>NC_061115.1:220053108-220105719 GCF_002878395.1 Capsicum annuum
TTTTTTTAGTTTTTTGTTTTGCTTTTGTTCTCTTTAATTAATTTCTTCTCTCTATATATAATTTAAATTCATTAGTTTGATATGAAAGGATGTGAAATATATATAAATATATATATATATACACACACACCATCCTTCCATCCATCATTAATATGAGGTCTTGAGTCGAGCTTTGAGAATGAAAAAAAAAAAGTCTTGACGTAGAACGATTTATTTTTAAATGAATCTTATACAACGTGAATTTGAATTAGTCAAGCTGAAGCTCCAAAAGAGTACTAGTTAAGGATCTGGGGCTCAAGCGGAGTCGACAATGGGGTAAATTGTATAGACATTTATCATAAATGGATTGTTTCAATTGATACAAATATTAATCCTTTGACATCTACTCAATCTGTAAGTATTTTTTTTAATTATTTATGTATCTGCGGTACACTTTCCTTTGTAGTCAGTCCTAGCTAGAGGATATCGAACATTTTAACTTTCAATTCTCGTTCGTTTTATAGTCACGTAAATGTCTAAAACTGTGGTACGCTTTCCTTTTTAGTCAGTCCTAAAGAGGATATCGAACATTTCAATTTTCACGTTCATTTTATAGTCGCATAAATGTCTAAAACTGTGGTATGCTTTCCTTTTTAGTCGGTCCTAAAGAGGATATTGAACATTTCTACTTTCAACTCTCGTTCGTTTTATAGTCGCGTAAATGTCTAAAACTGTGGTACGCTTTCCTTTTTAGTCAGTCCTAAAGCGAATATCGAATATTTCAGCCTTCAACTCTCGTTCATTTTACAGTCACGTAAATGTCTAAAACTGTGGTATGCTTTCTTTTTTAGTCAGTCCTAAAGAGGACATAGAACATTTCAACTTTCAACTCTCGTTCATTTTATAGTCGCGTAAATGTCTAAAACAGTGGTACAATTTCCTTTTAGTCAGTCCTAAAGAGGATATTGAATATTTTAGCTTTCAATTCTTGTTCTTTTTATAGTACACATAAATGTCTAAAATTGTGGTACGCTTTCCTTTTTAGTTAGTCCTAAAGAGGATATCGAACATTTCAACTTTCAACTCTCGTTCATTTTATAGTCGCGTAAATGTCTAAAACTGTAGTACGCTTTCCTTTTTAGTCATTCCTAAAGAGGATATCGAACATTTCAACTCTCGTTCATTTTATAGTCGCATAAATGTCTAAACAGTGGTACGCCTTCCTTTTTAGTCAGTCCAAAGAGGATATCGAACATTTTAACTTTCAATTCTAGCTCGTTTTATAGATGCGTAAATGTCTAAAGCTACAAGTTTCAGAAGTCTTTATTTCTTTCTTGAACTCCTTGCTTAGTTAACTAGTACCACATAAATTGAAATAAAGGATATCGTAATGTGTTTTTTACCATTCGTTTAGCCGATTATCGACTTATTTGAACTAAATTGAGTAAGAGAAGTCATGTTATGTACACTGACAGTATAGAGAAATTTTACTTAAGTTGAACTACGATAACATGCATGTAAGTCTCCCTATCAAGCTAGATACATTAATTTTCGACTTGTTGTTTGAAAAAAATCAAGAGTTTATGTTACGTGCACTGACAGTGTATCATAATATAGAGAAATTTTACTTAAGTTGAACTACGACAACATGTAAGTCTTCATATCAAGCGCGATACGCTAATTTTTTACTTGTTTGAATAAAATCGAGAGTTTATGTTACGTGCACTGACAGTGTCACAATATAGAGTATTCTTACTTAAGTTGAACTACGACAACATGTAAGTCTCCATATCAAGTTCGATACACTAATTTTCGACTTGTTGTTTGAAAAAAATCGAGAGTTTATGTTACGTGCACTGACAGTGTCATAAAATAGAGAAATTTTACTTAAATTGAACTACGATAACATGTAAGTCTCATAACAAGTTCGATACGCTAATTTTCGACTTGTTGTTTGAATAAAATCGAGAGTTTATGTTATGTGTACTGACAGTATCACAATATATAGAATTTTCACTTAAGTTGAACTACAAGAAGTTGTTAGTCTCAAAATCAAGCATGATATGGTAAAATAAAACAAAAAATAAAGTAATAATTGCTCGAAACGTTTATATAGCCTTGGTAGACAGAGTTACCGATATTTGTTGTTGTTAAGAGATGACAGGCTTTCCGTAGATTTAGTCGAGGCACCTGAAAGGTGACCGAGACACCATGTTTATTATTAGAAAAACTGAATTTTTTTTCGGTATTTAAATTTATGACTTCTTGAAGCTGACAGAACGAAAATGATTTATATGTTACAGGTTATTACTATCAATGGGAAGTTTCCTGGACCATTAATCAATGCTACAACTAATGATGTTGTGATTGTGAATGTCTTCAACAACATGAATGAATCCTTGCTCATAACATGGTACAACCAGCCTCTCTATAACAACGTTGTTTGTTCAGTTACTTTTAGGTTGTTATAGCGAAATGCTGTCATAAAGAACATATAACACGTCATTTGTTTTGATACTTTTAGGTTGCTATAGCGAAATGTTGTCATAAAGAACATATAACACGTTGTTTGTTTGGATACTTTCAGGTTGCTATAGCGAAATGTTGTCATAAAGAACATCTAACACAATGTTTTTTCGGATACTTTTAGGTTGTTATAGTGAAATGCTGTCACATAAAAAACGCATAATACAACGTAACATGAAATTTCGATTCCAAGGAAACTTGGCCTTTATAGCAAAATATTGTTATTGAGGATGACCATTATAGAAAGATTTGACTATATATATATATATATATATATATATATGTATATTTGTTCTTAGTGCGAGCTGTAATTGGCGTAATACATAAATGTGTCCTTTAACTTGGATTCAGCTGACGTTTATGTCCTCCAACTTTGGATGTGCACGAGCAGACACTTAAGCGTGTATAAAGTTGAACAAGTAGACACACGTGTGTTCTATGCGGTGTCCTACGTGACAATTCACGACCTACATGTATTAAGGACGCGCATGTGTCTGCATGTTCAGCTTTATACAAGTTTAAGTGTCTATTTGTATAAATCCAAAGCTTAAGGGCATAAATGTCAGCTAAGGTTGAGTTAAAGGATACGTTTATGTATTATACCGTTGTAAAATTTGGTGTCAATATGAAAAGAAGAGTCAATTAACCTGTGGACTATGAGAGGATGTGGTATTTTTTAGCCGTTATAGCGAAATGTTGTTATACAAGATAGTAGTTGTAGAAAGGTCTGACCGAGGTCGTGGTTTATTTTTGTTTTCATCAAGGAATGGGATCCAACATAGGTTAAATTCATGGCAAGATGGAGTTTCAGGCACAAATTGTGCCATTGAACCTGGAAAAAATTGGACATATGTGTTTCAGGTTAAAGATCAAATAGGCACTTTCACTTATTTCCCTTCAATCAATTTTCACAAGGTTGCTGGAGGATATGGACCGATTCATGTCAATAATCTCAAGGTTATAGCTGTCCCGTTTCCTAAACCAGAAGCCGAGTTTGATCTTCTGATTGGCGACTGGTTCCGTACTGATTACAAGGTAATCAAGACTTATATAATCTTTATGTTGAATCGTACGACAAGGTAGATTTTGTTCACTTAATTATATCTTCAACACGCCCCCTAGTTCACATGACCATCTGCTCTGATACCATGTTGATATATGTGACTCTCACATCTAAGTCGAGTTTGATCTTCTGATTGACGACTGGTTCCGTACTGATTACAAGGTAATCAAGACTTATATAATCTCTATGTTGAATCGTACGACAAGGTAGATTTTGTTTGCTTAATTATATCTTCAACATGCCCCCTAGCTCACATGACCATCTGCTCTAAAACCATGTTGATATATGTGACATCACATTTAAGCCGAGTTTGATCTTTTGATTGACGACCAGTTCCGTACTGACCCCTAGCTCACATGACCATCTGCTCTGATACCATGTTGATATATGTGACTATCACGTCTAAGCCGAGTTTGATCTTTTGATTGACGACTGGTTCCGTACTGATTACAAGGTGATCAAAGACTTTATAATCTCTATGTTGAATCATACGACAAAGTAGATTTTGTTTACTTAATTATATCTTCAACACGCCCCCTCACATGACCGTCCGCTCTGATACCATGTTGATATATGTGACTATCTAATCTAAACGGAAGGTACACGTTTATTTACTTAATTATAACTTCATCGATCCATATTGGAACTGGTTTTTTTCCTTTACGCTAAAGCTGTCTCATTTCCTAAACCAGAAGCTAACTTTGATCCTCAACACGACCCCTCTGCTCTAATACCATGTTGTACTATATGACCATTTCATCTAAACGCTTACACTGTTAGAAAGGATACCTTAAATGTTCTACATTGCAACTGATTTTTCCTTCGCGTTAATCAACTGATGTTTCTTCTTTATTTTTTTTGCTTGTTCGCTTTGTAATAAGCAGTCTCTTAGGTCCTCGATACAAGACAGGCGATTATCTACGCAGATCTTTGAGTTTCCTGATGCAATCTTGATGAATGGTAAAAGACCTTATACAGAACTCTCAGTTTCGGAAGAATACGAGTCTTTTACTGTAACGAAAGGTAAACTAGAAGTCTACAACAGCTGTTTATTGATCTTGAATTTGAAGTCCCTTGATCTTCTATGATCGTTGACGTTCATACTTTGCGTATATAGGAATGACTTACAGATTCAGGATATCGAACGTGGGTACTGTCATGAGTTTCAACTTCAGAATCCAAAAACACAAGATGGTTTTGGTTGAGACAGAAGGTTCTTACACAAATCAGATAACACTTGACTCACTCGATGTGCACGTTGGCCAATCCTATTCTGTTCTCATCACTGCTCATCAAAACGAAGCTGACTATTTCATCGTAGCAACTCCGAAGATGTTCAAAAGTGACGAATCTCTTGAAGGACTAGGGGTGCTGCACTATGCGAATTCCTTAACAACCTGTTCCTGATGGACCTGATCCTTTTGATATCGCGTTTTCAGTCAATCAAGCTAAATCTATCAGGTAAGCATTACTTTTAACGTTATAGCCGACCCCAACTAGTATGGAATCGCGACGTAGTAATTGTTGTTGTTAATGTGTACTATAGGTGGAACCTGACAGCAGGAGCTGCAAGGCCTAATCCACAAGGAACATTTAACGTGTCAAACATAACGTTGGCTCAAACCTTTATTCTTCATGGATCGAAGGGTGAAATTAATGGCTTGTCACGATATCTTGTCAACAACGTGTCCTATCTCACGCCCGAGACACCATTGAAACTCGCTGATTTGTTCGCCAATGGTTCTGGTGTATACCAACTAGATCAGTTTCCTACTCACTCGATGAATGCTGCCGCTGCTTATGGAGTGTCTATTGTCTCTGGAATCCACAAGGGATGGCTAGAAATCGTCTTCAAGAATGATCTCGACGTTATGGATTCTTGGCATTTGGATGGTTTCGGGTTCTATGTTGTAGGGTAAGCCTTATCCTCCCGTAGCTAAGCCAGAAATTTCACCAAGGGTGTTCGTCATTTAAAGTACTTTTTTGAGCTATACACGCAGTATAATTCTCTAAAAAAGGGCATTCCGGTGCACTAAAGATCCCGCTATGCGTACGGTTCGGGGAAGGGCCCCACCACAAGAGTGTATTGTACGCAGCCTTACCTTGCATTTTTGCCAGAGGCTGTTTTCAGGACTTAAACCCGTGCCCTCCAGCTACTCCAAGGCTCCCCTTCTATATACTCAATAAAGATTTCCGATGAAAGGTGTTCAACCGACCACCCTTCACTACGCGACGTGCTTATCCAACCTTCACTTACATTAGATTCAATCAAAGGCATGTTTAACAGTGAAGGCACACACACACAAGCTACACACGGTATCCCGGCTTTGCTAGTCAGTATGAAATGGACATATGAGTGATCGATGACTAAAGCTCTATAACGACAACAGCAACAACAACATACCTAGTGTATTCCCACCTAGTGGGGTCTGGGGAGGGTAAAATGTACACAGTCCATATCACCACCTCCGAAGAAGTAGAGAGGTTGTTTCAAATAGACCCCCGGCTCAAGACAGAAAGAATAGTAAACAAAGTCGTCATAGAACATGAGACAAGATGAAATACCAGAAATACGACACCCACAAAGCAATACTATATACTAACAAACCGCAAGCCCCCACCACCCTATGTGCAAAGTCCTACGACTACTACTGGAGCTCTATAACGACTTGTTCTTTTATTCAGATTTGGGAATGGAGATTGGACACCAGCAGCACGCGAAACATACAACATCTTCGATCCCGTTGTTCGTTCAACTGTCCAAGTTTACCCCAGAAAATGGACAGCAGTGTATGTTTTTCTTGACAATACTGGAATGTGGAACTTGAGATCACAACACTTGAAGAATTGGTACTTAGGACAAGAACTATTCATATGAGTTTTCGATGATAATCCTAACCCTGCTAAGGAGAGACAACCACCTCAAAATCTTCTTTTATGTGTGTTTTCGTTAATTTTTTTCTCTGTTTGAAGGTTCTATTTCACCTGTTCCAAGTCCAGCTCCAGCTCCACAAGAAGGATGGTGAAAAGAGTTATACTGATTACATGAAAATTCTTGATGTTAATTTCTATTATTGAATCTAAGTAACATTTAATTTACATTTAAAATCAAAGTCTTGAGAATAACGACGTCTCGATCCTAAGCAAGTTGGGGTCGGCTATATGAGCTGCGACTGACTGTGTAATGATTGATGCACCACAGGTCAGCATTGGAGATGCGTAGTAAATGGCATTAACCATCACTCTTTCGCGAGTTTCATACTGTAACTACCAGTTGTTCTGTTTTCCTACCTGAACTATCACCATCTATGTATTAAAACGTACACATCTTGAAGTTGATTAAGCCAACTATCATTTCTTTCCTTTTCCTACCTGAACTGTCGCCATCTACTAATCTTAAGTGTGTTTCATACATAGACGGCCAACTATCAGTTCTTTCCTTTTCCTACGTGAACTATCGCCATCTACTAATCTTAAGTGTGTTTTAATACATAGACGGCCAACTATCAGTTGTTCCCTTTTCCTACCTGAACTATCGCCATCTACTAATCTTAAGTGTGTTTTAATACATAGACGGCCAACTATCAGTTGTTCCCTTTTCATACTGAACTATCGCCATCTACTAATCTTAAGTGTGTTTAAATACATAGACGACCAACTATCAGTTGTTCCCTTTTCCTAATGAACAATCACCATCTCCTAATCTTAAGTGTGCTTTAATACATAGACGGTGATAGTTAAGGTAGGAAAATGGAACGTCCGGTGATTATACAAATAGAAAAAGGAAACAATTGATAGTTGAGGTGTGAAACTCGCAAAAAAATAATACGTCAGATGCGTTTTAGACCACTATCTCTATCGTTAAGGCATTACATGTTTATGGTAGTTGGGTTTTTAACTAAAAAACTACTGACAATGTCCATGTAGAATCGCGATTATTCACGTATAAATTAATTTAATGTTTGGATTCGAGGCAGAAAAGAAAACGAACAACCATTGCCAAACATACGCAGAGTTAGAGTTCTAGCTACAGGTTTGGCAGAACTTAATAGCTTCGCTCAAAATCATGTATTTTATATTAATTAATCCGTACCGTACTGAATATTTATAATAATTTATCCAGAACCCAGTAACACGTATCTTTTGCTATAAACTCGAAATTTGTAGATTCAAAATCCTGAATCCGTCTCTGCATGCATGCATCGGTAATGACAACCAATAAGTTGTGGGGTGGTGAATATGTATAATAATTTATCCAGAACCCAGTAACATGTGTCTTTTTCTAGAAAATTGGGAACCTGTAAACTCAAAATTCTGGATCCGTCTCTGTATGCATGCATGCATCAGTAATGACAACCAATAAGTTGTGGGGTGGTGAATATGTATAATAGTTTATCCAGAACCCAGTAACATGTGTCTTTTTCTAGAAATTCGGAAGTTGTAAACTCAAAAATCTGGATCCGTCTCTGCATGCATGCATGCGTCAGTAATGACAACCAATAAGTTGTGGGGTGGTGGACAAAACAAGAGCTGTTTCTTGTTCTTGTTCTTGTTGTTGTTTTTGTGCTTGTTCTTGAGGATATTTTGGTGGATGATTTTGATATTCTTGTGGTGCTGGAAAATTAAGATCTAATGATAATCCATTTCTTGGTTTTTTCAAATTGTAATTAGTTGATTCTTGATCAATACTTAATGGACTTAAACACAAAATTGTATTGTTAGTATTAGCACCCCCTCTATGTCTTCTCATGTGTCCACCTAATGCTTGTCCTGAGGTAAATTCAGCACCACAATATGAACATGTGTGGATTCTTGGTGATGGTAATGATTTGTTGTAATTTGGAGTACTATCCATGTTGATGTTGCTGAATTGTGTTGAAAGAGGTGACAATGTTGGTGACAATAATTTGTTGTAGTGTTTGTAGTTTGGTGTTGTGGTGGTGGTGGTTGGTGAGGGGTCGTCTTGATATGAGAAATAAAAGAATGGTTGTTTTTTCGGTTCGATTGTGAGTGGTTTAGGTTTTCTATGACTTGCTCTGTGGCCGCCAAGTGCTTGAAATGATGAGAATGTTCGGTTGCATGTCTTGCATTCGTACACGTACGTACCGGCTTTGGCACCGTTCCCTAGGTCGGTCGTCTCCACGTACTTTTTGCTGTTGAATTTGGGTTGGTACAACCCCATGTCATCGTTGAAAAGATCAAAGAATTTGATAGGTGGGGTCTGATGATGATGATGATAAGGATGATGACCTCCTTGGGATCCGCCCTGGGACAAGAGGATTAGACACTTGGCGGTTTCTTCCTCTTCCTCAGTGGGGCCAACTTCCTCGTCAGGAAAGTTTTCGTCCGATGTGGCAGGTGGAGGACTAGAATTATTGTTGTTGTAGTTGTTGTTGTTTACAATGCTGATTTCTTCGTGGACCATGCCGTCGTTGTTTCCATCGCCGGTGGACGATGAATGTGCGCTGATCATCATGAAAGGTATCAGAGACTGAGGCCTAACGCGCTTAGTGCGTTTGCCTTTAGAGACTCCCATCACTTCCTCCCGGGGAGCCTCCTCCATCTCGGTTTTATTCACAACGAACGTTTTAAAAATATGAAATGAACAATAACGGCAACAACAACAATAATGACAACAACGATGCCGATTCCCCCCCTTAAAAAAATGAAAAATTAAAAAGGTGGGGGGATCGAAAGCATGAAACAACAAACGAGAGAAAAGAAAGAGAACAGAAAAACCGATGGAAACGGAGAGTAGAGAGTTATAAAATATTTATATACACACACTTATAATAGTGAAAAAATTAAGATTTATTAAACACCATTAATATAATTACTGAATTAGAATGGTACTAACTGAAAGTAACCTCCAAATTAGTGAGAGACAATGAGAAAAAAGTGGAGAGAAGGGAAGAACGTCGAAAATTAAATGATCTTATCTATTTGATTGAACGCAAAATTTTAAAAAAAATTATATATTAGTAATATATTTTGCATGTTTGCATCATATTTGAGGTATTAGTTTTATTACAAAATTTTAAAAAAAAAAAAAGAAAAAAAAGGTTAAGATAGAGATCTAAATGAATCTCTTAAGAAGCATCTTAGTCTTAGTAATGTGATTAATTAAAATGCTAATCATGAAACAATTAATATTAAATTGGATATTATAGTTCCACTAATCACTCAACGGACAAGTAAATATTCCCACTTTGAGAGTGCACGTCTAGATATCTCAGTTGTGTCTACTGTGTCTCGTGTACGTTCACGCTAACGCGATACATACATTTTGGAGATGTCGAGATGATCATTTTGTACGTTGGTGTATTCAACTGACGTAGTCGAGACGAGTTGAGATGTCTAGATTTGCTTCCTCAAAGTTAAACGAAGGGAAAATTTGTTCTATTTTCCATAGTCGAGAGACATTTTTGACCCTTTTCCCTATTATTATTTTGTACTAATCTAAGTTACGCGAACTCTTCACTTCCAATGTCGCACCCGTGTCAGATTCTCCAAAAATACGCTACTTTTACCCGCTGACATTTTTAAAGAGTCTGAGCAGAGAAATGTCAAAGGGCTAATTAAAGAAGGCAAGTTCTTGTCATGATAAAAACATTGAGTTGTGTTTGAGTTAGCACCACCACTTCTTCATTACTAAACTAATATTTTATACTACCTTTGGTTCATGAGCCAACGGTCTATCGAAAAATGCCTCTCTACTTCTGAGGTAGGGGTAAGGTTTGCGTACAGTCGATAAGGTTTGCGTACAGTCTATCCTTCACAAACCCCAATGAGCCAACGGTCTAAGGGAAATTGCCTCTCTACCTCAGAGGTAGGGGTAAGGTCTGTGTACACTCTATCCTTCACAGAACCCAATGAGCCAACGATCTACAGGAAACTGCTTCTCTACCTCAAAGGTAGGGGTAAGGTCTCCGTACAGTCCATCCTTCCCAGAACCCAATGTGTGCGATTATACCGGATGTGTTGTTGGTTCTCACATATTTAGTGCATGTATCACTTACTATGTATGTTAACTTCCATGTGATTTTAAACCTGTCTCATCCCATGTTAGCACCTTCACTCACCGTGGTTTCAGACCTATATACCGGTGATTTGTAGGTCGACACAAGACAACAGCCAAACTATCTCAAGCGAAGGCAGAGGATTTGAATCGCATCAACACTTGACACATTGAAGGGGGGTTTTGGAGTAACTGGAAAAAGTTACTGTCATATGACCAGGAGGTCACGGGTTCAAGCCTTGGAAACAACCTCTGGCAAAGTGCAAGGTAAGGCTGCGTACGACACACCCTTGTGGTGGGGCCCTTCCCCGGACCCTGCGCATAGCAGGAGCTTTAGTGCACCGGGCTGCCCTTTTTAACACTTGATACACTGCATATATTGGACATTACTTCACAGATGCATAGCAGCAATCAGATGGAGTAAATGGCTCAAACTAATTTCATCAATAATCAAACACATTAAAAGATGTATTTAATCAGTGTTTACAGTAGGCAAGATTAAAATTGGAACATTTTATCATTCAGCATAGCTCGAGCCTCTATAGCAACGGAATAAAAGGTTCAACAGAAGTTACAAACACAGCCTAACAAAAGATACCATTAAGCATTTTATCGCACAGCAATAGCTCCTACGGAAAATAGGTAGGTATAAATGACGATGGTTGTTCATACCGGTCTGCGCATTTTTATGTTCAACGGAACTTCCTTGTAAGACTGCACTTTTTTAGCTGCATGCCTGAGTGGCCTGCTCAAAGATGATCGTCCGAACTCTGTAGATTCAAACATCAATGCAGGATTGGTTTCTAAATCAGAACCATTTTGCTGGACTAGATTAACCATCGGTGTGCATTTGTCTTCTGCCTCGAAATAATCTTCATCCGGCTTCGTTGCTTGGGACTGAGATGAAGATGTTGTTGTTGTTGTCTGTTGAGGTGCTTCATGTTTAAACCGAGCGGACTGCCTTCTTACACAAGGTCTGAAAAAACAGTATAAAGTCCTGATGAACAATTTTCTTAACAATATTTTATCTTTAACATCATAAAATTGATGTCACGTTGTATACATTCAAATATATAACCTTTTATTTTCAGCCGTATCCTGGGGTGGCACTTGCGTAGAAGAGCCCAAACCTACATGTCACGAGTAAGGAAAGAACGAAAAACAAAAGCAAGAATTTTAGGCACTTTTTAACAGCACATAACCTAATATCCATATAGAATACTCACTCTTTGCCTGAGGCTTCCTTTTGATTTTTGCAGGTCTATCATTATTGCCATTTCCCAAAGAAGAATCCCCCGCCTCTTCACACTTGATGGGTTTTACCTTCAAACAGTGACAAAAAGAGTGAAGATTACCTCTAGCTCCTTAACAGGCAATCTAATGCACAAAAAACTGTCTTTATACCTCATCGTTCAACTCCTGCCGCATTTTTTGTTTTGCTATCTCCTGATTAAAAAGATGATATGATCAAAAGCGAAAGAAAAACAAATTAAGCAACAAACAGATTGAGTTACCGAAACCTGAACTGACCTCTGCTTCAAGATCTTTCGCTCTAAGTACACCATTTTTACATCCAAGCTCATGTTGTAATGCTTTGAGCTGATCAAGAAGTAGCACTTATGTTAGCTCACGGAGAAAATCATAAATCTGATCTTACAAGTGACCTGGCGCGGTATTCAAGTGCTTACCCTATCTTTAGCTGAATTTAAATCCTGAGAAAGATAAACAAAGAAGTTGTTTTAGTAACTGGGCCACAAACTAACTGGACTATATAAACTTTTTCTCGATTGGTTATGGGAAGAGAACAAACCGCAAGCATTTGACTATTTGACTGTGCAAGTTCATGATTCCGTTGCTGCATTTTCTGTAGGTTAATTCTCATCTTCTGTATCTCCGCTCCAGCTAATTCAATGATTTTTCTATTGAGAACACGAATCAAGGAACACCATAGTAGGTTCACAAGTACAAATGTAATAATACCAATACTAACTAAGAAAGTCACCTATGAATCATTCAACTAAGCCCTTAATCCCATAATTAATTGGAATAGACTATATGATCCTCTATCCATTTTGTTCTATACGGGCTCATTTCGTTCCTTCCAAAAAACCCTTTCCATTAACACTACAGAGCTATCAATCAGGCACATGTCTAGGAAAGCACATCCCGATGAATTATGTTAATATAGTTATTTTTACTCTATAAACAATCTACTGTAAACCTCCTCTTTTAATGTGGACATTATATTGCCTATGCAAAAACTAACTTAAGTGTAGTAAAGACCAACAACAAACAAGACGATTCTACCCTTTGGCCCAGGTGTGAGATAACTCCATCCATACACCAATTCGGAACTCTCCCACTCTAAATCCTAGTTAAGCCTATGGGAAAATCTCTATTCCACTTAGTTTATCTGGAGATCAAACCATGTAAAGGACAGATCAGCCTTTCAGCCCAAACATGAGATAACTCCGTAGTCCATCCATCCACCAATTTTGAACCCACCGACCCTAAATCCTAGATATGCCTATGGGAGGATCTCTATCCACTTAGTTTGTCTGGAGATTACAGCATGCTTCAGGAAACTACTCCCCTTTTTGCTTTATGTACTTCCATAAAAACTTCGGTAGGACTGATATGATGTGATCAGTTCCCAGTTTGCAATAACCAACTTTTAGTACTTACAAATAGAGATAGTAAATCACCTAGACAACTAGGTATTATATCTGTAAATGGATAACTCACAGGATGTTATACGAGCTCTACTGAGGTTGATTAAAAGTTACAGTTTCATATCCTATTTCCAGTATTTATATTCATATGCTCATGACTATTCTTTAGGGATACCTGTCCTAGAGCAGTGGCAGCGCAAAAAGTTTGGTGAAGGATGTGCAAATTTTCTCCTCAGCTGTGTTAAGGGTTTGCAAAATTAAATATACACTCATAGTAGCTAACATTTAACCTCAGAACATACATAAGTTTCTGGCGAAGGATGGTCGTCGGACCACGCTTCGTCTAAGGTGGCTCCGCGCATGTCCTAGAGGATAAGATCGAAGAAGCTACTTCTTCTCCTTTCTACACCTCTAGCATAATACGCATCGATAGGGACCGAGGATCCTTGTGCCCTGTATAGTTCTATACATCTTTCCTTATCTCAAAAAAAATAAAAAAATCTCAATGTCTATAAACAACAATATACCTATATAATCTCACAAATGGGTTCGGGTTAGTATGTTATACACAGACCTAACCCCTACCAATATCTATAAGCAATTTATAAGCAAATGCAGTTCAACAAAAATAACAACATACTCTCTATAATCCCACAAAGTGGGCTCTAGGAAGGGTAGAATGTACCTAGACCTTACTCCTACCTCATGGATATAAGAAAATGCAGTCCCTGTACAAATAAAGGATACTTTTTTTCTGTTATGATCTTCACCAACGCCGCATTCTCCTGTACCAAATTTCCATAAAAGAAAACCGAATTGAGCTGAAATTCAACCAAGACCAAAACTTTTGAAACACAATGTACCACTACACAACAACAACAATCAACTCAAGAAAAAATAGTCAAAAAAAAAAATAACAAGTAAACAAAGTAAAAGCATAACAAAGCATACTGAGCGCGCGTACCTTCTGGACCTTGTCTACGAACTCTTTTGAACAAATTGACATCGTTTCCGACTTCTCATTTTGGTTATTGATTCGCATTTGTTCCGGAATATTGCTAATATCAGCTAGCTTTTTTCTCGCTGCATTCCCCAATGAATCCTTCATTCTATCAATTTCCTTCTACTTTTCGCTTTTTCACTGAATTACTCAAACATCTCAGCTTCATCAGACCAACAAAACAAAATTCTTAGTTCACAATTAACAATTACAGCAGTCCGGTGCACTAACGCTCCTGCTATACACAGGATCCAGACAAAAGCCAAACCATAAGGGTAAAAAGACTTGTAATTTACAATTAACAATAAGGGCAGCTCACTGCTCTACAGCTTCAGCTATATACAGGATTCTGACAAAAGCCGAACTACAATGGTAAAAGAAAATTGTAATTTACAATTAAAACTAAGGGCAGCTCGGTGCACTAAAGCTTCTGCTCTGGGGAAGGACCGAACCACAAGAGTTAAAAAAAATGTTCTTTACAATTAACAATAAGGGCAGTCGGCCCGATGCACTATAGCTCCCGCTATGTGCAGGGATCCAGGAAAGAGCCGAACCACAACGATTTATTATATGCAGCATCCTTACCTTACATTTTATGCAAGATTGTTTCATGACTTGAACCCGCATCCTTATGGTTCATTACATAAGGAACACTTAAGCTCCCGAATGTGCGGGGTCCGGGGAAGGACCGAACCACAAGTATTTGTTATACGCAGCAGCCTTACCTTACATTTTGTGTAAGAGACTGTTTCCACGACTTGAACTCGTGAGTTTTGTTTCATTAAATAAGGAATAAAACACAAGATAGTCCCTTGTACTAAAGCTTTCACTATGCGTGAAAAGGACCCAAACCATAAAGATTTATTATTCGCAGCAGCCTTACCTTACATTTTCTGCAAGAGACTGTTTCCACGGCTTGAAAATAGCCTTATGTTTTTGTTAAATTAGGAATTTAGGTTTTTTAGGGATTAGTGAACTTACAGATTGATTTGGCTGGAGGACGAATTTGGGGATTGCGGCGGAGGAGTTCGCCGGCGAGCGGAGGAAGACGGCGGAGGACAAATTTGGGGATTTCGGGTCGGAAATGAAATCCGAAATTTGAAGTTGATTTATATATTATCCCGCTAAAAGACTTGGATCACTCAATTTGAATTCTATGGCTCCACGTGTATATTAATTTAAAAAAATATCTATTTAATAATAATGAATTTAAGTTTTGTTTACTGTCGCGTACAAATATTTTACACTATTAGGTAAATTTCTTTTTCAATTTTTATGTAAAAAATTAGGTAATTTGCAATAATAATTTTTCGGAGTTGAAGTTGGTGTTGTTTTTGGCCGTGAATATAAATAAGAATTGTTTTTTGAAATTTTGTGAGAAAAATAGGAGTGAAATAAGTGAAAACAAGTTTTTTCAGATTTTTTTTTTCCTAAAATGAGATAATTTTTATGGTCAAATACTAATATTTTTACTAAAATAAAATAATATTTTTTAAAAAGGTAAAAAAACTCTCACGGTCAAACGTCTGCTAAGTGTCTAAATGAAATTTCTGGACAAGTTTAAGGGGGTTAAATTACCATATTTAAACAAATTCCCACCCTTATAAAGTAATTACAAAAATTTCAACTAATTATGTATTTTTGTCGGATGAATCAGAGAACTAATTATGTATCTTGACAGACTCAGAATTGAAAAAAATGTATTGGAAGCTAATTATGTGTTTTTTCAAGAAAAAATTGTATCTTTGTTGAATGTATTATGTAAATCTACAAATGAAAAAAATATATTGGGAGCTAATCATGTATCTTTACAAAGAAAAAAAAATGTATCTTCGTTGAATGTATCGGGAGCTAACTATGTATCCCGACAGATCCAAAATTAAAATTTTTAATAATTATGTAAAATATCGAAATCAACTGTAATTAAGCTCCAAACTGTCGGAATTTATATTTTTTGCCCTAATTTTCTCCATGGATTGGGCTCTCTAGTAGAATGTGCCTCTTGTCATTGGGCTTCCATGGTAGTTTTGGGCTTTATCAACTATCCAATGAATTTTTTGTTTCACTAAAAAAAAAAAAAAAAATGTTTCTCAAAAGAAATAAACAATATCGTATCATATAAGAGTATTTTTGGGTCGATATATAAAAGCCGTTGGTTTGTAAGAACGAGTATGTAGATAGCAGAGAGAGTAATTCATCATTGATGAACCATTTTGGAACTCAGTTCAGAAAAGATTATTAAATAGACAAACAACGTTCCATACTGAAATAGTGTCAGATCTTTTCGAGAAAAATCATGCATATGTACGGAATTAATATTTATCATATCATTGTTACGATCTATGACATCTTTGGACCAACTTAATTCAACAAATGTATCGTTGAAAATCTACTTTTTCTTAATATATAGATTATCGTGTCAGATCTTTTCGTAAAATCCTACATATAGACTTATAATATCACATCATTATTACGAGCATCTTTGGACTAACTTAATCCAACAAATGTATCGTTGAAAATCTACTCTTTCTTAATATATAGACTATAGTGTCAAATCTTTTGGAAAAATCGTACATATAGACTTATAATACCACACCATTATTACGACCATCTCTGGACTAACTTAATCCAACAAATGTATCGTTGAAAATCTATTTTTTCTTAATATATAGCGTCATATATTACGAGAATCTTTAAACCGACTTAATCCAATAAATGTATCGTTGAAAATCTAATTTTTCTTAATATATAGTGTCATATATTACGAGAATCTTTAAAATGACTTAATCCAACAAATATATCGTCGAATGTCCACTTCTTTCTTTTTTCCCTTTTCCTTTTTTTTTTTTTAAAAAAAAATTAATTCCATGGTTGATATATATTGTTAGAGAATAAAAATTAGATACTTTGATTCAAAGAGAAAATAAAGTAAAGTCCAAGTTGGGACATACACTTTTTAAAAGACGACTTTAGTTGTTTTCCTTTTTGTGTGTGTTTTGATATTTCTATGTTTTGAGGCAATGTATAACTTGTATACATGAACAATATACACATCGATTTGTCATCATATCTTATCATAAATACTTTATTCCAAGTCATTATTAAGTTATAAACATTTAATAATATGTATCTTCTTCAATTCAAAAAAGAAAAAAATATTGATTTTCTTATAAGAAAACCAAATAGAAAAAGAGAGTACATATTAATAATGTAAAAGTATACATATTAATCATGATTAAGTAATGGGACGAAAAATATTTATACTTCAGCGAAATTTACAGTTATGCATCCTGAACTTTGCGGGAGGTCCTACTTGAATCACTGCGTGTAAGAAAAAAATATTTGATAAGAGGCAAATATATGCCAGTTAAAAATGGTAGAAAATAGTCTAGGGTGGTCATAAGATCCCCGCAAAGTTCAGGATGCATAACTGCAAATTTCGCCTAAGTACAAGTATTTTTCGCACATTTTTCCCTTGAGTAATCGAAGTCTAAATACAAATAAATTTGTCATGTAAACATATGATGCGACTAAGTTTAAATTATGCATTTGCAATTAGATATATATATATATAAGTATCATAGGCGGAGTCAGCTTAGACGAAGGTTGGTTTGGAACTTATGTGGCGTGCAGAGGTCGAATATTAGCTATTACGAATGTATTTATATACTTTTCGTTAAATTTCTGGCTCCGCCACTAATTGATATTGTATTAAAATGCATGTTTGTCTTGAAATTGAAACATGCCATACTTGGTGACATGGATTCCATATCACGAATAAGGTTTTTTTGCATTATTTTGAATTAAAAAATTACTCAAAAATGGATTTAGAATGACAGATTATTTTATTTCATATTTGGTTATAAGTATTAATAATTAGTTTCAAAAATCATTTTGTATTAAAATGATGAATTTAGCTATTCGATTCATATAAAAGATGGAATTACGAATTTTATGAAATATCGTTGTCTATGACATGTTGAAAGTGACTATCAAAACATATCATAAATTAAAATTTAGACACTTTCAACTCAAACTTTGAAAAAAAAAAAAAGAAATAATTAATTTTGGATTTACCGTAATCAGAAAAGCTAGCTCAAAAAATGAAGATGTACTAAAACCATATAAATAGACTATCTAAACTCTTCAATTAAAAAACTATAATTCATATAATTCTCAAACGTCTATTATGTAAATAAATTAATTAGAGTAAAACATCTATTAACCCCCTTAACTATGATCAAATTTTGCTACGATACACTCTAATTTCACGGGGATCTTATTACCTCCTGAACTCAATTTTAACGTATTTTTATCACCCTTTTGTGCTGGCGTGACACCTTTTGTCAATCTTTTTAGCTGACGTGATATCTTTGATGTGAGCCCTATTTTATGTAATAAAGGTGTCACGTCAGCACAAAAAGGAGACAAAAATACGCTAAAATTGAGTTTAAGAAGGTAATATATAGGACCCCTATGAAGTTGGAGCGTATCATAACAACTTAATCATAATTTGAGAAAATACTGAATACTTATCTCAATCAATCATCTAAAATATATATTTCATCCCCTTTAATTATATACATAATTCAGCTTCACAATTTAGCATATATATATATATATATATATATATATATATATATATATATATAGTAAGACTACATGTGTGTTTGTCTTGTAATATATACTTGATGACAAGGATCCATAGTATCCTACTCACTTTGTTGCCTTCTTTTGACTTAGAAACTAAAGTAACATGATGATGAGATAGAATATATGTAACTTTATAATACGGGAAAAAGTTTAAAATATATCTAAATTTTGACGAAATTTGTTATAATATGCCTTAAATTTATAGGGGTTTGATGAAGCCTCCTAGATTATTTTTTATCATATTTCTGTGACATATACTTGCTTAGCTATATTAGTTCAGACCCTTACGCGCAGTGTGTGTATTCAAACAGTTATCCAACTGACAAACATATACCAAGTGTTACCATAAATTTCGTCAAAATTTAGGTATATTTCGAACCTTTCTCAATTTATAATAATTTGTAATAAAATAATAACGATAAATAAAGAAAGATGTTATTGCCTTATTTCTGAAATGATTTAACTTGTACACATTTACCACCATATAATAATTTTATGTTGTTTGGTTTGTAAATTAAATTATTTTGAGTCGTAGTTTTGGGGTTATAAAAAATCCCATCTGATCAAATACTCGACGCGTAAAATTTCTTTATATGTAAAACATATGCAAATAGATTGATAAATATATGTGCATGTATCTTTCAAATGCAGAGTTAGAATTTAAAGCTTATGAGTTCTGAATTCTAATCGATTCTTAGTTAATAATGTATACACAGTTAATAATTTTTTACGACAAATTCAAAATTTGGATCAAAATTACAAGGTTTGGCCGAACCCGTATTCAGTATTTACCTCCACCGCTCAGTGGCGGAGTGACCTTTGCTCCAGGGTGTTCATTCGGCCTCCCTTCGACGGATAATTATACTGTTTTTATATTATTTTTATATGATTAAAAAAATTATTTTATGCATATATAGTAGATGTTGAACCCCCTTCGATTAGTTCGTATATATACTTCTAAACCCCTCCCTCAGTAAAAATTTCAACTCCGCCACTACGTATGTGTATATAAATATGTAGAAAGTTTTTTTTTTATTATTGAATACATAGATATATACATGTATGAAGAGAAGCATATAACTATATGGCATCTAATAAATATACTATTCTGATGTTATTCGAAGCATATATTAAACTTTTCAATATTTGGGTATCTAGTAGGGTCTGGGAGGGAAAAGTGTACGTAGATCATACCACTATCTCAGGTGAAGTAGAGAAATTGTTTCCGAAAGACCCTCGGCTTAAGACTGATAACAGTATAATAAACACAAAAGATAAATGCATATACATAAACTAGTACGGTATGTAAAATAAACTAACAGTATAACAAACGCAAAAAATAAGTGCATATAAACTAGTACGGATATGCAAAAATAAACTAACACCGCTACCCACAAGATAATACTACAACAACAACATCAAGAACAAGAAACTCCCGACACAAAAGAAACGCTTCCTTATTATTACCGACGCACTCCCACCCCCTAACCCTCTATCTTGATCCGCTTCCTCCACATCTTCCTATCGAGGGTCATGTCCTCCGTAAGCTGTAACTGGTCCATATCATGCCGCCTAATCACCTCCCTTCAATATTTCTTCAGTCTATCTCTACCCCGCCTAAAATCATCTATAGCCAATGTCTCACACCTTCGCATTGGAACATCAGAGCCCCTCCTCATCACATGCCCGAACTAACGTACTTTCAATATTTACTATTCAATTCTCGATGACAAATTGATTTGATAAGTTAGATATTCATTCATTGAATTTACGAGTCAAAGATTTATAATATCTATGAGATAAAATTTATGAAATCTTAACATATACACTTTATTTGAAATAGATGGGATTTACATATATTCATCCTTAATCAATCTTCTCGAGTTCAAGTCATGAGATGAAAAAAACTCATGAGAGAGAGTATTTCTTTTTTTACTGAACCCTACACGGTAATTAGTCGAGTTGCATCCTAGTGAGTACGGTGGAATAGATGGGATTTACATTTGTTCACACTTAATCAATCTTCTCGAGTTTTAAGTCACGAGATGAAAAAACTCATGAGAGAGAGTATTTCTTTTTTTTTACTGAACCCTACACGCTTATTAGTCGAGTTGCATCGTAGTGAGTATGATGGAATAGATGGGATTTACATCTATTCGATCACCTTTAATCAATCATCTCGAGTTCAAGTCATGAGAGGAAAAAACTCATGAGAGAGAGTATATATTTCTTCTTTTACTCAATCCTACGCGATTATTAGTCGAGTTACATCCTAGTGAGTACGGTGTAATAAATAGAATATATTCGGATTCCTCCAACCCTTAACTAAAGGTCTCGTATTCAAGTTGTGTAAAGAAAAAACTCTCAATAATATCATTTTACTTTTGCTAGATTCCACGTGTAAATATAAATTAGTCGGAATAGTAAATTTCGTATAACGAATGCAAGGGAAGGAGGAGTTGTTTGTACATTTTGGATAAGCCGTTTTCTTGCATAAAAATCTAAACATTTCTTTATGAAATTAATTACTTTTAGAATAATTAACATGCAAGGCAAAGGATATATATCACAACTTAAAAAAAATATTTTATTTTAAAAAAACTAATTAAATCTTTATCTTATATTCCTCTTCAATGGGAATTGTTTTTTTTTTTTGGCTGATGTCAACATCAAAGCCACCATTTCCAAAATTTCTTCCTTCATCAAATATATTACTCCCTTCGTTCTAAAATAAATGTCGTTTTAGCAAAAAATAATCGTACTTTTTATTAATAGTGCTTAATTCTCAAGAAACATTTAATAAAGGAAAAGGAGTAAAAAATACCTAAAGTTTGATGAGATTTGTTGTAACACACATTAATTTTGTGGAAATCCTATGACCCTCTCGATTATTTATTATTGTATTTGTGTGGCGTATATTTGTCCAGTTAGATCGCTTCAGACCTTTACACGCTCAGTGTGCGTGTATTTACGCAATGGTGCAATTGGGCAAATATATGCCACAGAAATACGATAATAAATAGTCCAGGGGACCATAGAACCCCCGCAAAGTTGAGGTGTGTTACAACAAATTTCACCTAAGTTTAGGTATATTTCGAACCTTTTCCCTTTAATAAATAGAATCAACTTAATAAAAGATATCTTGTATATATTATTTTTCTTAACGAACGTAAAAAGAGTTAATTATACCGGTTTCCTTATTCATTGACATGCTTTCTTCACTATCGCATTCTTGTACACTCTATCTTTTTCAGACCGCACTTATAAAACTACATTGAATATGTTATATTATTTTATTATAACATAAAACGATACTTATTTTGAGAGGGATGGAGTAACAAAAATATACCGCTATTAAGTCTAAAACCCTACTACAAAGCAAATTATTCTTTTTTTTTTCTTGTAATTAATTATTTTCACCTTTATTATATGTTAGTATAGTATATAAGACACATTATAAATTTCTCCATATTTGCAAGTTTCCTAACAGAACATTCAACAACAAGAATCATATCACAAACAATTAGTTGTACACAATTTTCAAGAATAATACAACTTTCATCTTATATCAACTTTCAAGAATGCTTTCTAATACAAACATTCTTTCTTTTTTCTTCTTCATAATCTTTTTATTTTCTCCAATAATTATAATTACAGCAAAGTTTAATAATCTTACACTTCTTCATCAACATCCTTTTCCTGAATCCGTTGTTCAAGATGTGAACAGGTGAAATTCGAATCTGTAGTTTCTTGTTCTTCGATTTCTGTTACGTGTATTGTTTCGTGTAGTTTCTGTTGTTTGTTTGTTACTATCTGTTGTTTTTGTCCTTCACTTTTTGTTACATGTATTGTTTCTTGCAGTTTCTGTTGTTTGTTACTATCTGTTATTTTTGTTACATGTGTTGTTTCTTGGTTTCTGTTGTTTGTTACTATCTGTTGTTTTTGTCCTTCAATTTTTGTTACATGTATTGTTTCTTGTAGTTTTTGTTGTTTGTTTGTTAATATCTGTTATTTTTGTTATTATATGTTGTTTCTTATACTTTCGTTTGAACTATTTTTCCTTGAGTCGAGGGTGTATTAAAAATAATCTCTATACCTTTGAGGTAGGGGTCACCTATATGTTGCTTGAACTTTTCAAAATATTATCGCACCTGTGTTAGATCCTCCATATTTGCAAATTTCCTAACAAAACATTCACCAACAAGAATCATTAAAGTTGTTATTATCTGTTATTTCTTGTACTTGCGTTATTATTTTGGGATTGCTTTGGATTAGTTTTTCCTCGATTCGGGGATTTTATTGGGAATAGCCTCGAGGTAGGGATAAGGTCGTCTGCGTAGCCCATTTTGTGAGAACTAAACTGGATATGTTGTTATCGTTGTTGTGGTTTTGTTTATTTCTGCATTTTATCATCTGGGTATCTATGTTTGTCACATAATATTCAAAACAGTGAAAAAATAAAAATCTTGATTTGTTTTCTTTTGCTTATTGCTCGGGTTCTTCAAAAATTACGTATTTTTTCAAGGATTCGACATGTGTGCGCGAATATATTTTTCATTCATAAAAATTTAATGCATAGTACTATATCTTCTTACATATTTATACAGGAGGGTGAATGAATCCATATCAAGGCGGCAAGTATTTGATACAACAGTAACAAATTACCAATGTCTAACGGGCAATCCGATAGACGACTGCTGGCGATGTGACCCGAACTGGGTGAACAACCGCCAGCAGTTGGCGGATTGCGCCATTGGGTTTGGTCACGGTGCAGTCGGAGGGAAAGGTGGCCGATACTACTTGGTCAGCGATCCCTCTGACTTTGACACGGTGAACCCTACCCCTGGAACCCTGAGGCATGCGGTGATCCAAGAGGAGCCCCTTTGGATCACCTTTGCCGGTGACATGATCATAACGCTCAGACACGAGCTTATGATCAACAATTACAAGACCATAGACGGACGCGGTGCGAACGTCCACGTCACGGGTGGTGGATGTATGACATTACAGTATGTTACCAATGTGATTATACATAATATACATGTATACAATTGTGTTCCATCTGGGAATAGTAACATTAGACAAAGTACAACACAAGTTGGTTGGAGAGGAATGTCTGATGGTGATGGAATTTCGATATACAGTTCGAGAAATATTTGGATTGATCATTGTGCATTGTCACATTGTACTGATGGTTTAATTGATGCTATCATGGGATCAACTGCTATTACTATTTCGAATAACTACTTCACCCACCATGACAAAGTTATGCTATTGGGGCACGACGATCGATACGAAGCAGATATTGGAATGCAGGTTAGATTTTTACATTTTCGTCACGTCAACATTTTTAAAGAGTTTTTCTTGGTTATAAAGTTGGAATTATTTTGTAAATTTTATGAAATATTTTTATTAGGTGACAATAGCATTTAATCATTTTGGAGAAGGATTAGTACAAAGAATGCCAAGATGTAGAAGAGGATATATACATGTAGTGAACAATGATTTTACAGAATGGCAAATGTATGCAATTGGTGGAAGTGCTAATCCAACTATTAATAGTCAAGGCAATCGTTTTACTGCACCTCAAGATCCAAATGCCAAAGAGGTAAGTCCTTCCCTCTCGATTTACGTGACATCGTTTGAACCATAAGGTTTAACTTGGATGTGCTAGAGTTGAGCCCAGGGTCCTCCGGAAACTGCCTCTCTACCTCGACGAGGTAGTGGTAAGGTGTGCGTACGCTCAACCCTCCCCAGACCTGACTTGTGAGATTTGACTGGGTATGTTGTTGTTGTTATCGAACGATAATGTTGCTGAAATTCGAGCTCATGCTGTGTGATTATGATCGTGAGTAGGTTACGAAGCGCGTGGACGTGGACGAGAGAGATTGGACAAATTGGAACTGGAGGACAGAAGGAGATGAAATGGTAAATGGAGCATACTTTGTTCCTTCAGGTGATGGACTTGGCAACCAATATATCATGGCATCAAGCATGGAGCCTAAATCTGCATTTCTCATTGATCAACTCACTATGAATGCTGGTGTCACTGGTGTCCCCAGGTACCCCCCTCACCGCGAAACGCTTCTATGTTTTTGATAATCGAGAAATCTCCGAGGGCTAGTGGCACACAGTTCAAAACTCTTAGTTAGATGATATGTGGTTTCAAACTCGGTGGATTATAAGTCCGGCCCTCATGTGATGTGGGGGTTAGACGTACGTCAGGAGTTCAAATCCTGCCGCAGACAAAAGCTTGGTACGTAAATGGAGAAGGGTCGAGGGACAGACTCATTATCTACCGAGTTTTGAACCGCGCACCATTGTCCCTCGGGGCTTTAGCATAACAAGCATCTAGTAATTTTGCAAAATGCCAGTATAGAATGGTAAACAAGTCATCTACTATACAACAGGGATACCACTGTGGCCATGTCATATGGTGGAAGAACCAGAACCACCATTGCAGCCAACCGGACCAGCAGTATTAGACCGGTTAAGTCCCACGAAGGAGATGGCGACTTCTTAGAAAAGGTATTTGGGAGCGTTGCATCGGCAGGAACATCATCATCATCACCTTCAAGTTCAACCACCCCCATCTTAATGTCTCTTCTAATTCTGTATGTTCTCACCAACAATGCTAGGCTATTAACATTGCCATTCTTAGTCATACTATAGTATTCAATAGAGAATGATTGTTATAACAAAGAATGTAAAGGGCAGCCCGGTGCACTAAAGCTACCGCTACGCGCGGTGTCCGGGGAAGGGCCCCACTACAGAATGTACTTAAGAAAATTTTCTACTTCACAGAATCAGCATCAAGGATTCCCACTTCTTGTACATAGTTAATTGTATAGCAATATCAAGAGGGATTATACCCTCTTTCGAAGTTGTATCATCAACACTTTATTGGTTTCCTAATTGGTTTTGGTTAAAACGACACTTATTTTGGACGAGAGGGAGTGTTATTACCACCTTCCAAATGCCTAAGCCTCAAACTTGTGATCGTTGCAACTTCAGTTCCTCGAAGTTCAATCAAACCTAAAGCCAACTCTTGGAGCTAAAGATGCTTAAACGTTCCAACTGCTATCACTTCTTATCGTCTGGACATCTATATGGTTGGTTAACAGTTGTTCTAGACTTTCCGAACAAAAATAAGGCCAAACTACCAAGAAGATCCAAAAGTTTACATAGGTAGTCAGAAACCGATACTCTAACAAAAAGTGAAATGATAACTATCTTATAGACGCTATGAGTGTTATCAAAGGCGAAGAACACAAAAAAGATCCTAGGTTTGTTGCATCTTTAAGCGTAAAGCACAAATAAAGCGTGCGCTTTAGTGAACAAAGGTGCAAATGAAAAAACAAATATAAATATGTATATGTAGTCCAAGACTAAGAATTATAAGCATAAATAACAAATACAAAGACAAGGAAATTGAATTTTTTTTACGCCATAGTGAAATATCAATTGTTTCATGTCACCTCTTCAAAATTACGATTATAGACAATGAAACATATGCCTTAGAGCCTTTTGACGACACTGAAGCGCCCGCTAAGCAAGGCGAATGGTTGAAGGGCTAAGCATGCTTTAACCGCTCGTTTGACAACACTGGACATTATTTCCTAAGTCCCAACTACAATACATACACATTACTTGCTGGAATAGGGGCCGGGCGTTGGCAGGCAAGCAGAAACCTTGAAGATATTGTTTGCTATAAAGAACTTTCGAAAAGCTGCTATAAATAAATAGAGGAACCAGAAGAAAAACAGTCAATAAGCAGATTATCACTATTGAAAAATATTTCAGACAAAAATTTGGGCAGTAAAGAAACCGTGGAATAATATATTTCTTTATCCCATTTTTGTGTCCTAGAGGAAGGTTGTGGGAGGGGGGTGATAACAAAAGACCAGAAATTTGATTATTGGTTAGTACTAAAATGCTAAAGAATAATAGTCTTTGAATATCTAAAATAAACAAAACTTTCACACTATGTCTGTCGAGGAAAGATATCACAAAGCCCATACCTTCAGCTTGCCTCGCTCAAATTATGGAAACACAGCAGGAAGCACGGAAAAAAAAAAACTTTGGAGCGGTTCATCTTCAGTTTGCAAAGTCAAAAGCCATCATCAGGCAGTTTGAGATGTTCTACGCAGAGGCGTATTACTTGCACGGAGCTCAGCTGGACTCAATAAGCTGTTGCAACATGTTCTACTTCACCAGTGCAGCAGCTTCTTCCAATTTCTTCCATGCAAGCTTGCGCTGCTCCACTAGGCAGATGGCGCCGGCTGCTCTTTCATTGTAATCCTTTTCGCACTCCTCGAAAAGTTCTGAATCCATCTCCAAGAACATTCTCCGGACATTGGAGGTTAGTCCGTGGACTGCCTGATTCCAGTGACCATACATATTCCTTTCTAGTGGCTCAAAGATGATTGGCAAAATTGCACGTCGATTCTGCGCAATCAAGTCTACTATATGCTCATTGTTCCATAAGAACAGAGCTCGCTCAGCAACCTGCCATGCATAAAATCTTTAGGTCATCGTGTCATTATCGTGCAACCTTCGGAAGCAAACAACACAAGAAACATTTGGAAAAAAAATACTATTACAGACAACAATATTGCCATGACAATATGAGACGTCATACTAAATAAATAATGATATCATGCAATTCAAATTCAGCAACTATTTTCAAACAATAGGACATTTCCCAATGGCCTTCGGTAAGTACCCCGTCTAAGCCTACCATTTTGATTACAGTTAAAACTGCAATAGGTGAGTGCGGACTAAATGCTAGAATCTCGATTTTACAATAACAGAACACTGCATAACGCCTTCCAGGCATTCTAGAAATACATCAAAATCATGGTACCTGGTAAATTTTATCTTAGAAGCTCCGTATAGCTATCAAGTAGAAAACATGAAACAACAAATGTACCAGAAATAGTAATGATACATTCCCGTTAATCAAACTTGGCATATTTGAATCATATTTTAGATTACAATATCACCTTTAACCGTTTACCACTTAATCCGACTTGGCATAGTTGAATCATATTTGACAATTCAATACCGCCTTTAAGTTGACACAACTCAATCATAGCACATACATACAATGGACTAGACTGAGAATTATTAGAAAGCGTGAATACGGAACTAAATTTTGACTAGTGAACTGGCTCATTTTAGGATTTCTAGTCCATCAATAAATTCTTGAGAAGCACGGACCCCTCCAAGGAGACAAGACAAAAATGGAAACTGATACGTATCCCAATAAACTTAGATCTTCTCCCTCTACCCTCGTTCTAAGCTATTGCTGGAATTTTGTATGGACTGTTCGTCTGCTGAGAGCTTGAAATTCAGTTTCTCGAATTGCATTAAATGCTCAAAAGTAAAGGCACTCAAACATCAACGTATGGAAATAACAAATTGCTAAAGTAAATCAGAGTCCCGCCATCATAAATCCATCAAATCTTATGTTTGTCAACTTTACAATCAAAAGGAAGATAGAAGTTCTTAACTAACTTAGCTAGGCAAGGCAAACCCAATAAGTCAGGAGTAAAACATATAATTCTTATACTTATCTCATCAAAAGATGTTATGGGTATGTCTAGACTACAGGATAAAATTATTCCGCTTTTTCAAATCGAAGCACCTGGATTATCCATATCGCTTTGTTGTCTGAGTCAATCTTAACATTTTAAAAAGGAAATCCTATGTTTAACCTTCGAGGAAGTGTGCCACAAAGTCAAGTGACCTTGGATCATAACATCCTAGAAAGAGATACATTACACTTTATTCAAAGAGTGAAGTTCTGTAAAAGTACTGCTGCCTCATATGGCAAACACCCTTCTATTATATTATGGCGATAGCAGCTATTAACGCGATTAGTCCAAAAGAACTACGATTGAAAGGTCATATTTCAAGGAAAAGATTAGTAATGCATTACTTCAAAGAGAAACAAAATCAGTCAAATTGTCGACTTCTCACCTCCAATCATCTAATCAAAATTTCAATCATCTCGTCATTAGTTCAAGCTTAGCAATTGATGTAGCTTTTTTTTTTAAAAAAAAATAATGGATTGATAAAACTTGAGGGAGTTTTCTCCAGCAATGGCTGAGATAAGGTTATTCAACTCCCATCGACTTTAGCTTAAGGCAACTGCATTTCAGATGCTAGAAGAGAAGACAAGTTGCAATCTTCAATTTCGATTCCAGACCGTTTGGGCTGCCAAAAACATTTTCAGTCCCTTTGAGCATTAATTACCTTGTCAACTAGTCAAGATATCTCTGAAATGTCATCTCATGAATCGATGCACATTAACTCGCTCATCAAAAATATTATCAGCATTCGAACTTCAAATTTTACCTTCTACGTTGAAAGCCCAGCACCAGTCTGAGGCACAGTGTTTAAGAAGAGCAAAGCTTTTCATTTAGAGAAAACCAAATTTTCATCAAACTGGATATATAGTTCCCATTATGTTTTTGCAAAAAATAGTGCCTATCACATTGTCTGAACTTTGGTTTATAGCAAGTTAAGCTCCATACTTGCAGGCTGTCATGACTCGTGCAATAAATTTGGAACCTTTTTCTTTGAGATTATCCTTGCATTAGATTTCTAAATCCTATGTCCAGCAAACTATAACAATCTTTTTAAGAGTTACCAGTCAACCAGCAAAGAGAGTAAAGAAAGCCGTATGCAATGAATAAGCATCAATTTAATAATATAAAGCTTGTATCCTTGCGCCAGCAAGAGATAACTAATTTATGTGGACATTTTTCGTTACATTAACTACTCTAAATCAGTAACAGGTAACAATTTCAAGCACACTTGACACATTTGACTAATCTGAAATCAAGTTTTAAATAATGAGCTGGGATCTTGGATAGTCAAATGTGATATTTTTACCTTATAGTTGGAAGTACTTCAATATCACTTTGCTCTAATGCTTTTATCAGCTTTAGGAACATATAATTTCCACATTGCAACCGAAAATAAGGGTGTATCAGCTGCTATTAGTTATATCGTATAGTTGGACTCATTTTTTCCCTTCAAAGAAAAGGATACAAAATCCCTAAACTGCATTCCCTCTATTCAGATTTCCAAATAGGGCTTCATAGCTTCGTCTTTTTTGTTTTTCATAAAATAATGACAGAATTTTACAGATAAGGTCAAAATATCATACTCCTTAAGTAATCAAGTCATGAATTTTATACTTAAAATCTAGTTCCTCCGATAAACAGGATGGTGAAGTTCCACTTATTTTTTTTATGACATGGTGTCAGGGTCGGCTTGCACACCTTGACTAATTCCACTGGTACTTGTTAGATCCCACCAGCACAGTTACCAAGTAAATATGTCCACTAAGGCTTGGGCAGACGAGAAGAAACCACCAAGATTTTTGTGCTAGGATTTTAAATTGAGACCTTACAGTTCTCGTCCACTTCATTGACCACTAGGCCACACGATTGGGTGTGATGGTGGAGTGTCGCTTCTTTCAATTAATATCTGATACTTAGTAGGCTTTGCTTCTTTCATCCCACCTTACGGGGTTATATATTCAAGATTGACCTTAAATCTTAGAGCATAAATGAAACCAAATTACAAAAGCTTAGAGTAAAGAACGGAAATGAAGATACGAAAAAGAAAGAAGATCCACAATGATCAGTTCACACTTGATGAATATGCATAAGAGATGGCAATGAAGTGAACATAGGGATGGTAATAGCAATCCACGGACCTGAAAATGGGGACTATTGATGCTTCGTCCTAGTTGCTTGAAAAGGGGAACCAAACAGCGCTGAAATTCAGCAGGCTGGGTGCCTTCCAAGATTTCTTCCAGTTCATTGAGAAAGAGAACTTCCTTTCCGCAATTAGTAACTGGCCAGTATTTTAGCAAACCCCTGATGACGATATCCGCCAATCGGTAATCTTTCTCAACAAACTGAGCAATGCAGTAGGACAGCTGATGGTGATATACAGAAACACATTTAGGCTTGTGGAGAGGAATAAGTGCCCGAACAAGAAACAACTTGTGCTCTTCTTTCATCGGCAAAGCAAATCCATTTATTACACTTCCAAGAATCTCTAGCAATTCACCGATACCATTATGCCTCTCCGTCTCAAATATAAACCTGTAGAATACATTGTTTATCCCGTTCCTTATAAATGGCCTATGAACCATGAATTTCCCATATATGCGGTGAAGAATAGTCTTCAAATACTCCCGTTCTCTAGGATCCTCTGAATCAAACAAGTCGAGCAATTTCAGCACAAACGAGTGGTCAAGATATCGCTTGGCAATCTTGGTGTCCATTTCAGACGACATCACGTACCTTAAAAGTAACTCATACACTAGTTGCAAATGAGGCCATGATGGATCCAGATACATGTCATCCTCTTCATCAATACCTTCCGACCCAGTATTCTCATGCGAAGCAGGAGGCAAGCAACGGAAAAGATTGAGAGATATCATCCTAACTAACTCTTCCTGCATTATTTCATTCATTTTACACGAACTTGACTGAACTAAATCAATAAGCTCCGCGAGCGTTTGTCTCTTGATCTCCTTCTGTCTAGCACACTTCACCGTATCCGCAAAGTCAAATTGCACACAGCAGATCTGAAGCTTCCGGATAAACAAAACATGTCGTTCAGAGAGTGCAACCTCCTTCAATAACGGCAGGACTTCAACCACACTAGGATCAGGCGTTGCATTTGCCAATGTAACATGTTGTGATGCCACAACAGACGTTGCTATTCGCGAAGCATGATCAACCGACACATTAGGCAATGAGCTCGGTATCGGAGGCTCCACAACCTCCCCCTTTGAGCTTTTCTTCCCTCTTTTTATTATCTTAAACATAACTCTTAATCTATTTCACCACAACTACCTAACTTTCCAAACAAAAAACACCAAATGGGGTTCTCCTAATTCAACATTATATATCCTACACCTCTTTTTTCAATTAAATCAAAATAAATACCTAACAAATCATAAAAAATAATCAATTTTTCTCAACTCCAACACCAATTCCTTAAAAATACATTCAATAAATCTAACAAACTACAAAAATCTCAAACCAAATCATAAAAAGATTCAATATTTTTCAACTCTCAACACAAATTCTTCAAAAGGGTATCCAAAAAATCTAACAAACTACAAAAATCTCAAACCCCATATCAACAATTCCTCAAAAAATCACAAAAAGAACCAATTTTTTTCAACCAAAACATAAAAAGATTCAATTTTTTTTTCAACTAAATCACAAAAAGAGCCAATTTTTTCAACCAAAACATAAAAAGATTCAATTTTTGTCAACTAAATCACAAAAAGAACCAATTTTTTTCAACCAAATCATAAAAAGATTCAATTTTTTTCAACTCTTAACACAAATTCCTCAAAAAGGTATTCAAGAAATCTAAAATCTTGAAATCCCAAATGAAGATTCAATCTTTTTAACAATCCATGCCAGAGGGGGAGCAAAAAATCAAGAATCCATCTGCATAAAAATGAATATAAATGTTACATGTAAAAATGCTAATAAAAAACACCTATAATAAAGTAAAAAAATGGAGCAAGATTTGATTTTTTTTAAATTAGGAAAGTGAAAAAAAGTACCTGAAGAGAGATCCTAGAAGAGTGGGATGAAGAACAAGAAGAGAACATTTGTGCTTTTTTTGAGTTTTTTGAGTGTGAAATGTGCTGGAATATTTTATGGTTATAAAATATTTTAATTATTATTTGTAATATATTGGAAAAAAAATTAAAAATGAAATTTTGAAAAATGATACTCCCTCCGTTTCGGAATAAGTGAATTGTTGAGGGTATTTATTGGTGTTCCAAAATAAGGTGAATCATTGAATTTATTTTCAAATTTGTCCTTATGATTTGACAACCAATTAACTTTTAAAAAGATATTACAAGGTAAGTTTTTTCTTTTTTTTTGGATAAAAATAAAAAGTTGTGTTAAATTTATGTCTTTAATATTTTTTTTTTAATATGTGTGTCAAAATCCAATAATTCATTTATTATGAAACGGAGGGAGTATGATAGTATGTTTTCTTTTGCCTTGACTACAAATTTTGAATTTAAAAGTTTTTTTTTCTCAATTGAGAATCTTTACAATATAACTCATGGAAGTGGAGACATTGATGATGATGTCACACATCGTATTAGTGCGGTATAGATGAAGTGGAGACTTGTCTACGAAGTCTTGTGCACGGAAACGTTTAGGTCAGTTTTATAAAGAAGTGGTTAGGCTGATGTTGTTTTATGGGGGAAGAGTTGGCCAGTCAAAACTCTTATGTTTAGATGATGCATGTTGCGAAGATGAGAATGTTGAGGAAGATGTGTGGGCATATGAGGTGTGATAGGATTATGAATGAGGTTATTCGAAATATGGTGAGAGTGGCCTTCACGGTGGACAAGACGACGGAAGCGAGATTCAGATAGCTTGGACACGCGAAAAGTCGAGGTATAGACGCTCAGTGAGGAGTGTGTGTGTGAGGTTGAATATAGTAGGTATAAGGAAAAGTACTCGGAAGAGGTGATTAGATAGAACATGACGCAACTTCAGGTTACTGAAGACATGAACTTAGATAAGAAGGCGTCGAGGTCGCATATTAAAGTAAAAGGTTAGTGGGGTCGGGATGTTTCTCACTTTCCAAGACGGTTAGCCTTGTTGGTGTTTTTCGTGTAATAGCTATGGTATGAAAGTTTATGGTTTAGCCGTAGACGCTGAAGTGGAGCTGATCCCTACTTGTGATATCTATCATATTTCACTGTTTATTGTGTTCGACTGTCACGGTATTCTGTTGTTGTTATTGTTTCTTTCTCGTAGATTTTGCACTATTCCCTTATTCGTTGCTACTATACCTTGTTCGTTGTTTCCTTCTTCTTTATACCTGGATTAGTTGCACTTCAGTCGAAGGTCTTTCGTAAACAACCTCTCTACCTCCCCGAGGTAGTGATATGGTCTGTATACACTCTAATACCCTCCCAAGACCTTATTTGTGATATTTCAGCGGGTTGTTGTTGTTGAGAAGCTTTACAGTATTACTCCCTCCGTCCCATTTTACTTGTCCCAAATTGGGATGGCACAACAATTAAGAAAAATAATAAATAACATGGCTAGTTTACCAAAGTACCCTATTAAATGATGTTTACATTTTAATTTAAAGAAAAGGTAATTAATCCAAAGGATAAGACATAGAAAGAAAAGTTTGTCTTATCTTGATAAGTAAAATGGGACATCAACTTAGCCAATTTGGGACGGGTAAAATGGGACGGGGGGAGTATATGCTTGATATACATTTTAAAACAAATATACGCAAAAAATATTTTTTTCCGAAAAACTAGAAAAGGTATGATTATGATATTGGATTCATATACATCTCTGAATGATCGTAGAATCAAAATATAGATTTTTAAACAAATATAAATACTTATAAAAAGAAAGTCTATAATTTTTTTTTTTCTAAAAAGAATAGTAAAAATATTGGATAAAGACTTCAATTTTTATGATAAGTTAATAAATGCATGAATAGTAATGTTGTTGGTACGTTATAAAAACATGCAATTTTTACCTATGAGACAAAACTTGTAACCAAATAAGTAAGTTAATTGGTACTAACTTATCGAGATGTCTAAAACTCTTACCTCATAAGTAAAACTAATTTACGTCTACGATAAATTTGAATTGGGCCCCAAAATGGGGTTTTCTTAATGGGCCATATTGGGCTTTGTTGACCTTTATTTAGGGGAATGGACTGGGCCTAAACCTCTTCTTGGGCTAGTCTCCCCTACAACATGTTACAAATATTGTTAGGACAAATAACATAAATTCTACTAGTTTGAAGTTTAATTATATATTTTTTTTTTGATATTATATATAATTATTGAAATCTCGATTTTGAGTCTGTCGAGATACATAACTAGCTTTCGATACACCCAATGAAGATACGTTTTTGTTTATAAAGATACATAATTAGCTTTCGATACATTTTTTTCTTGATTTTGGGTTTGTCGAAATACACAGTTAGCTCCCCAATACATCCAACAAAGATACATAATTAGTCAGATTTTTCGTAGTTACTTTATAAGAGTGAAAATTTATGTAAATATGATAAGTTAAGGTGTATTTATGTTATGCACGTACTAGTAAATTACAATATAAAATAAGGAAAGTTCATACTTTCATCGTTTCAATTTATGTGATGTTTTATTAGGCACGAAATTCAAAAAAGAAATCATGTTTTAAAAAAATTATGATCTAGAATAACTCTTTAAATATGTATGTTTCTATAAATCATCTCAATAAGAGGAAGATAAAATTTTAAAATTGAACCGTTTTTAAAAATAAAAATGTGATTTTTCTTTTTAAGAATAAAATAACAAGAAAAGCATGACATATAAATTAAAAAATTGATACGTTATATAGTGAAATAAAATAACAATGTGCGAAGTATAATTCTAGATTATTTGAAAAGATAAATATGTACTTATAAAACATCTTGTAACGATGCAGATTCAACTATTTAAGTATTGTTCGTTTTAATTCGATTTTGAACTATCTCAAGTTTTTTTTATTTTACATTTTGTCTTCACAATCGAATTCTGAACTCGTCCTTATATGGTCTCTAACTTTATCCAATGTGAAATTTAAATTTTATAACAATTTTAAATTTTATTGGTAACATAAAAAAATCATTAAAAAATACTTGTATGAAATTTTCCATATATCAATGCAACATTTTAAAATTGTTATTACAACTAGATCTAGATCTCCTCAATACACAAAAACAATTTCACCTCGTACAAATTAAACAAATATAATATGTGAGATAATTAATATGGCTAACAAGTGGTATCACATAAGATTAATTAAGAGTTAATACACTAATTAAGTCAAACAAAAAACAAATCACAGTAATTCAAAAAATAATAAAAAATATCTTCAGTTTGATTAAAGGATTGATTTTACAAATCATAAAATAACATTTTTTTTGTATTATCAATGTAATTTAACCTTTTATATCATGTTATTAGTCTATTTTCGAGGTTATCATATCAGTCGCCTTACTATAAAGAATTTATACTTATTATTATTATTCTTAAAAAAAAAATTAAGTACTTTCGTTACATAAAACTTGAACTTAATCAAATCGATTAGGGATACTTGATTTTATTTTTCTAAATTTTCAATTTTTTTTATTATACATAAATGTGAGAGATTATAGCATGCTTAATCAACTCTCCTGAAATCTTGATATCTGTTCTCGACCAATCTCCAAAAGAAAAAAACACTGACATGCACACAAACATAATGCCGAACTTGCTCTCGTCGAAGGAATGTCAATTTACCTCCTTCACTGAAAAATTACACTGTATAAATTATATAAATCGACTTTTGCAGGTGTTTTACTTTTTTACATTATATATTTATTTAGCAATATAAACAACAATATTACACTATCAAATGTTAATAATTGCAATTAACAAGTGGATGAAAATTTGATATTTGAAAACTAGAGATATGATTAGATATGAGATTACATGTAATCTTTAATAACACAAAATTAATTCCTTAACAGAATTATTATTATTTCTTAAGAAGGCCACCATAATTTGCAGCCATAGCCATTTCTTTTTCAGCCACTTTAGCTTCCTCTCTGAATTTCTTATAAATATCATTCTTGTAAAACTTCCTAGTCCTTAAAACCAAAATAATTGACACAAATGTCCCTAGAATTGTCACTCCAGTAATAATAATAAAGGCTAATTTGAAACATTTATCCCCATTACATTCCAAATCTTCACCAATTTTCCTAATTTTCCCCATAGCCATCATTTGTGTAGTAGCCTCTTTATCATACAAATAGCCAACCACTTTCACATTTAGCACATATGCTCCAATTGGACTTGCTACTGATCCAAAATTGTATAGTGTTGAGTAATATTTCAGTCCAAATAACTCTGAGATTATTGCATATATCAATGGCCATTGTGCCCCAAAGCAAAACCCTATGACTATTGATGCAACATATAGTCCATTAGGCGCGTTGAACGCGATTAAAAGATGGCCTAAACAAGAGATCATGAGTGTTATAGTGAGCATAAGAGGTCTTGGGAGTTTGTACTTTGACAAGAAATGTTCAGACAAGAAACCAGACACAACTCTACCTAAGTAGTTCCATATACTAACTAATGACACAAATGTACTGATGCTGTCTTTTGGATAACCTAATGATGTCCCTATCTGTCCTAAGTTGTCTATTGCTGTTAATGTCCCTCCAACACCACAAATCGTCGCGATAAACAGTATCAACATGTCAATGCTGAAGAGGGTTTGAAGTATAGTGTAGTCTTCACCTCTCTCCGGTGCTCGAAAAACTGTCCTCCAACATGAACTAGGTTCTTGAATATGATCATCACTAGGTTTTGCAGTACTAGAGGGTACTGTTTGTGGCTCCTCAGTAACTACTTTCACTTGTGACATGCTTTCCATTTCTTGTTTCTTCACTTTCCAAGAATCAACTTCCTCTTTGACAACAATAACAAGTGGCAAACATAGCAAAAACAAGACAACACCAGTACTCAAACCATACTCACTTTGCTTAAAAACAAGCTGCTTCTGTAGTATAATCACCATCATGAGAAAACCAGCAAGGCCAAGTGATGTATACAGAAACTTGTAGAACACTTTCATCTCATGTTCAATCCGAACCACCCTCATAACGCGTACTATACGCAAGAAAACCAATGAAACAACGGAAGGAAGCCAACCTATAAGTAGAATGAGAGACTTAGAATCATTACCATATATAGCATGGTACATTTGTGTCAACATTGCACCACTTAGTCCAACATACCCTTTAAGCAATCCAAGTACCGCGCCACGGCTCTCTGGGAAGTTCTTAACACAAGTAACTAATGCACCAGTATTAGCAAAAGACTGAGAGTTTGAACCAACACAAATGTACAAACACATATGCCAAACTTTTGGTTTTGGGATTTTTTTAGTCACAGCTAGCCATATCATGAAGTACCCAAAGAAGTTTAAGACAGCACCAAATGATAGAACAACCCAAGGGGGTGTAACTTCATTGATTAAACCAGATAGGATACCAACATTACCACCTAAATCTTTGAAGAAACTGAGTAAATTAAGGGTGGTTTGATCGTATCCGAGCGACGTTTTGATATCAGTTGAGTATATACCAAAAATGTATGTAGCACCAGAGGCTGATAAGATTAGAACAGTTGCAAATACCATGAACCATCTTCCTGTTAGTACTTGTAATGTTAGCTTCTTCATGTTGGCTTCAAGACTAGTATAGTTTAGTTCTTGTTGGAAGTGAAATAGAATATGTTTTGTGTCTAGGAAAGAGGCATATGTATAGATATATGTGTATCTACATGTATATATAAGAATTTCAAAGGCATAACACATAAACCTGCCGTTTAACTTGACATCAAATCACATCTATAGCCTTCAATTTTGGGTTTGCACAAGTAGACATTTAAACTTGTATAAAGTTAAACAAGTAGACACAGACGTCCTATGTGGCATAATACACGTAGGACGCCACATATAACATATGTATCTACTTGTACAATTTTACACAAGTTTAAGTACCTACTTGTGCACAGCCAAAGTTGGAGGTCATAGGTGTGATCTGAGGTCATATTAAAAGGTATGTTTATATATTGTGCCAATTTAAAATGAGGTTGAGTTATTAACATCGTCAGTGTAGAGTTCTTTTAAGCCACTTTTACCTAATAGTAACTTATGTTAGGTTTTGAAAATATCAACAGGTGCGTGTTAGATCTTTCAAAATAGTCTATTTTATCCGATACGGGTTTACCAACACTTTTAAAGAGTCCGTACAACATAAATTTTAGCAATAACTTGCATTATTTTCAAGGTTATGAATACCATTGTTTCCAACATAATTTAATTTATGGAAAATAAACTTCAACCATAAATTAAAATATGAAAATATGAAGAAACAACAGTTTTATTGATAAACGATAGGGGTACAAATTTGTTTCTCCCTTGATTTTCTCCGTAATTCGAGGGCCGTCAGTAGCATATTTCTCGAATGTATGAAGATTTGGATATGAATTTCGATCCCTTGGTTCTTCTCTCTTGATTTTCTCTCTTGATTTTCTCCGTAACTCGAAGGCCGTCAGTAGCATATTTCTCGAATGTATGAAGATTTGGATATGAATTTCTCCGTAATTCAAGGGCCGTTAGTGACGTATTTCTCGAACGTAGGAACATTTGGATTTGATCTTCATGAAAGGAGGGTTTGTCTATTTGATTATAAAGAAGAGAAGGTTTTGATCTTTATGAATATCTCATGAATTTATTTATTAGGAGTTATTTGTGAATATTTCGTGAATTTGTGAGATATTGGAGATGACTTTTAAAGGTTAGGGTAAAGTAGCCCAAGAACTCTAACCAAAATTAAACTCTTTTTGTAGAGCAATCATTTTTTTTAAAGATATCCTTAATATGATGGTATAAAAATTTCTGACAGTATATATAACTCAAACTCTAAAATATCCTGATCGTGTATTGTAGAGATTCCTTTTTTTACGTTGACAATAAGTTAGATATTTGATATATATATATATATATATATGTATATATTATTTTTACGAGATTATTGATTATATATATAGAAATCAATTTGTATTTATTTTATAAGCGATCTAATTATATAAATATATATATTTTGTTTACATAGAAGTTGTGTTAAAGAGATATCATCCATGAAAAAAGAAAAAAAAAAAAGGTAGATCTTGCGCACCGCACGCCTACATCTTAGGGGTGGGGGTAGAGCTATTATATTCTATTATAGAGACTTCCTAGTTGACTTAAAAAATAGAAAAAAAAATAATCAAAATTTTAATAAATTGGATGCTTTTAAAAAGTCGTGAAAATAACATCTGATAAAAATTTAAAATAAAATGCGTTAGTGTGCACCGAGCTAGCTGTCTTTTGGAAGGCTGAAAGCCAGTACAATTTAGAATTTTTGTTTTATAACCGCTATTCTCTATGATAACATTTTATTATAATAGTCGTGATTTTTGTAAAGTCAATCTTTCATGTTGTATTATATTACATGTTATTTATAAGGAAAAAATGCACTATTTTCATCCTAAACTATATACGAAATTGCTGAGACACACCCGAACTTTAGGAGGGTCCTATTACCCCTGGACTAATTAAAATCGTATTTTTGGCAACCTTAGTGCCTACGTGGTACATACGTGGTGCATACGTGTGCCTACATAGACCTTCAGTGTGTTGATTCACTGATGTGCCACGTAGGCACTAAGATTGCCAAAATATGATTTTAATTAGTTCAGGAGTAACAAGACTCTCCTAAAGTTCGACTGTGTCTCAGCAATTTCGTGTATAGTTCAGAGTGAAAATAATTTTTTTTTTTCTTATTTATAATAACATTTTGCTATATGAAAAAATATTGAAATAAATAATGTTGTTATAGAAACGTTTGACTGTATTTAATTTTCTTTTTCATAAGTATCACTAAGTGAGATCGAGACCAAGACCAACCCCTTATATAAGTAAGGTGGTTCAAAACATTTAGCTCCTATTATTCTTATTAATGTTATATATTTAATTTGATTACTTTTTTTTTTTTTGCTAGCTAATTAATTTAATTTAAATACAAATTTGATTATTAAGATATTGTTATCATCATCATTATTATTATTGACTCTATTTATTATTTCGCTCATAAATACTATAATTAAATAATTGAATATTATAGAAATAAAATAAGAGATAATTTTAACTTATTTGTTTTTTTTTTTATGAACACACTTTGAAGTTAGTGCCATTGACAATTGGGAACGTAATGATATATATGAAATGGTGCTCGCGATAGTAACTGTGATTGCTGGAGGTGACAAATAATAGTGATGGTGTTGACTTAATATGGTTGTGCAATAGTGGGTAAAAGTGATACGCGTGATGGTTGACGATGGAGGTGATAGATAGTGGAGGTACGTGAAGAAAGGGTTGTTGGCCGTGGTGTTTTCTGCAATGAATTGATCGATGATAGAAACGGCTGGTGGTAAAGGTGATTGGTGATATTTGTCTATCAAAAATGTTAATTGATAGATTATTGGTAAATTGTTATGGTTGTACCTCGCTTTTTTAGTTTTTGTCATTTTTTTTTTTAAAAAACCGACCATGTCTGACGTTTTTTTTTTTCAAATAAAAAACGATGAACAATGTCGCTTTTTCTAAAAAAAAAAATCTTATTTTTTTCAGAAAGCGACCAACTTTTCTGAAATTTTTTTTCAATAAAATGTCAATGTCGTTCTTTTTTTGTTCATTAACGTCGCTTTTTCTAAAAAAAAATAAATGTTTTTTTTTCTATTTTCAAAAAACAACGTTGTCCATCGTAAAATAAATGATGTAGACCGTCGTTTTCAAAAAACAACGGACTTTTTTACGACGCAAGTGACCGCATCGTTTTTTCATCGATTTTGATCAGAAAAACGATGTTGATCGTTGTTTTTTGGTCTTTTTTTGATAATGTTGTTTTCATTTATATATTTAACCACTTAATAGACATGAATCTATCTGAAATCTGAATCATCAAAATTTTGACATTCGTAATACTATAAAGAAACTATATAGTTAAAGACTCTTCCGAATATGACCTTACATTGTCATTTTATCTATAATTACAACCAATTACACTGCATAATTTTTATCGTTATTCACCATTGCAATCACTATCATCAACCACCACAATCAAAATCATCATCATATACCATTGTTAATAACCAATGCCAATCATATCGCCACCGTCAACCATTACCACCCACCCAACCACCACTACCACGACAGGGGCGAGTCCATGACTTTTTTTTATGCTCCGATATCTGTTAAATTTGAGTCAAATGACTAATGGTAAATGTAACAGTCCACTTAATTAATAATTAAGAAATCCATTCAAGACCACTTTTCTTGGAAATTCCACATGCACAACCAATTATAACAACAATTCTAATAAAAAACTTTATAATATAAACCACAAAATCAAAAATGTTAAAAAGGAAAAGGAGAAGATTGTTCCTAGGAGAGTGGCCAAAGTTGAGATAAAAAGAAGTTAAACAGTATGACCAATTTTTAATTTTTTTTTTAAGTTGAAAACAATTAAATATCTCACTTCTAGGCATGTGTTCTATGTGCATACATAATAATAATAATAATAATAATAATAATAATAATAATAATAATAATTACATCACAAAAATATATGAAATTAGCTCTGAAATTTATCGGTAATTTTTAGTTAATTCGTCGCTAAACATTATTTCTAGCTAATTGAATTTTTTTATAAACTTTATAGTAGTGTCACTATTACTATATATGTTTTTTTTTTCTTAAAAGTATTGTTAAAATTAAACTTTATTTGTAAGTTCTTTTTCAAAGAGCACTCATAGAATATGACATCCAATATATTTACAACAATGATGGATGCAATGAATATAATTCTAGTTGGTGATGAAAGGCGTCCTGAGCTAGCTTTTGGATTGAATTAAGTCCAGTATTTATTTGACATGTTATCAGAGCAGGCCCTCGAATAGATTGTCCATGCCCTAAAGGAATCGAAAGTGTCAGGGCGTGCATGCTGTGGGACCGGACAAAGTTCGGCTAGCTTGGCCATTGTAGACATCTAAAATTTGTAGACTCTTCAATAAGAATCCAAATTCTGTTAAAGTTTTAGAAGGCTACTTTACCCTAAATTTCGCCTATTTAAAGGGTAACATGTTCCCTGAAACAAGCATCTTGAATATCCCATAAGCTGACGGGTATTCGTAAAAAGATCGAGATCTCCAATATCCCACAAAAAATCATGGAATATTCATAAAAAGATCATCCTATATTCGAGAATAAGCCACTAATGGCCCTCGAATTACGGAGAAAATCAAGATAGAAGAATCAAGGGAGGAACAGATTTGTAACCACAATCGTTTATCAATAAAAAAAAAAGTTGTTTCTTCATATTTTTGTTTGTGATTAAAATTTATTTTCCATAAATTTAAATTATGTTGCAAATTAACAAGCATGTAAATACACAAATTAATTTAGATTTGTGTCATGTAAAGTTCATATATTAGCGAAAAAAGCCTTACTTAAAAAGTTTTTTTTCATACTCATCAAGACTTGAATATCCCCTTAAATTAATTTCTTCTAATATATGGTATAGTTTCTTGTTAGATATGTTACATGCATTCCAAAAGATGCTTTTTCTCTTGTAAATAGGGCTGGTCATTCGGTTTGTTCGGTTTGATAGTTTAATATCGGTTTGGTTTTTCAATTTTCGGATTGATAAAAATGACAATCGTAACCAAACCGAAATAAATTGGTTTGGTTCGGTTTCTACAAATTCGGTTTGGTTATTTCGAATTTTTATTTTGATTTTGAAGATTAAAGTAGTGAACCTCTCTTTGTTATGACTGGACAATTAAAATTAATGATTTAAAAAAAAAATTAATTCAAACCTATTTTTCATTCTCAGATATAAATAATTCAACATGGATGAAAGTAAATGATATAACCATAAGTTTAACATAATATATAACTTCATTATGCATAAGTTTGCATAAACAGTCAGAACTCGGAAGAGTGGTCGCTGCCGGAAAGGCCACAGTTGACACTGCGGGCTGCATCCCACAATGATCGTCTGGTCGCCAGCTCTGGTGTTGTTGTACAAACGACGATCTCGCCGATGATCTATGGCTCGATCGATTGTTCGACTATTGTAACGATAATGGAGTTTCTTTAAGTGGAGGCTCAATTTGAGGTGAACTACTAAAAATTTTGAAATTTATTGTTAGGACTGAAATAATCAAATATTGTTAGAGTTGTGATCCAAATTTTGTTGATACGGCCCAGAAATTTTTGTGGTGCGATCCATGTTTGTGATTTTCTATTCGCCCCCGCGGTATGGACCTTTATGTTTTTGGGCATAGCTAGGACTTATTTGTATGCACGTATTATATAAGTGTAATTAGTAGGTCGATTCTAATTATTCAGAAATTACGTCTCTTCACATTGTACTCCTCTTCTTTCATAGCGAAATTCCTCTGCCTCTGCCCGTGGTTTTTCTCACTAAATCTGTGTGTTCTTGTTTTCTTTCTGCTTGTGATTTGCTTTATTTCTGCCCGATTCATAACAAATATCATGTGGAAGCTAGCAACACAAACATCAGAAGACCATGAAAAAGAAAGAACAACAAAAGAGACACAACAATTTAACGTAATTTGTTCAGTTGACATACATCCAGAAAAGGAGATCATCAATCCAAATTTTGATGAATTTCCTATATATCAGATATTCATCGAAATTTTTTCCATCTTTTTTGTTAATGACATCCAATAAAATTGAACAATATTCAATAGGCATGAACACTAGGATTTGGAGATGCAAATGCTAGAAATTCCTCATCATTCTCCAACTCAAACATTTCTTCATTGTTTCTAAGTATCCAAGCTTCAATTCCATCATTCTTTCCATTTTCCACAAGAATAATTTGTTGTTTATTATTCAATGAGCCAATAGTGTCAATAAATGGAGCAACAAAAATAGGTTTTCCCCATCCAAAATCAACATCATAAAGTCCCAAATTGCACCAACTTGTGAACTTATAAGTATCTAAATTATTTGGCAACAACTTCCCAACTTGTGTAGCTATATCCACAAGAAAATCAATAGCATTATCACCTCCTAATACCTTCAAGTTTTCACCATTCATATTCTCAAACATCTTTCTCACTAATCCCACCAAGTGAGGCAAATCCAATTTAGTCATTTCTATAACATCACTCATTGCTATAAAGATCAAATTACCAAAAGCATTAAGACATTGTGGTTCAATTCTTGATCTCAAGTTCACAATGTGTGTAACCATGGATGGTGTTGAGCTAATTCCTTTTACTCTTCTTGTTGCTAAAGCCATGTGTTTCCAAATGAAAGTTGTTAATGCCTCGACTCGAGTTGGATGAGGTACATTTTCACTAGACACTTTCGTCTTAATGGATTCGATAGCTCTGGCATCGAACACAAATCTTCTAACGAGGGACTTACCCTCGTTGAAAAATAACATGTTCCATTTCTTCAGAAATGTTTGAGGAAGATTTTGAGTCGGGAACTGCAGTGATGCTGATGTGAAATCAAGAGGCGCGGTCTTTTCAACCCCACCATCATCGCCACGCGCAATCTGAGCCCATGTTTTGAAGAATTTACTCATGGTAGATCCATCCAAGAGTTTATGAAACAAGACACCACCAATTGCCATCCCACCACAATCAAACCTAGTAACTTGTAAAGAAACTAGGGTTTCAAGAGTTTGAACATAGTTCATCTTGCTACCCATGCTACCATTTTGTGGAAGGAAGTTAATGAGTTGTGATAGATTAGGGTTTTGAAGGAACTCATCTAGACTAACACCCTTTACGCGTGCCTCCACGTAAAGAACTCCCTTATCGTTACAATCCACAGAAGTTGGATCTTCTGAACTGAGCTCGCCAGCAAGCGGATGGAATAGGGTTAGGGTTTCCGAGAGGGAATTCCTGAGGCGACTGTCAGCAATATTTGTGTTATTTATTTCTGAAAGTGGGTTGTTGTTTTTGTAGAAAAAGATAGGTGAGATGCATAGTTCAAATACTAGTTGTTCAATAATGCCTAGTTTGTGGTTTCTTAGGTTTGGAGGTGTTGGTTTGGATGGTTTCACTATTTCTTTAGAGAGGATAATGATTTCCATAATGCTAAAATTAGTTAGTTTAATTTCTACTTTGTGATTATATTCTTGAAATGGTGTAATAATCTTAGCTTTATATATAGTTAGAAAAATTCTATGGCACTTCTAGATGTTAACAAACTTGCCAGAAAAATGCATGCATGCACAATTAAATAAAGAAATTAATTGTCTATCAAACAATTACCAGATATCTGGTAAAAATTTATTTGCATCGAATATTATATTCATCGAAATATATCAACTTTAATTGGAGGGGTTTGTTCAAAAGAACTCTCAATATAATTAAGATGTGCATTTGAATATATATATATATATATGAAATATTAGAATGTTATATTAAGATCCGAATGTTAAATAATTAAAATCGTTTAGTTTTTCTCAAGATCCAAATTTATAAAATTTGTCTTAGTTTAAATATAAATTCAAATAAAATACTAAATTTAATCTAATATTATCTCAATAAATGTTATTTTAAAGAAATTATGTGGTGGCTGGTGGTGGTGGTGATCAGCGATGGTGGTTTTGAGTGTCGATCGGAGACTGAGGTGGTTGTGAGTTATAACTAGTGGTGATGGTGGCTGTAGTCAACTGTGCCGGTTTAGGCCGGTCTGGCCCGATTAGACGGCCCAATAAGGGACCCAGACCGGTCTGGCCCGACACCGATCTCCTGGGCCACGGTCCCAGGCTGGGCCGTTTGGTCCGAGTAGTCCGGTGGATCGGTCCAGTTGAGAAATCGAACTAAGCCCACCGGTTGCCCGGACTGGACCGGACCGATTAATATAATTATTTTTTATGTTGGGCCCCATAACAGCTAGGCTGATTTTTTACCGTTGGGGCCAAACGACCCGTGGCTGGTAGTAGTGGTTGACAATAGTTGTAGATATATAGTGGTAGTCGATAGTGATAGTTGATAATTATCGTGAATAATAGTGATAGCTAATGCTGATGGTGAATGATGACTTTGGTTGGCGATACATATAGTGGTGGTATTACTTATCGACAGTGACTGGTAGGGTTATGACTGTAAATGGTGGATACGATTTTTTATGTTGACTGGTGGTAGTGGTGGTAGAGATTGTAATTGGGAGTAGTGCATGATAGTGAATAATGGTCAACAACATCATCAACAATAATGGCGAATCTAACATATATCCAGGGGATTCATCCGAACCCTCCTTGGACGAAAAATTACACTATATATATATGGTTAAAATATTTTTTTATGTATATAATATATGTTGAACCCCCTTCGGCTAGTTTGTGTGTGCACTTTCGAACTCCTTAATGAATATCTTGGCTCCGTCATTGATCGACAATAGTTAATAATGGTAAGTGGTGGCGATTAACTAATATTAGTAAAAGTTGATAAAGTAAATAGTAAATTGTCATCTTTATAGAAATCTACAAAAAAAAATAATTTAATAATATTAAGACTCTGTTATAAATCTTATTGATTCACTCAGATCTATTCAGACCTATTAATCAAACTCACTTAACAATTTATATCTGAACAATTAAAATTTACATCTAAAAAAAAATATAAACCTAACTAATAACTGAATTCAGAATAATTAATTATGATTCAGATTTAAAAAATAAATAGACTTATTAATGCCTAGGATACGAGTGATTAAATAAATCATTTCTTAATTATTAACTAGGATACTTGATTGCGCTTCGCGCAACTGAATAAAGAAATTCTTTTAAACATAAAATAAATTAAAAAAATAGTATTCCATCTTTAGATTTCACTAAAAAAAAAAAAAATTTGAAATAAATGAATAAAATATAAATAATCTCCACATTTAGTTTAAAGCTTGCCATCCTTTTTTTTTTTTTTTTTTTATAGTTCTCATGATATCTTTTTAATACATTGGTATTGAATATGATGTTCATCAAATATGAATACATGAACTTGAAAAGAAAAATTAAAATAGATTAGTATCTTGTTAGTCGTGAATAGATTAGAATCTTGTTAGTCGAGAATCTTTCTCTAAGTGCTTCAACCTGAAACAAAAAAGAAATGAAATCGCAAAAACTCAGTGAATAAGGACTATTTATAAGATTGGATACCTCCAATAACTACAACTATTATATAATACATAATAAAATATAAATATTTTTTAGATAATAATTTCAAGTCAAAAAGCAAACTCAAATGTCAAGATACCAAAAAAGAAAATAGGTCGGTAGAAATAAAAATTACTTGGGAGCTTTTTTTAGATCGTAGTAGAATTTGTTCATCATTTTTTTTCGAATCATATAGAATATATCTCGTCTAATAGAAATAGAACTAATATAAAAATATTTGAATTTTGGTGTTTGTCAAAGATATAACATACATATCATAGAGACTGATCAAGTGAAAGAGTATCAACAAAAAAATAATATGTACTTCTCCTATAGTACAAATGAGTGAAAATATTAGAGAACGAGTGAATTTAAAAGAAGAACATGAATCTCAAACAAAAAACTAAATGTGTAGTATAAATCTAACTTACCGCTATTGATAATTAGACTTTTACTCTTAAACTTTTCAACTAACATTTGTTTGTAACTTACCAACAAAGAGGAAAAACTTTTAGACTTCTTCCATAAATTTTGTATCATGAAATCAGTTTAGAATTGTTAGAAATTTTTGGCATTCCTCAATAAGTTTTAATACTCTTAAATGTATTTTCTTTTTAATAGAGCAATGAGTGATAACATTTATAGAATAAATGATAGAGTGGATTAATTTTCTTTATACACATAAATATGTAAAATAGAAGAAAACTTAATTAATGTTCAAAAAACCACAAAAAAGATAAATAGTTTGGAGGCCTCTAAGGCATGCCACATAGGATTCACTATTGATCTCCTTTATATATACTAGGAAAAGTTACCGTACTTCGCGCGATTGTAAAATACGTCTGAAGATTTTTTTTCCATTTTCATAATTTTAAAATAATTTAAAGTAATTTTTTTATATAAGTTAAAAAAGAAAAAGTTGCACTTTATATACAGTATGAGAGAATTCCTCTCATATAATCCTTTGAATAGTATATATCTAATCATGAAATCTCCATAATATATATGTAAATTGCGAGTTGTGCATACATATTTTAGTGGAACAACTTTTCGCTTCAATGAAGGAAATAAAAAAAGAATGTAGATAAGTATATAATTTAAACTTTTCGTCACTGCATGTCATGCACAACTACCACACATACAAAACTACAAAAAGTATTTGATATTCTATTTATGAAAAATGCTGAATATTTTTTGAATCTTACAACTTACAAAGTGCAAGTTTATTCACTTGTCATATAAATAAAATTCTTTATTCACTTGTCATATATACAAAGAAATTTTTTTGGCACATACTTATTTATCAAATAGACAAATAATATCATAAAGTTAGTTTTGAAAATTCATAAAAGGAAAAAAAAAAATAAAGAGCGAAGAGCATTTTTCAAGATATAAACGACATACAATTAATTTCTTTTAAAAAATTGCAAAGCATAAAAAAAAAAAATATAGTACGACCCATGAAATTACAAGAAAAATAAAATAAAGAAAAGGCTAGACTTTAAAGGAAAAAATATTTTTCTTTTATCATTAAAATTTGGTCAATGAAAAATTTGACATTTTTAGGTCCTCCAACACTATGCACAAGTCATTGACTTGTTTAAGGTGGATGCATATTCGACAGTGGTTGTCAAAATTACTTTAAATCCTTTTTATGGATTTCTATTTTAAGCCTTCCAAGCACCTGAATTAATAAAATTATAATTCATATACAATAACAAACACAATATAATAAAAGTGATTTGAAAGTGATAGTTGTATATGAACCATAAAGTAATACTGAATCAATTCTTAAGGTTACAACACTTCTCCGTCAACTTGTGAAACATTTGTTGAAGCATTTGATCAATATATATATATATATATATATATATATATATATATATATATATATAGTTAGTTAGTTAGTTAGTTAGTTAGTTAGTTAGTTAGTTAGATGTGAAATTAGGTGATTAAGTGAAGAATTCAAAAAGCAAAAAACAAATAAATTGAATACTTACAATTTAATATACATAATTGTATAATTATTTCTAATAATGATTCTGTTTCAAATTTAGAAAATGCTAATGCCTCTTACCAGCTTTATTTTTATACATTTTCTTCTGTAAATTATTACAATTATGTATTTTACTCTATTCAATTAAATTGTATCCCTTGCACTCCCTTATTTTTAGATAAGGTTTAAAGATTATAAAGATAAGAAAGTCAAGAGTTGAAAATATTATTATGTAGATTTTAGTGTCATTAAAAGCTTTTAATGAAGGATTTGTAACTAAAAAATTATGAAAAATTTATATTTAAGATTTTTTAGGAGAAAAAATGTTTTAAAAAAAAAGGAGAAAAAAGCTAAATAGCAATGGAGCTCATAAAAAGGTGTCACGTTAAAATATTTAATATATATAGACAACAAAGTTAGTTTTATTAGTGATTGGATTACAAAGAAGAAAAAATTTATTTGATATTGGAGTTTTAGAAATGCATGTTCAAATTAATTGTGTAGTGTAATGGCACAATAATTTTTTATTTTTTAATAAAGAAAACTTATTCCTCGTTAACATGAAACATTTCTGCATGGTGTGTATCTTTCATCGTCTAAATGATTTTAATCATTTAAAATCAACGAATAAAAAATTTATGATAGAACCTACAACATAATCTGAATTAATTTTGTGAAATAAGTGTTTTCGTTACATTATAAATAGAATACGTCACGTTAGAATATATCGTCCTAAGTTTTTTTTCCTCTTACAGACAAAGGACAATTTAATTTTCATAAATAAAATGAAGTACAAATTAAAAAAATTAAAAGTATCAAAATATTTTTTAAAAAAATATAACATTACAAAGAAAATAGAATGTTTTATTTCAGGATTCTTGCCACGAATATTTATATTCAATCATTTAAAGAGAAAAATAAAATGAAAATCACCACTTACCATATAAGAATCACAAGTAGGAATTAAGGTTGTGTTTAGTATGAAGAATAATATTTTTTTTTTAGAAAATAAGTAGTTATTTGATTGTTTTCTTAATTAATTTAAAGCAAATAAGTTAATTTGAATTTTTTTTTTAAATATTTAAATCAATTAAACAAAAAAAATAGAAAAAAATTCTTTCCCTTTCATACCAAACACACCTACATATAAATATTTTCTGTGATAAAAAAAGAAAAGAAATTCGGATATATTAAAATTTGCATTGCCTAAACTATCATATTAAAATCTCTATAATCAAAAATCAATTAATGTCAAAAAGTAATTTTGAAGGAATTAAAAAAAATCATTTAAAAACATATTTATACATAAATCAATTGCAAGAGAACTCTCTTCTCCACTCAAGTCCAGATATTGCAAGCATCCTTTTACTATCTATTGCTATATACTCGCTGAAAATAAGAGTCATCACTCCAAAAGTTAACAACAATAAGCAAATCAAAGAAAAAAAGAATAAAAAAATGTATGTAAAATTATAGTTAGAGGAAAACTTGCAGAACGATACACACATAAGGATAAAAAACATGCACAAACAGAAAAAGGCAAAGCAATAATTTAAAGTCAATACCCTTAAAATACATGTTCTCTGACTGACAAAAACAAATCAAAAAATTACTAACCAAGATAAACTACTTTGGTATATATATATATTATTGCTAACAAAAAATATAATGAAAAAAAGTCAAATAACATAAAAGTTAAAAGAGAGAATCACTTTGCCACTTAATTAAAAAAAAGACTTTATGTACCTTTTCCGAATGTTGAGGAGTAGCCATAGAAATAAAAAAAAAAAATTAAAGAGAAAAATAGAGAAGCCAATGCATCATGAAATATTTTATATTTATCCATATTATAAAGTGATAGAAAGGATATCAAAAGTTCATACATTATACATAAATGCACATCAAGATAGCTAATTAAGAAGATAATTATAATGAGAGGTGAAAATTTTAATTAAATCTAATCATTTTTGAGGCTATTTAAAATAAAACAAAATAGATAAATAAAGAAAAAAATCACAAAAAGAAGAATAAAAATAAATATGAAGATATTATATATAGATATTTACATAGAATATAATGACAAAAATAAAAAAAAGGCCAAAAATAGAAGAGAACAAATAAAAATGATCGTATCAATTTTATATCTAATATGTATTAAAATTTTATTATGTATTGAAATGTAAATATTTTTGTACAAACATATTAAATGGATAAAATTAATTAAAAATTAGTAAAATTAGAGATAGAAGAATTCATGAATACATATTATGATTTCTAATAAAGAAGAAAATTATAATAGGAGGTGAAAAGTTGATGAGTTGAATAAATAATTTTTGAATTATAAAAACTAAAATAAATAGATAAATAAAGAATAAATGATCAAAAAAGAGAGAAAAAAGATAAAATAAAAATGATGAGCATAGAGAAGTGCCACATCATCCTTGTCTTATTTCTCCTTTATATATATATATATATATATATATATATATTGATTTGAATGCATGGCTCCTATTAATTACTAATTAATTAACTGTCATGATTAGAATATTATTCCAATTGTAGAAAATATATGGGTTTTGGCAAAACCTATGTTGTGGGTAAACGAATATAATATTCAAGTAGTTATATACTTACTATATATATATATATATATATATATATAGTAATATACTAATTTATAAAACATATACACATGTATATGTTAAATATATACTACTTTAGAAGATATATACACATATATACGCACCATTCAATATATTATATATGTACTACTTTAAAATAAAACATATGCTACAATATATATATATATATATATATATATAT
>NC_061115.1:220108719-220212859 GCF_002878395.1 Capsicum annuum
CAGAAGATTCAGCTTTTGTGGATTGTAATGATAAGGGAGTTCTTTACTTGGACGCTCGCGTAAAGGATGTTAGTCTAGATGAGTTTCTTAGAAACCCTGATCTATCACAACTCATTAACTTCCTTCCGCAAAATGCTAGCGATGAACTATATATGTTCAAACTCTTGAAACCCTAGTTTCTATACAAGTTAGTACATTTGATTGTGGTGGAGTTTCAATTGGTGGTGTCTTGTTACATGCACTTTTAGATGGATCTACCATAAAGTAAAATTTTCAACACATGGGTTAAGATTGCACGTGGCGATGATGATAGGGTTGAAAACATTTTTGAAAACTTTGAATGACTTTATTTTCATTTTAGAAGATTAGCATTCGATGCCAGAGCAATTGAAGCCATTAAAATGAGTGTCTAGTGAAAATGTGCTTAATCCAACTCGAGTCAAGGCATTAACAACTTTCATTTGGAAGCACATGATCTTAGCAACAAGAGGAGTAAAGAGAATTAGTTCAAGACCATGCATGGTTACACATATTGTGAACTTGAGATCAAGAATTGAACCACAATAATTGCCTAATGCTTTTGGAAATTTATTCTTTGTAGCAAATAGTGAGGTTATAGAAATGACTAATATTGGAGTTGCCTCACTTGGTGGGAATAGTGAGAAGGATGTTTGAGAATATGAATGGTGAAAACTTGAAGACCTTGATAGGTGATGATGCTATTGATTTTCTGGTGGATATGGCTACACAAGTTGGGAAGTTGTTGCCAAATTTAGATACTTATAAGTACATCACAAGTTGGTGCAATCTTGGACTTTATGATGTTGATTTTGGATGGGGAAAGCCTATTTTTGTTGCTCCATTTATTGACACTATTAGCTCATTGAATAAACAACAAACTATTCTTGTGGAAAATGGAAAGAATGATGGAATTGAGGCTTGGATTCTTAGAGACAATGAGGAAATGGTTGAGTTGGAGAAAGATGAGGAATTTCTAGCATTTGCATCTCCAAATCCTAGGGTCCATAGTCCAATATGACCCTTGTTTACTATCGTTTTGGTACAGTTGAATTTGTTCATGAGTCAAGAGCATGCATTATGATCTTTAGCTTTCCCGTGGGTTAGTGGTATACCTTTGTAATAAGATAAACAAATAAAATAAATTGAGCAAGACAGTGTAACACCCCATATTTTTCGGACTAGAGTTTGAACAATCGTTTCTACGTATATAGACCCAAACCCACTGGTTTCTACTTAGAAAAAAGTGTGAATAATGATTCCTTAGGGTGGAAACATCTTCGCGAATGGATTGAAGTCTTAAATATCACCTAGCTTAAAGTTAAGTTGAGCACTTTCCTAAATATCGAATTTTAGTATACAATTTTTCTTGGGTCAACTTCCAACGATCATTACACCTAGAATATAAGGATTTAAATTTTCCACTGTATATCAAATTAAATTCCTTCGAATCCTCTTTCTAATGCAACTGACCGTTCGTCAATCCGAGTTTCAAATCAAAAGTTATGAGTGTTTTAGTGAGACACTGTCTCAGGTCTGCGTTGGGTACGCGCCACGAACCTTGAGGTTTGCTTTGGGCCCGCGCCGCAAACCCTCAGGTTTGCGATGGAGCCATGTCGCAAATTTCTTTCGGGTGGCAAAAAAGTGTTCCGTTTTGATTTATTTTAAGGGCATTGAGGTCTTTTCACATCCCTAAACCGTTCCCAACCCTTTATGGACGAATATAAGGTCTTAAAATATGTTATATCACCTCATAAAAAAATCCCTAATCATCTTTCCTTAAGCAAGAGAGAAGAAACTACCTAGGGTTGAGGATTTTAAGCTTCAAGGGTCAATTTTTCCAACGTTCTTTTCAATTTTAAGGTATGTGGGACTATCCTAAATCTCATGGGCGTAAGTTTATCATTTTAATAAGTTTTAAAGATATATAATTATGTATATGAAAAAGAATTTTGGAATCGTTTGAAGAGCATGCATCATGAACCCATGTTTGATGAAATTGTGAAATTAATAGGAGGTTTTTCCATGAATTTGAATTGTGGTCATGGTACATATGTTATGAGTTTTGAAAAGTGATTTAAGAAATTCCTCTAGCATAATGAAATTTATTGTCATGTTATGAATTGTGAAATGGGTTTGAGAGCATGAATTATAAGTCCCCTTTTTTTTAACATGAGATTTACGTATAATTAATGTTGGGGGTTGCTTTATGAATGATTATATTTCTTGAGTTTTAAATGCCTCTTTAACTATTATGCATGGTTGTTTTGCACGTTTTCAAAGAGGTACTTCTCATGCTAGAGGCCCGTGTCCTAATGAAGAAATTGCATATGTTTTATGTAAGAATTGACCACCACATGCTAAAGTATTGAAGAGAGTCTTTTGCATAAATTCATATGATATTTGATATAAGATTTCTCTAATGTGATGTTTAAATCTTTTGGGTGGTCATTAACATGCTTTTGAATAAAAAAGGCTATGGATATGATGTGGTATGATATGAATGACTTACAAGTCTGGGTATGAAGATACCCTGTTATGATATGCCCTTAACAGAATAAGAAAAATTGTTTATAAGCATGTAGTATGATTTTAAGAGGCTAAAATTTGGGCTTAAAGAGGAGTTAGATGGTTACCCGAAGAAGGCACGAGTTTAGATAACTCATTGTTCGAAATAGTGTTTTGCCGTCACGAGTCTTATTCTGCCCTAAACCAGGAGATTGTACGCTAGCGAAGGCCCTGTGGCGTAGTAGAGATCAGAGACTCTATCTCTTGCGGCAAACCTGGGCTGGGGGCTTGGCCGCCGAGTCAAGGGCAGACCCATATAGCCCGTGGGTAATCAGAATTGTAGGGTGTACCATCTCGCTCAGAACTAAAGCAAAGAGTTGAGTCAATATTTTACAAGCATGAATTGAAGCTCTTCGTATTATGCCCATATGTTTTATAGATGTTATGACGTATTATCTTTCATTGCACTAAAAGCCCTACCGTGTTTCAAATTATCTTCCACACTTTTTTTCCATATGAATTATGCTTATGATAGTAGGCTAAGGGGTCTCTCGGGTCTTCGTGGTTCGAGATAACCATCGCGGCTAGGGCACCAGCTCGGGTCGTGATAGACAGAGATTTAGGAATGAATCAAAAGGTGAGTGCTAGGTCCTTTCAGCTATAGGCAGGATGTGACCGAACTCAAGTACAATAACGAAAAGACAGTAAGAATGCTTAAGAAAATAGAGAATTCTTAAGAGCCAATCTAAAGATATTTTATTGCTTATATGATGAGGATGAACAAAAATCAGATGATTACAATAGGGGAGGAGGTGCCTATTTATAGGGCACAAAGGTTGACCTATGGCCAATGGGATATTGCCACTCATCCTTGTGCTATTGGAGAGCAACCAACCCACTAGCCAGTGTCAGACGCAGTTCTACCGAGTACCGGTGGTGCTTTCTGGAATCCCTGACACAATATCCTTCCGTTTGTCCGCTAGCAAACAGTCACCGTCCTTAGCTGGTCTCAGGCGATCTCCCTTTCTCCTGAGCAGACACCTCGTTATGTTGTCTATGGTTCTCAAGATGGCTCCGTCAGGGGCCGATTCTCTTCATACATGGCTCCGTCAGGGGCCGATTCTCTTCATACCCGGCCCAAGATGGTCCGATTGGCCCAATCCTTGGTAAATCATTTTCACCCTATACAGCCCTCTGGCTATGTGATATGAAATCATTTGGCCTAATTTCCATATTTTTACCTAATTGCTTGACACATCAATTGGCCTAATTTCTTTAGACATATAAACTATAAACATGTATGAATACACATCAATCGAGCTAACAAATATGACTTCTAGATTTAGTTCAATAATTAAAGCAAAACAGGACCAAACCTAGCACAAATAAATTAGGAGTAAAGGGTCAAAAATATTCTTCTACTTTCTTTTTTAGCTAATTTTATCTGAAGGATGAGGATATGCTGGATACGTGCTTTGCAAATGCAACTACGGATGCCAATTATCTCTCCTATGCAACAAAGAAATAGAAAAACCAAAAAAAAAAAAAATCATGATAGAAGTTTGTTCCATTGACACCTTTTGATTCGACTGACAAAGTAAAATTATACGACAATGTCAACAACTTCAATAAGATCCAATAAAACCAAACTCTTACGTTGACACAAAAGAGACTCAAAACTCCCCAAAGCAACAACGTTTCTAAGCCAATTTGCAACCCTAGTGATTCCACACTCAAGGATGCCCAAGTTACGGTTTCTATTCACAAGAGAGAAAGAAAGAAAAGTCTCGAAAGGGTTCACTCAACATTCATCAAATAACTAATGAAAATAGAAATCTAAAAGTCTATTTATAGCTATTACATACAAAGACCAAAATGCCCTTAATGAGCTTTAAAGGTGGGGCGGAGCGCCCTTGGAGTGTAAAAGTCCTTCTTGCCCTTAATGAAAGTCAAGAAATAGGCTCCCTTAGAGTATACGTTTTGGAGTGTCCAAAGTCCTCCTTCACCCTTCAACATCTCCTTGAATATGTCTTGAACTTGGCTTCATGAAAAAGGGTTCGTACTCTGGCACCTGTATCATCATCAGACCAATGAAGGCCCGAGATGATCCCTTAGTGTACCATCATAAGCATATAGTCACAAATAAAGTGCAAAAAATAGGCCCATAAGCTATGAAGTTCAAAGAAATCAACAATCTAAAACTTTAAGTCATGAAATATGATACGAAAATATTTATTTGACTTACTATATATACGAAGTCTCTAACAATATGAATAAAAATCTTAAGCTGAAACATGGCCCGATAAATACCATAAAACTGAAATAACCCAAATCTAACTGCAAGAAATAAACATAGCCCCTCACCACTTGCTAGCTGCTGTCTCGAGTGAAATCCTGATACTGAAACGAATCATGAGGATAAGCTTTGAAACCTACATCATGAAAGGATGTAGCATCCAGGGACGGCACTACTAAATCTAGACGTCATGATGTGTAGCTCTAGTGAGTAGCTATACTGGCACTACTCAAAGAAACTAGGCCAATTTGTCTGTCAAGCATTTAATTAGGCAAAATTACTAATTTATTTTCACAACATATTCCTTCTACTTTTAAGTATTAATAGAATATAACTAAGCTTATACCATTTGGAAAATTACAAATGTAGAAACTAACTAATTTTAGCAATATGAAAATCATTATCCTCTCTAAGGAAATAGTGCACAATTAATATATAGCTAGCAAAATAGTTCATGTTCAATAAATTATAGTAAATGAAGACCAAATTAGCACACATAAATTTATTGAAAGTCTGATATTATATTGTCAAAATTAATTAATTTAAAATCTATCTTCATGATATTAATTCCTTCTAATGTTCTAGTAGGTATAAATAAAGCCAAGCTTACACCATTTGGAGTATCACAAAAGTAGAAACTAACTAATTTTAGCATTATGGAAATCATTATCCTCTCTAAGGAAATAGTGAAACCATCCAAACCAACACCTCCAAACCTAACAAAACACAAACAATCCCTTTTTGATCAACTAGCATGTGAAATATGCATCACACCTATCTTCTTCTACAAAAACAACAACCCGCTTTCAGAAATAAATAATGCAGATATTACTGGCAGTCGTCTCAAGAATTGCCTCTCGGAAACCCTAACACTGTTCCATCCGCTTGCTGGCGAGCTCAGTTCAGAAGATTCAGCTTTTGTGGATTGTAATGATAAGGGAGTTCTTTACGTGGAGGCTCGCGTAAAGGGTGTTAGTCTAGATGAGTTTCTTAGAAACCTTGATCTATCACAACTCATTAACTTCCTTCCGCAAAATGGTAGCATGGGTAGCAAGATGAACTATATATGTTCAAACTCTTGAAACCCTAGTTTCTATACAAGTTACTAGGTTTGATTGTGGTGGGGTTGCAATTGGTGGAGTCTTGTTTCATAAACTCTTAGATGGAGCTACCATGAACAAGTTTTTCAACACATGGGCTAAGATTGCACGTGGCGATGATGATGATGGGATTGAAAAGATCGCGAGTACTCTTGATTTCACATCATCATCGCGACTGTTCCCACCTCAAACTCATCTTCCTCAGGAGTTTGTGGAGATGAAAAAAGAGATATTTTTCTACGAGGGAAAGTCCCTCGTTAGAAGATTCGTGTTCAATGCCAAAGCAATTGAAGACATTAAGATGAAAGTGTCTAGTGAAAGTGTACCTCATCCAACTCGAGTCGAGGCACTAACAACTTTCATATGGAAGCACATGATCTTAGCAACAAGAAGAGCAAAGGGACATAGCTCAAGGCCATTCATGGTGTCACATCTTGTGAACTTGAGATCAAGGATTGACCCAAAATTGCCTAATGCTTTTGGGAATTTGGTGTTTGTAGCAAATAGTGAAGTCCTACAAATGAGTGATGATGAAGTGGAATTGCCTCACTTGTTGGGAATAGTGAGAGAGATGTTTGAGAATATGAATAGTGAAAACTTGAAGGCATTGGAAGGTGATGATGCTTTTGATTGTATTGTGGATATGATAACACAAGTTGGGAGCTTGATGTCACAATTAGATACTTATAAGTTCTCAAGTTGGTGTAATTTTAGACTTTATGATGTTGATTTTGGATGGGGAAAACCTAATTTTGTTGCTCCATTTATTGACACTATTAGCTCATTGAATAAGCAACAAATTATTCTTGTGGAAAATGGAAAGAATGATGGAATTGAGGCTTGGATACTTAGAAGCAATGATGAAATGGTTGAGTTGGAGAACGATGAGGAATTCCTAGCATTTTCAATATATTTCCAACCAATTTCATACATCAGAAACGTCCGTCAAACATTTTGTTTTTAATAGTGTGTTAGCATTAAAGGTCTTTTGGTTTACGAACTAGTTATGCTGAGGTTATTTATACTGTCAATAATAATGTAGGGGTGTAATGTGTAGGGAGGTCTTACTTTAGTGGTCGTATTCACTATATATATTTTTATTTCTAATTCTGTTTTGAATAAAATTATATATAAAGATTCGCGCATAACTTATATTAGTATTAGTTACATATTGACATTAGTTAGTAAGCAATCGAGTGTTGTTCTATTACTTCAATAATAGCTACATGTTATTCAGGACCCTTAACACAAATAGACGCATCAGAAGTTTGTAACACTCCTACGCATTTTACAACGTATAATAAACCATACTAAATATATCGATAGTGTAAAAATGAAATAATGCGCTTCATTTATTATTTAATAATCCTACAAGCACTTTGAAGGATTGCAATATTTAACATCAAAATTTGTAGAACATACACTTTTTCGCCCGGGGAAGTCCTCATGTTGCATCCCTTCTTTTGTCGAAACTCGGCTTAATTATGTCTATTTGTCATTGTTACTATTTGGACAGAATAAGCAGACCACAAGTAAAAGAAAAACAAGAACAACACACAGATTTACGTGGAAACCCTTGCAGAAAAAACCACGGGCGGAGGAGAGGAAGAGGAATTTCACTATGAAAGGAGAGGAGTACAATGTGGAGAATGACGTAAGACCACTAATTGCACTTATATAGTAAGTGCGTACAAATAAGTCAGGGATCAGGCCTATCGGCCCGATCTCTACGCTACCACCACAGACCCCATTGAAAATCACAAACATGGGTCGCACCGCGAAACTTTCAGGGCCGGACCAACAAAATTCGGGGCACAACTCTAACAGTCATTATCTAGCTTGAATTTCTAGCAGACTGCAAGGAATAAAGCAAATATCAGATGATGAAAAACCTGTTGATATTATGTATAAATACAAAGAACATAATATCGAAATCAAGTAACTTCTGTCGCTAAACAATAAAAATTAGTAGCTAGTCCTATTTAACGATGAATTAGTAACATATTATCCAAAAAAATCCGGTTGGCACGGCCTACGGGCTAATTAACAATGAATTTCGAAGCTAGTTTCACGGTAAAACATCTAGTATCCCACTGAACTATGACCATATTTGCTACGACACACTCCAACTCCTGTTTTAGCTGACGTGGGCCCCATTTTATGTAATAAAGGTGTCACGTCAGCACAAAAGGGTGACAAGAATACGCTAAAATTGAGTTCAGGGGTAATAGGACCCATGTGAAGTTGGAGTGCATCGTAACAACTTTGTCCATAGTTCGGGGGTTAATGGATGCTTATCTCGGGGGGTTGTAGTATATATTTGTTCATGTATAGCAAAAGGAAGTGAACTAGTCAGGGGTAACTTCTGTCGCTAAACAGCAAAAATTCATAGCTAATCCTATTTACCGATGAATTAGTGGCGGATTATCAAAAAATCTTGTTAGCTATGGCCTACGAGCTGTTTAATGGTTGATTAGCGATGAAGTTCATAGCTAATTCCGCGTTTTTTTTTTTTTTGAAGCATATATTGGTTCATGTATAGCAAAACGAAGTGAACTAAGCCTTACAAGTAGTTCATGATCGCCCATAATCTCATCGATTAGTTCTTGTAATGGCTTCTCCGCGCTGTTTGGAACAAGAGCAGCAAAGACGGGATCTTCAAGTCCTGCGCATAAGTATATACGTGTGTTAAACTGAACTCAGTATTTTCAACGCGGAACATAGATATATATATGTGAAAAAAAATACACTACATTTTCACCAGATACTGAATTCTGAACGCATAATTTCCAAAGTACATCTGCCGTTGAGTATGATCATGTGAAAGATCATCGATCTCAGAGGCAACATTGAACGGAAAAATAGTTTATAAATAATCAAAAATCAGTCGTTTTTTTATCATTTTAAAGCGTTGATTGTCATCGCTATGCCAAGAAAATTAGTAGCTTTGGTCCGAATCCTACATTTGTCTTAAGAAATATATTGATTTAGAACCAAATACCTTAAACGGACCAGAGTTCAGAATCCATAAACTTCAAATCCTGGCTCCGCCTCTGCTGAACCAAGAGAGCATTCAAATACTCATAGATTTTCCTAATAGAAGGTTTAAGAGAAAATCATTTAGTACCCCCGGAACTATGATCAAATTTGTTACGACACACTCCAACTTCACGGGGGTAATAGACCCCCGAACTAAATTTTACTGTATTTTTGTCAGCCTTTTTAGCTGACGTGACACCTTTTGTCAGCCTTTTTAGCTGAGATGACAACTTTGACGTGGGTCCCATTTTATGTAATAAAGGCGTCACATCAGCACGAAAGGGTGACAAAAATACGCTAAAATTGAGTTTAGATGGTGGGGGTGGGGGTGGGGGTGGGGGGGTAATAGGACCTCTGTGAAGTTGGAGTGCGTCGGAGCAACTTTGACTATAGTTCGGGAGGGTTCTGGATGCTTATCTCGAAGGTTTAATGAATATCTGCTTTTCCTATATATATACTAGAACTCAAGATTATCCTGTATTTCTCTGTATAATGAGTTTTCTTTGTTTAGACATAATCGTTTAGTTAATTTTAAGATCTTCGGTTGTGAATGCAAGGAGAAAGATAAAAAATTTCGACAGTGAATGCACGCGGAAAAAAAAATTATTTACCACTTTCGTCAAATGCATCAATAAACATCATCATCTCCTCTCCGGTAAGGCCAGACAGGAAGCAAATTCGCGGAAGCTGTTTAGCAATCTGCATAAATGATACCAGGGATGAGTTTGTCGCTTAGACAAGCAACTTCGCGATGCATATGACACTTTATCAACTGAGTAAACACACGGATAAGCGTAAATGAAACAAGGGGCCACGACCTATTCCACGCTAGTTGTAGTCAGCTATATGATCCTCATATCTGTTTCGTTCTATTTGGAACCGTTTCATTTTGATATGCAAATACTCTTGATATTCGAACACCAGAAGTTTCTACGTTTTCTACTGACGTACAAATCTGTAAACGGACTAAAAAGACTCTTCCAGCGAAAACTGGATCTAATGTACGCGTACCAACATGAGTACACTTTCACTGTATCAATAGTTCTGTTATCTGACCTTTGAAGCATCTAAATTGGGCTGTTTCGTGTTAACTGCTTCCCAAAGTGTGCGCGAAATCATGTCTTCGGTACAAAAGATTATCTGCAGTATATGTTGTATTAAATGAAACTTCATGTTAGAAAGCACGAAAATGACATTTAGTGTGAGCGCGAGATACAAATTCAGTACAGGGAAGATAATAACAACACATCAACTCACTAGCGGTGGCGAACCAGTAAAATTTACCTGGAGGAATTCACCATCCATCTCCTTCAAAAGCTGCTGTATCTGCAACAAGATAAACATAGCGGGATCAGTTATCGTTACTAAGGAATACCGAGGATGCAAATTTAGTTATTGTCCAAGAAGCATGTCGCAATAACGTAGATATGGTTACTCTTGTCTGTTTTACATTTCTACGACTAATATGTAAAGCATTAAGAAGAACATGTTTTTTGATCCGAAAAAACTGATTCACCAATGGCGAGTAATGTTATAACGCATAAATCTCATAGAACAGCCAAACACGAACATGTGAAAGGTAATAAGTCTAGAAATTACCTTTGCTGCCTCGTCCACTTTGAAGCCCAGCAACAACAAAGCCTGTAAAATGGGTCATTGAGTCGTTCATTTTAAAAAAAATCGAGCAAAGTATACCAGAGAAACACCAAATATATGCTAAATCGCTAACTTGAAGGCCATACATAAACCGCCATCATCTGGTATTGGCTCTTAACAGCATTGTACAAAGCCGTTAAGACACAACATCCGTCTCATTGCAGTCGCTTCTTAACTAGATCAACGAGACAAAATCTCAAAAAATTTCAGCTCCTTCAGAAATGCCGGAAAATTTGAATACGTTAACATTTCAAGTGACACTATTACATATGCCGTCTCTACGCTGTCCATGTTTGTGTTTATAACAAAAGGGTTAAATACAGAAGGAAACGTTCATTACACTTCCTAGTATTTTCCACATAGATCAACCAAAATAAATGGAATATAGGAATAAAATGACTGATGCTACTGTAAAATAACTGACCAGAACTTACAGGTGGACCGAATTTTGGGTCTTCGGGATTAATGGAAACAAACTTAGAATCTTCAGTAATTTCAGAGGGAAGGCCTGCAAGAGGGCAACGCGAAGAACAAACTGTTCAGAAGAAATTGCAAGAAAAACAAACAGATGCCTAATAAGAAAAAACAATTCAAATGAACAATGGCTTCAAAACCACATCTACAAAGTTAATGATAGAAACACGTTAGAAAACATGGATTCTTGTAGATAATTCAACATAACAACAAATTTATAGTCGCGTGAAAATGAATTACGAATAGCTCAAGAAATGCAAGGATCATGCGTACATCTCCTGCTTTCTACATATTTAATTATAAATCCTGCTGAAGGGGAGCCTTAGAGCAATGGTAAAGTTGTATCTGATTCCTGCCGTGGAATCAGCCACAAATTCTTGCATCACGGTAAGCTGCCTACATCACGCCCTTCCCCCGAGCATGCATGAATGCAGGATGCTTAGTTCACCAGCCGCCTTTTAAATTATGAATCTTGCGTTGTATATCAACCATAATACAGAAATGGTATGAGATACAAAAATTATTAGGTTCTATCCTTACCTATAATGTCACAATGCCTGTTGTAATACCAAACAAATGGAGAACAAGAAGAAGTTCGATTCTTGATATAACGCAAAGGTCGTGGACTCTATGTGTCCTCGGACCTCAGAAGTTTATCTTGCCGTTGGTTTATAAGGCGAACCTGATGCTTCATTATCATTCAAATCATAGATGGTTCTCTAGTACTCCGCTAGTGTGAGATTTGACAGTTTTCTACACCTACGGTAGGAATGTTTCAGATGTTACATATTACCTGCGTATACTCTCTGAGGTCAAAACAATTATGTCTAGCTATATCATCATCGGCAGCAATTTTAAAGCAATATTACTCCATCATCGACAATTTAGGAACTGACACACACCTTGCGTTACTTAAAAAGAATCCGAGCAACATAAACCATCGGTAAGTCAGAATTGCTTGTGTTGCAGATCGTTGGAAGCAGTCTTTAGAACATTATTACGTAGTTTTCAAATAAGTACTACTCCCTCCTTTCTAGTTTATACGACACACTTGCCTTTTCAGTCCGTCCAAAAAGAATTACACACTTCTAAATTTAGAAAGAATTGACTTTGCACTTCCCATTTTACTCTTTTAACATAAGCTTTTATAACCATTTAAATGTTATGGCATGTTTAACGTTATTAAATTCAAGAGTTTTATAGCCATACAAATGCTATGACATGTTTTAGAACATAAATTACAAAAGTCTTCATTTCTTTCTTAGAACATTGTGACGGTTCAAACTACGTCACATAGACCTTACCCCTACCTCAGAGGTAGAGAGGTTGTTTCCGATAGACCAGCTCACAGAAAAAAAAAACCAATGCAATCCAGGAAAAGAAGTAACGGATGTGTAAGCATAACAAAGCTTGGTAGACAGTAACTAGAACAAAATAATATGATAACCGAAGTACATGAAACAACAGATAGTAACAAAAATCAAACGACAAGAAACTACAAAGAGAAGTAAAGAATGAGAAAGACAACCAAAACTCAGAACCCCATTATTCTATCATCTTATAAAGCCACAACAATCTTGCAACTCTGAACGTTGAAGAACCAAATCAAAATCGATTCTTTAACCAAATTACAAACTCAAATATGTAACAACCCAACTCACTAGTGATATTATCTGTAATGGGCCTAGGCCTATATAACTTTAAACGCATCAATAGAGAGTAAGGCCTACTTACTTATATACCCAACATCTCTCCTGTATTTTACCGTCGATTTCTTATCCTAAGCTAGAGTGTCACATAACTCTCAAGGGGGAACACAAGAGGGTAAATTTCTGATAAACAAAAGAATAAAGTAGATATACAAACAACAACAACAATATACCCAGTAAATTCCCACAAGTGAGGTCTGGGGAGTGTAGAGTCTACCGAGACCTTACCACTACCTCGTGAGGTAGATAGGTTGTTTTCGAAAGACCCTCGACTCAAGTACAACAATTCCAAGTACAAAGGGAAAGGGAAAAAATGAAGACAATATAGCAACTAACAAAGGAAATAATGCAAAGTCTACAAGAAAGAAGCAGACCTTACCCCTACCTCGTGGAGGTAGAGAGGCCGTTTCCGAAAGACCCTCGGCTCAAGTGTAGTAATTCCAAGGACAAAGGAAAAGGAAACAATGAAGACAATATAGCAACTAACAAGGGAAACAGTCCATAGTCTACAACAAATAAGCAACAACAACAACAATGTAATGCGATAATCAAAACACAATAAGCGACAGACTATAAAAAGTACCCAAAAAAAAGAGAGACAATAGGAAAGAGTGGAATCTTGACAAGAACAAACCTTCACTATCAAAAGATGCTCTAGGAGATTGTACCTTAAGCTTCAAATGGTGTACATTTTGCTTAGAGAAAAAAGATATGTGAATTCTTGAAATAAAAATACAAACAACAACAACATGCCTAGTGAAATCTCACAAGTGAGGTCCGACTTTACCATTATCTCATGAGGTAGAGAGGTTGTTTCCCAAAGACCCTCGTCTCAAGTGTAGCAATTGCAAGCACAAAGAACAAGGAAACAATGAAGATAATATAGCAACTAACAAGAGAAACGGTGCAAAGTAATGAGGATAACATAGCAACTAACAAGGAAAACAGTGCGAAGTAGTAATGAAGATAATATAACAACTAACAAGGGAAACGGTGCAAAGTACAACAACAATATATCCAGTGTATTCCCACAAAGCGGGGTCTGGGGAGGGTAAAGTATACGCAGTCCATACCACTACCTCAGATGAAGTACAGAGGCAGTTTCCGATAGACCCCTGGCTCAGTATAGATAACAGTATAATCAAACAAACAGACGAACAACATAAAAGCACACAACAAAAATGGGAGACACAACTTCAGATAATAAAGAAAACAAGACACTCACACGGTAATACTATAAACCATCTATTCGAAATCAAAGACATCACCGAAACATCACGAACAAGCAACTACAGGCGTAGATACATACAAAAGCACTCGTCCCTACTATTACGAACAAACTCCTACCCATTAATTCTCTACTCTAGTCTGCATCCTCCACAGCTTCCTATCAAGGGTCATGTCCTCCGTAAGCTGTAACTGCTCCACATCACTCCTGGTAAGTCCACACGTCCATCGCAACATCTGCATCTCCGTCACCTTCAACTTTTGGATGTGGGAGTTCTTAACTGGCTAACACTCCGCTCCATACAACATAACAACTAACAAGGGAAACAGTGCAGAGTCTACAAGAAAGAAACAAGAACAACTACAAAATAATACGATAATCAAAACACAATAAACAACAGACTATTATAAAGACAACAGAAAAAGTGGAATCTTGAAAAGAACAAACAATAATAAGGAAAACAATGCAAAGTCTACAAGAAAAACAACAACAACAACAACAAAATAATACGATAATCAAAACACAATAGAACAGCAACAACAAAATAATAAGATAATCAAAACACAATAAACGACAGACTATCATAAAGACAACTAACAGAAAAAGTGGAATCTTGAAAAGAACAGACACTAATAAGGAAAACAGTGCAAAATCTGAGAAAAAACAACAACAACAAAATAATACAATAATCAAAACACAATAGAACAGCAACACCAAAACAATAGGATAATTAAAACACAATAAACGACAGATATCATAAAGACAACTAACAGAAAAAGTGGAATCTTGAAAAGAACAGACACTAATAAGGAAAACAGTGCAAAATCTACAAGAAAAAACAACAACCATAAAATAATACAATAATCAAAACACAATAGAACAGCAACACCAAAATAATACGATAATCAAAACACAATAAACGACAAGACTATCATAAAGACAACTAACAGAAAAAAGTGGAATCTTGAAAAGAACAAACCTTCACTATCAAAAGAAGCTCTGAGACATTCTTGTTTAAGCTTCAAATATTGTCCATTTTGGGTGGAGAAAAAAGCTGAAATGTGGGAATTCTTGAAATAGTTTGATAAAATTGGCTGTTTATTATAGTGTAAGCCATTGCAGAAGTTTCCATAGTTTAAGCTGATTGAATAAGAAGCCATCACTTTATCTTTTATCCTCTTATCTATTGCTCATTGCAAGTAGTTGTAGAAGTACTATTTACAGTTAAGAACATTATCTGTTTGCTGTCATTTTTTTTTTCTTTTATTTTTTGGGGGGTGAGGGGTTGGGGTTGGGGGTGGGGGGTCAGTGTGAAAGTCAAATTTAGTAGGATTTCATGTAGGTATTTTAAATATCGAGAGTTAAATTACACCAATTTTGATTAATATTTTAAAATATTTATCCTTTTTATCAAACAAAGAAATAAGGGTGTAACTGTCATTTTCAAATAACTTTAGGGTAAATCTATATATTTTTCCAGCCCAAAAAGAAAGTAACAAATTACTGATTCTATATTTGAAAACAAATTGAAAAAAAAAAAACATGCAAAAGGGTACCTCTATGTAGAGTTTAGTGAAAAGGGTAAGTTTTGAATTTTTGATTATGTTAAAGTTTTGTTTAATTGCATTATTAATAGATGAAATGACCTAAAGATTTGATTTTGAGAAATGGGGTTGTTGTTTCTTGATTGGTAATTTATATTTAGTGACTGAGCTTTGTTTAATATTTTGGAATTTAGAGAAAAGGGTAAGCTTTGATTATGTTTAAAGTTCTGTTTAATTGCATTAAAGATTTGATTTTGAGATATGGGGTTCTTGTTTCTTGGTGGATGTTTACATTTACCGACTTAACTGCATTGAATATTTTGGGTTTTTGGGAAAATTGAGGTTTCTTGATTTGGAATGTAAGTTTGTTTTGTTCATTCATTCCAAGCTATAGGCAGTGGTGGTGTTGGTGGGGTGGGTGGTGGGTGGGTGGGTGAGTGGGGTGGGGGGAAATTGAGGTTTCTTGATTTGGAATGTGAGTTTGTTTTGTTCATTCATTTCCAAGCTACAGGCAGTGGTGGTGGTAGGGTGGGTGTGGGGTGTGGGGAGGTGGTAGTGGTGTTAGAAGCAGTGGCGGAGCCAGGATTTTCGTTAAGGAGGTTTAAAAGTAAACATACGAACTAGTCGAAGGGGGTTCAACCTCTACTGTATATACATAAAAAATAATTTTAACTAATTTCAACTATGTATAAATAGTAAAAATTTTCGCCGATCCAAGTGTAGCTCTGCCCCTGGTTGGAAGAATTGAGGGAGGGGGTAAAAGTTAAAATGTGTTGGGGTTGATGAGGTGGCATGACACGCGGTATCCACCTCATCGATAGGGTGGAGCCAAGTAGGGCTGAGGGGGTTTGTTCGAATCCCTTTTGCCGAATAATTACACTGTTTATACATGACTAAAATTATTACTTATGTACTATATAGAGATAAGCATCCAGTACCCCTGAACTATGGTCAAAGTTACTACGGCACACTCCAACTTCATGAGGTCCTATTACCCCCCCCTCCCGGCCTCAATTTTAGCATATTTTGTCACCCTTTTGTGTTGATGTGGCACCTTGCGTGAAGTTAAACACTTAGGCACGTGAAGGACTGCCATGTGCCATATCAGCTAAAAAGGTATTTTAGTTCGGGGGTAATAGGACCCCCATAAAGTTGGAGTGCGTCGTAGCAAATTTGGTCGTAGTTAGGGGGTACTAGATGCTTATCTCTACTATATACTATGTACAGTAGATGTTGAATCCCCTTCGGCTTGCTTCATGTGTGAAAAATATTTTGAACTCCCTTAGTGAAAATTCTGGCTCCCGCCACTCCTCAACAAAATGCGGCACTGGGATTGGGTGTCGGCCTTGGATAGCGGTAATGGTAACGGAGGTGAAGGGGAATACATGAGTCGCTTCAGTTACTTTGGGGGTACGTAGTTTTGCAGAAAAGTATAACGGTGGATAAAATTGATCCTTTTAACTTAATAGAGGGGAAAATTAGGTTCTGTTTCCCTTTCGATGTTCTTCATCTTCTCTAAGTTATCGGACTTCTAGCTAAGTTTACATGTATTATCAACTGAGCAAAATGCTCATCAAAATATCAGTTGTATGGTTTGCCTGAATTTGATATCAGCTGAGCAAATGTTGTTTCAGGAATGTGGTATTCCCTATTAATTGAAAATCAGTAAAATGATCTTTGCACGTTTGTTCTTTTTTTTCCGGCTGCTTCAGTAAATTTACGCTTCTTGAACAATTCGAAGTTGAATACAGTTCTTAGATATCGATGCTTTATGAAAACTTGTGCAGTTTGTGTGGATGACATAGTAATGTGATATCTGCAGTTTGATAATTGCTGTTTATTTGAAGGAATTGGCGATCCAACTAATGGATGTGTATTCCGTTTTTCAGATTGTGCATGTGATGCTGTCGGTCAACTTCAAATTAGCTATCCGTGGACATGATATATGTCCAGGTAAGATATTTAATGTTAACGAAACAATGAAATTCATGTGTCCCCAAAGGACATTTTTCTACCTCCGAAACAAATTTGAGTGCTGTCAGTAAAATGGAGTGTAGTTCTTGTTCATAGATGATTTGTTGTTACAATATAAGTAATCACGACAAGCTGCAACTTCCAGTTTGTGATTTTCTCAAGAGATGAATGATATTTGATTGAGTCCAGATTATGCGCTTGCCGTTGTGTGTTGAACACAATCATGAGGGAGACCTTATGGTTGGCGGTTATGTTGCTCGGACTTTTCAAAAATGTTAACGGGTGCATGTCAGATTCTCCAAAAAAGTGTATTTTTGAAGAATCCGACACGGGTGCGGCATCAAAAGTGAAGAGTCCGCGCAACTTAGGTTGGCCGCATTAGCTAAATTGCTAAAACTGTCCATATTATCACTTTGGTCCATCTTGATTGATTCTATTATCTGAATAAGAAAGTGTTCAAAAGTGAACTTCTTTACTCACTTTTTTCCTTTTGGATGGTACGATACACCCTTGTGGTGGGGCCCTTCCCCGGACACCGCGCATAGCGGTAGCTTTAGTGCACCGGGCTGCCCTTTTGGTATGAAAATCCGTCTGGAGCCGACACTTTGGACCAACTGCAGCCTTCGAAACTCAGGGAATATAGGCCTGCCATTGTACCCTTCTCCATTTAAATACTCCCTCCGTTTCATAATAAATGAATTGTTGGATTTTGACACACAGATTAAGGAAAAAGCATTAAATACATAAATTTAACACAACTTTTCATTTTTACCCCTAAAAAAGAAAAAGTTGACCTTGTAATACCTTTTCAAAAGTTAATTGGTTGTCAAATCATAAGGGTAAATTTGGAAAAAAATTCAATGATTTACTTATTTTGAAACACTAATAAATACCCCAACAATTCATTTATTCTGAAACGAAGGGAGTACTGAATTTAGTTCGTTTGGCATGGACTTGAACGTGTGACCTAAGAGACAAGTGTCTTAACCTTTGTCAGTTGAGCTAAAGCCAACACGTTGTAGTTGAGCTTTAAATAGTAATGGGGACAACAAGAGGACACATGAAGGGTCACTTTTCGGACTTCATTTCTGATGGGTATTATTAGAAATGTTATCTACCGGGAACTACTTTATACTGTTACACATGTAAGGTTTGCGCACACACTACCCTCCGCGACCCCATTGGTGGGGTGGGATTACACAGGGTATGTTGTTGTTGTTGTGGTCGTTGTATTGAACTCAATTGTTACGAAAGATGGAGATGATGGATGTCGTATGTGTAGTCTAAACTAAGGTTGTTATTCTTTTGTTACTTTTGGATTGGTGCCGATCTTTTCTTCAGAGTGCTAAGGTCACGGGTTCAAGCCTTGGAAACAGCCTCTGGCAGAAATGCAAGGTAAGGCTGCGTACGATACACCCTTGTGGTGGGGCCCTTTCCCGGACACCGCACATAGCAGTAGCTTTAGTGCACCCGGCTGCCCTTTTGCTTTTTTTTTTCAACTGAGTAGCTTTTCGTTTATTGTAAGTTCAACTTATACTTGTTTGCGTGAACTGCCTACTGACGCTGATAGAACTGCGGTCACCAAAATTGGGTAGCGTTAAAATCGTTCGATCAAATTTCTTGTGCAAGTATAGTATCTAATGCCAAATACCTGCTTGAATATACCTGCAAGTTTTATATACTGTGCTACGCTGAGCGCTAACTTCTTATTGTTAACATATCGAAGAAATTTTCAATTTTAGAACTCCGACTAATTGTTTTGTCTTACCACCAGCGATGAAGAGCATTTGGCGTTCCAGAAAATGCATGGTTTTTCCACAGTTGACGGCTATGTAGAGATAACCAAGTCCTTGGCAGACATGATAAAGTTCATTGCAAACGAGCCCTCAGCCGGACTTTACTACGTTCAACAGCATACCCAGAGTGCAGTACCCAACCTTATCAGTCTCACTAGCAATATCGAGGGAAAATCTCGTCAAGTGACTTTGCACGCAGCAGATTCAGAGGATTCTATCATCACGATCAGGTCAATGAAGGAGTGCGGCCTCCCTATTGCTAGCGAAATGCTGAAAGGTCTCGGACATTCTCTAGATGTTGTGTCTGAGTATCAGCCAAGAAGTAGATTTATAAGTCGACCAAGTTCAAGTTTCCGGATAGGGAAAACTATCTCGTGGAATCCTGCTACTTGGGGTGGTCGAAACACAAGTCCAGAGCAAGACGGTGAGAAGAATGCTGATAGTATTTCAAATGTTTTCAGGTCAGCGAACGCGAGGAGTCCATAGATTCTAAACCAGCCAAGAATGAGCCATTCTGTGACCTGTTCTAAAGAAGCGACGTTAGCACCAGATGTAGGGCCCATTTTGTGGGTGGCGCTCCCAACAGGATTTTCTCCATAAGCAGGCTCAAACCCGAGAGCGCTGGTCAAGGGTGGAAACGTTGTTATTCTTGAGCCAAACTGCTAATGTGCTACAAGATTGTGTACATTTAAATAAGAGCATTTTCTATGATGAATTTTGTTGTGATACAAAAACAATAACAACAACATATCCAGGCATATTCACATAAAGTGTAATTAGTTCTACCACTACCTCAGAAGTTCTGAGGTAGAGAGGTTGTTTTTGATAGACCTCGTTTCACAAAGTACAAGGCTATGAAAAGTAAGGTGTACTTAATTGTTTGGAAAAATAACATAAACATGCACCTTAATTTATCATATTTACATAAATCTCTACCTTTATAAAGTAATTACAAAAATCTCAACTAATTATGTAACTTCATTGGATGTATCGGGAGCTCATTATGTATCTCGACTGATCCAAAATCGAAAAAAATCTACCGGGAGCTAATATCTTTACAAAGAAAAAATTGTATCTTCATTGAATGTATTATGTATCTCAATAGACCCAAAATCGGTAAAAATATATCGTGAGCTAATTATGTATCTTTACAAAGAAAAAATGTATCTTCGTTGGATGTATTGTGTATCTCGACAAATCCAAAATCGAAAAAAATCTACTAGGAGCTAATTATGTATCTTTACAAAGAAAAAATGTATCTTCATTGGATGTATTGTGTATCTCGACAGATCCAAAATAAAAAAAAAAACTATGTCTTTATTGGATGTATTATGTATCTCGAGGGACCCAAAATCAAAAAAAATATATCGGGAGCTAATTATGTATCTTTACAAAGAAAACATGTATCTTCATTTGATGTATTGTGTATCTCGACATATCCAAAAAAAAAAAAAATGTATTAGGAGCTAATTGTGTATTCTTACAAAGAAAAAACTATGTCTTTCGTTGGATGTATTATGTATCTCGGCGGACCCAAAATCAAAAAAAATATATCGGGAACTAATTATGTATCTTTACAAAGAAAAAAAATACATCTTCGTTGGATGTATTATGTATCTCAACAGACCCAAAATTAAAAAAATATATTCGGGAGCTAATTATATATCTTTACAAAGAAAAAAATACATCTTCGTTGGATGTATTATATATCTCAACAGAATCGAAATTGAAAAATATATATGGACTAATTATGTATCTTTACAAAGGAAAAAATGTAAGTTTATTGAATGTATTATGTATCTCGACAGATCCAAAAACAAAAAAAAATATATCTGGAGCTAATTATGTATCTTTACAAAGAAAAAAATGTATCTTCGTTGGATGTATTATGTATCTTGACAAACTCAAAATAGAAAAAAATCTATCGGAAACTAATTATGTATCTTTACAAAGAAAAAAAAGTATCTTTGTTGGATGTATTACGTATCTCGACAGATCCAAATCGAAAAAATATATCGGGAGCTAATTATGTATTTTACAAACAAAAAACTATATCTTCATCGAATATATTATGTATCTCGACAGATCTAACAACAATAACAACAACATACCTAGTGTATTCCCACATAGTGGGGTCTGGGGAGGGTAGAGTGTACGCTTACCATACCACTACCTCCGGTGAAGTAGGGAGGCTATTTCCGATAGACCCCCGGCTTAGGACCGATAACAGTATAACAAACACAAAACATAAATGAATATAAACTAGTACAGTATGCAAAATAAACTAACACTGCTAGCCGTAAGATAATACTACAACCACAAGATAATACCAAAAGCTATCAATCTGAAACCATGTCGACAGGATATATTATGTATATCGATAGGACCCAAAATCGAAAAATGTATCGGGAGCTAATTATATATCTTTACAAAGGAAAAACTATATTTTTGTTGGATGTATCAGAGGTTAATTATGTATCTCGATAGACCAAAAATTAAAATTTTCAATAATTATACAAAATGTCAAAATTTTTCTATAACTAAACTTCAAACTATCAAAATTTATGTTATTTAACATTTTCTAAAATTCCATTAGAGGCCAATAAAATAAATGTATTGAGAGCTAATTATGTATATTTACGAAGAAAAAAATGTATCTTCGTTGGATGTATTAGGTATTTTGACAGACCCAAAATCGAAAAAAATATAACAAGAGCTAATTATGTTGTATCTTCATTGAATGTATCGGTAGCTAATTATGTATCTCGACAAATCCAAAATTGAGATTTGAGTAATTATGCAAAACGTTGAAAATTTTTGTAACTAAGATCAAAACTATCGAAATTTATGTTCTTTAACATTTTCTAAAGGCCCATTAAAGGGCCCAACAAATAAAGCCCATACAAAAAGCCCACATATATAAGCCCCCACCTCTCCGCAAAGTTGCAATCATTAATCAACAGAGAAAACCTCGAGAGCTCAATCGATCGATCGAAAATGGCGCAAGTTCCGAATTTAGATAATGCACCGATAAATCTGAAATCATTAAGGTACAATTACTTATGCATAATGTACTACTATTTTTATTCCCCAATTTCTGATCATTTTCTACTTAATTGATGACTTTTTGCAGAGATCAATCGCAGAAAGAGCTGATTACGATTCTGAAAAACGTGAGTTTTCGTCATATCTCTTTTTCCGCATTTTCCGATTTTGATTTTGAAGAAATTAATGAGTCAATTGTCAAAAATTCGACTTAGGTGTGTGAGTTTCACTGCACTGTCACGAATTATTTATCAAAATAAACTATAATTATCAATTTATATTACGAAAGTGAGCTTTCGTTATTGCTCTTTTTTCTGCATTTTGAGATTTTGATTTTAAGAAATTGTTGCTTTTTCTACTGATTTTTTCGTGAATTTATGAGTTAATTGTAAAAAAAAAAAAAACAGCGAAAGTATCTGAATTTTCGAGTTCTATCTGGTGTGTGAGTTTATTCCTCTTTTTTGGCATTTTGAGATTTTGATTTTAAGAAATTGTTGCTTTTTGTACCCATTTTTTCGTGAATTTATGAGTTAATTGTAAAAAAAACAGCTAAAGTATCTTGACTTTTTGAGTTCCGTAGCTGAATTATCTGGTGTGTGAGTTTATTCCTCTTTTTCTGCATTTTGAGATTTTGATTTTTAGTAAATTTAAGAGTTAATTGTCAAAAACACACTTAAGGTATTCCCATTTTTTTAGTTTCGTAGCTTAATTATCAGGTGTGTGAGTTTATTATTTGAACTGTCACTGACTATTTGTTAAAAGTACACCTCAACTATCAATTGTTTATTGCTTTTCTTTTGGCATTTAAAGATTATGATTTTTTAAAATTTGTAGCTTTTTATACTATTTTTTTGGCTAAATTTATGAGTTAATGGTCAAAAATACAACTGACGTATTTTGTTTTTTCGAGTTTCATAGCTGGTTATTGGGTGTGCGAATTTCCTAGCACCATTATCACTAACTATTCATCAAAATGCATCTCAACAATCAAACGTTTCCGTTTCCTACCTGAATGATGAATGATGAAGAATGTGAGCTTCATTTGCTCTTTTTGGGGTTCAGAGATTTTGATTTTTTTAAAAAATTATAACTTTTTGTACTGATTTTTCATAAATTTATGAGTTAATGGTCAAAACATAGCTAAAGTATCTCGGTTCCTCTATTTTTGTATTTAAATTCTGGTGTGCCAGTATTCTATCTGCATTATTACCTACTATATTTATTAAAGCATATGTCAACTATCAAATTGTTTACTATTGCTCTTTTTCGGCATTTAGAGATTTTGATTTATTTAAAAATTGTAGCTTTTTCTACTTTTTTTCATAAATTTAAGAGATAATGGTAAAAAGCACACTTAAAGTATGTTGTTTTTTGGGTTTTGTATATGAACTATCATGTGCGTGATTTTAACTATCTCCAACTATGTGTCAAAACACATCTCAAATATCGATTGTTTCCATTGGTAGAAAAAGTGAATAATTGATAGTTGAGTTGAGGTATGTTTTGATAAATAGTTAATGATAGCTCAGCTAGGAAACCACATACATGATAGTAATCTATTTTTTTCGAGTTTCATACCTGAACTATGTGCGAGTTTCCTAATGAACTATAACCAACTATTTATGTGAAGACACCTCAACTAACAACTGTTCACTTTTCCTATACCTGATTGATGGTGATTTCAATGATGATAATTCAGGTAGAACAAGTGAAAACAATTGATAGTTGAGGTATGTTTTGTTAAATAGTTGGTGATAGTTTATGTAGGAAACTCACAAACCTAATGTTTCAAGTAGGAAACTCGATAAATCGGAATACTTTAGGTGATAATTTAGATATGAAACTCGTTAAAAGGGGACACTTTTGGTGTGCTTTTGACTATCAAATTTGACTGAAAAATGGAATCTTTAATTGATTTTTTGTTTGGAGTTGCAGATTCGAGGGAAAAAGTGTTTGGTAATTGATCCTAAGCTTGGAGGTTCACTCTCTCTTATTGTACAGAGCTCACTTCTCAAGGCAATTCTCTCTCTCTCTCCCTCTTCATAATCAGTTATTCACTTTACTGAGATTGAGCTGAAATTTTGAGTTCTTGCACTTTTTTTTGTGGGTTTATTGCAAAATTTTGCTTGGTTGAATATGTCATTGTTTTTGAGATTTTGAAAATTGAGTAATGAAATCTTCAATTTTTTTTTGAACACATTTGACTCCTTTTACAAGAACTTCAAGAAAACAGAACGAAATAGGAGTAGTACTTTGTCTCTCCGGTTCGAAATATGAGGTCAAGTTATAATCCTCTGTGTCAAGTCAAATATTGATTGTTGGAATATTTGCAACAGTGATTCCTAGTTTATTGAGTTAAAATTTATTCGGCATCCTAGCCAGCCAGCTTGTATGCCTCAACTAATGCACGAGGTACTTTTTATCTTCCACTGCCACATGTACCTTGTAACTTTGCCCTATCAAAGTCTAGAGGAAAGAGATTACTTTTTTCTGTGTTTGCATCTGTTGGAATTTGAACTGGGGTATCTCATGATTTGTTCCAACCTATGGACGGCTAGACCACACTCTAGAATGCGAAATGAAATTTACTAAACCTGTGCAGTTTTAGGTCCTTGAAATTTTAAACTATCTTGGGTTATAGTAAGAAGGGAAATACTGGCACAATGATAAGAGTTGTCGTCGAGTGTCCGTGACCAGTGGAACCTACCTCTTGAGAAAATGCAGCCCGGTCATGGTCTGGCCCTCCTCCTCAGATCCTGCGCATAGCAGGATCTAAAGTGCACCATGCTGCTCTTTTCTGGGTTATAGTTAAGACAACGAATTGATGCCAGAGAAAGATGTTCTGTATGAATTGTTAAATTCAACACTTTACTCAGGAAAAAGAACGTTTATTTTGCTGAGACATTGGGTGGAAAACATGATGATTTGTGAACTAGCTTCTTTTTCACACTATTTTCTTTTCTGGTTTTCACCCGTATAAACAGGAGCACGGGGCTGAATTGCGGCATCTTAATGTTGAACCAGTTCAAACTGATTGCACAAAAGTAGTCTATCTTGTTCGAGCCCAGCTTGATTTGATGAAGTTCATTTGCTCACACATCCATAACGATATCTCCAAAGGGATTCAAAGGGAGTATTTTGTTTATTTTGTCCCTCGTCGTGCAGTTGTATGTGAGAAGGTTAGCCTTTTTCTTAGAATATGAAAGATAAGCTTCTTCTAAGGATTTCCTTTGGCATGTTTTTCTCATTAACAATTGTATGTGATCTTGACAGATACTTGAGGAAGAAAAAATTCATCACTTGTTGACTATAGGCGAGTATCCCCTTTATCTGATTCCGTTGGATGAGGATGTTTTATCCTTTGAACTTGATGCTGCTTGCAAAGTATGTCTATTCCTCATAGTTTGATTCAAAGAACAGATTATTGCACTTTTTTTAAAGGTTGGTACTTGGTATATGTAAAAATAGTTCCATTTATATGTCAGGAACACCTAGTTGATGTTGACACTACCTCCCTCTGGCACATAGCAAAAGCTATCCATAAACTCGAGGTGCTCTTTATGTTTACTTGATATAACTAACTGCTAGTTGAATAGACTTCATTTTTTTTAAAGGAAAAGTAGGTTCAGCATAAACATTTTCTAACAGCTTCTTGGTTATTGAGAATGTAGTTTTCCTTTGGACTGATTCCAAATGTGAGGGCCAAAGGGAAAGCATCAGTTCGTGTTGCTGACATTTTAAATCGGATGCAGTCGGAAGAACCAGTGAACACATCTGAGGTAACACAAAATCTTAAGTCTACTAGAATAAGATCATACATCAAAAATATGTGGGCACCATACATTGTCACAAAATAATACCAATTTTATCTTTTACTGCAGATGGGTGTGCCTGAAATAAATACTATCATACTTTTGGACAGAGAGGTAGCACACCTTTTCTTTCTTCCACTCAGCCCTCCCCCTGCTCTTCTCTCGTTATATTTCATATAATGCAGTTATAAAAGTAGTATAGGATTGTTGCGTGACCTCATGGGTTATTTGGTAAAGATGAGACTTAATTCTAGGATTTTCTCGAAGGTTCATGCTAGTTTATCATATTATGTTTTCAACAAATCGATGTTGCTGCTCTTTCTAGAATCGGCAGTGATTGTCATTCTATTGGGTAGGATAGTATTGTGTGTGTTTTTTTTTTTTTTTTTGTTGGTGTGTGTGTGTGAGAGAGAGAGAGAGTTTAGACAGAAAAACAAAGGTGAGAGAATATGCTGTAAAGATGAGGTTCATCTTATCATACGCTTTCAACTTGCTTTGAAAAGAGTACCCTCTTTTATTTGCCTCATATGCAAACAGTTAGTAATTCCTCAGGTCTAATGCTACTTGATATAGTTTTACTCGTATTTTTTCATACAGTCAGTTAAGCTCTATGTTACTTTGGTTTTATTTATAGTTCTCTGACCTTCCTGGTTGTGGAAATACTGTGGTTACTTGGTTGGTGTGTTTTGAGTTGTGTAACAATATTCTTGTCTCCTTCATATCCATTTGTCACTGTGTTTTGAAGACTTTCCTGGTTTGTGCAGGTGGATATGATCACTCCAATGTGTTCACAGTTAACATATGAAGGGCTGTTGGATGAGGTAAAAGTGATATTCTTAGAATTGCTATGGATCTGTATCTTTAGAATATTGTCTAGGCAGCAGTGGTCTGCAGCTTCTAGAGCAATAAACAGATTATATATGCTGTGAATATTTTTAAAGCTATCTCTAATAGGCTTCATGCAGTTTCTTGGTATCAATAATGGTGCCGTGGAACTAGATTCATCTGTTATGGGTGTCCAGCACGAAGGCAAGAAAATTAAGGTTCCCCTTAATTCAAGGTAAACTAGTTTAATTGCAATTAGGTGTCACAGGTTACAACTATGTTATGCTTTTTGGCTTTACCTTTTTCATACCAAAGAAAAAGAATGTTATGCTTTTGAGGGATAATGAAGAAATTTTAATGATGTAAGTTGGGTACATAAAATTTAGAGAGCAATAAATTGGTGTGTGATTCTGGTGATATACTTCATGTTTCTTTTCTGTGTAACGTGATATTCCCTCGATTTTCATGCATGCAGTTCTTCTGTTTCTTTTATTCTCTCATATACATTGCAGGTCTTTGTCTTGTTCATCAGTATAGTCAGATGTGACCCCACCCCTGGGAAATACATAATCTACTATTTTTTTTTTTTTTAAAAAAAACAAAGATTTTTCTTATTTTAACTTTCTTTCCGTGTTTTGGATGTTCTATTTCTCTGTTGTGAAATTTTAATTCGTTGTGTTTGTAGTGACAAATTGTTCAAAGAGACACGAGATCAGAACTTTGAAGTTGTTGTCCAGGTTGATTTATTTTCTCGCCATTTCCTTTAAGTACACAATCTAGGTGACTTCAGCATACACATCAATCTATCATGCCCTATCATAAGATTCACTTGCTCATCTTCTTTCCTTAGTCTTCTATTTCTTTAATTGTCATTTGCAGTGCGATTGCAGGTTCTACGTCAAAAAGCAACTTCCATGAAGCAAGATTATACAGAGATGCAGACCACGGTTAGTCAGTAATCTTAGATGTGCATATCTTAGCTTTGCTATTTCGATAATTGACTTCTGTGTTACGTTCTTGTATTATATGTAGAACCAAACAGTTTCCGAATTGAAGGATTTTGTCAAAAAGCTTAACTCATTGCCGGAAATGACAGTAAGAGTTTTTTTTTCTTATGTTTGATTCTACAAGGATCATAATTACATTAACAATGTTATAACATTACTGTCTTTCCGTTCCAGAGACACATAAATCTTGGTCAGCATTTAACTACGTTTACATCCAAACCATCATTCCTTAGCCGACTTGATATGGAGCAAACTCTTGTTGAGGCTGAAAGCTATGATATGTGAGTAAAATGAAGCTTTTCATTCTCCTGATCGTTGACTTTGGTAGTTTTAGTCTTTTTGACCATATCAACCTTTCAGCTCTCTTTCAAATATTCAATGGGCACTCAGAAGTTTCTGTTGCACCGAGTGTTTGGCTTGATGCAAGCAAGTCCAATTTTTGTTGGCAAGAAAAAATTCTTTGCATGCATGATTGTGTGTTTGTGAGCAAGGGCATGCAGCGTACTCACTGCTTTCTTCCTTTTTGTCTTTTTATTGTGTGTTAAAGAAACATGATTATTCATTCTCAAAAAGAAACATGATTATGATTCAATCAGAAGGCAAACAAGCATATACAACATGACAGCTGCAGAGCACACTTGACCAGTCCATATTAAACCATCCTAAAGAAAAATGAAGATATTCTTCTCAACAAATGCCAAGTTCTAATGCAGAAAATAATTACTTAGAGAAAAACTCCTGCAATACCATCGACTCATGTCTTGCACTTAAATTACAGTTCTTTTCCATTTGCAGAATTCATGAGATAATATTGTTACTATTAATTTCTTTGAAATTTTGATTTTATCATCTCTTGCTTTTCAAGCAATGATAGTCCATTGGAGGAAAGGATGATTAGAAGAAGGAGAATATATATGTGCTGAAAATGCAAGAGAGGAAGGGGTCTATGGCGTCTGGCGTTACCCCTTTCCTTTTTTCTCTTAGGTGAAAGTTTTCATGTTCTATTTGCTTACTTTTTCCTCACTGGTTAATACAGATGCTTTGAGTACATTGAGGAGATGATCCATAAGCAGGAACCACTTATTAATGTTCTACGTCTTCTCATCTTGTTCTCAATAACAAATTCAGGGCTTCCCAAGAAGAATTTTGACTATTTGAGGTAAGTTTACTCAGATAGTAGCTGTTTTATTAATGCATGACATGGCTTCCATACTTTACGTATCACCATGTGAACCTCCAACTGACATGTTAAACTTCCATTCCTTTTGTTAGGCGAGAACTGCTTCACAGCTATGGCTTTGAGCATATAGCAACCTTGAGTAATTTGGAGAAGTCTGGACTACTCAAAAAACAGGTTCATTCATGGGTTTTCATTACAAAATGTTGCTTTATTGAATCAGTGAAATTTGTCAGCACTGTTCTCTCTATTAACTTCCCTCATAATTGCAGGAGACTAAAAGCAACTGGATAACAATTAAACGTGCTTTGCGGCTTATAGTGGAGGATACTGATACCGCTAAGTATGATATTATTTTGAGCTTGATAAAAGATGCTTTCCCTTCCCTCTCTTGAAACTTAAAGAATATGGCCATGGATTTGAAATGGGTTCTTGCACAGCTATCATTATGATCCCTGCTGTACCATTGCAATCATTTTTAACATTTAATTTGATCTCTGACAAATACAGTCCCAACGATATATCCTATGTCTTCTCTGGGTATGCACCTCTCAGTATTCGCCTGGTTCAACATGCAATTCGATCTGGGTGGTGAGATATTCTTCTTTAGAGATTTTCTGTGTTATATTGTCCGCCTTAACATTCCTAATTCAAATAATTTGTAATTTCTATGAATCTGGCTGCTTTAATGATTTTGACAAGATTCCTTGTGATTCACTGGAATAAGATACTTCTATTCCATGTAATTCTAGAGTTGGGCTTCATTACGTTGAGAAGTCGTTATGGAATTAAGTCCTTGCAAGAAGAGTTCACTAATTCCTCTTTTTGCTGTTAGAAATCTTTCCACTGTTTAATTAATTGATTTCCTTCCTCCACTGTCCACCATCATGTGTTTGGCTAACTCCACTATCTCAGCAAATGTCATTTAAAACAGAGAGCGAATATCTTAATCTCAGTCCACTATTTATGACATCTGTAGAATTTTATATTCAGGCGCCCTATTGAAGAAATATTGAAGTTGTTGCCAGGTCCACACTCAGATACTAAGAGGGTAAACTTTTAGTTTTCTGTTTATATTTTGTTCTTGACATGGATTTTTCCTTTTTTGGATCATCTTATGATGGCATACAACTCTTAATCTGTTGTTTTGGCTTGTTTCTCTACAGGGTGGATTTTCCAGCAGTCCATCACTGGACTCGTTAAACGGGTCTTTGCATAGCTCAGACAAGTACGTATCGAAAGAGCATCCACTAACTGACCTGTAACATTCCCTGGCCAATAAAACACTGTCAAAAGAAAGTATATGTAGTTTCTAGGTACATGTCATTATTACTTAAATCAGAAAGGCTTCTAAATGCCGAAAAGTAAGTTTGGTTATTGAACTTAAAGCGATCTTGATAAGACTATAGTATGAATGATTTTTCTAGTTGGATGAGATTGAGGCGAGGTAAATGATAGTGAACTTGGGAGTGTGATCAGACCAATAAAGCGAATAAGTTGATAGAAATCTGTTTGGTTGTTAACTTTACATTGAGAAGAGGATAGTATGAATCTTGTTCAAAATTGAAGTGAGAATGACATGAAGAAAATGAAGGTGAGAACTTGATATCACTTGTCTTGCAAACTCTCGAATAGGCTTACTCAAAGTAGAAATTTTATTGTTGTATTACGAATGGGATGATAAAAGCAGAGAGGGACATCCTAGTGATGGCTGCTCTTTGGACATCCTAGTGATGGCTGCTCTTTGTCATTATGATTTAGAAACTACTAGTTCTTCATTTGAACATTGTTTTGTTGCTATGTGTTATACCTTCTGTCTTTGCTCTTACATTTGAAAAGTTGCTGGACCTTATATTTGTCGTGATGCTAATTTCATGCAAGCGTAAAGCTGAATATTTCTTTTATCATCTTTGGGAAGTATAAAAACCTTCTAATACCATTGATGATATTCCAGAGTTGTTGATGGAAGGCGTTCTTTGGTTCTTGTCGTTTTCATTGGTGGAGTGACGGCTGCAGAGATCTCTGCTCTTCGCTTCCTGAGCTCCCAGGTCAGTCTATGAAGTCTTAATCATGTAAATTTATTATAAGAGTCATAATTTCCCAGTATTGTATCAAAGATTTCCCTCGTTGGAAACACTCTATGGGAAAAGGAACCAACAAAAAGTTAATACTGTAACAGGAAGGGATGGCATATGACATAATTGTAGCAACTACAAAAATTGTCAATGGAAGCACATTGACAGAAACATTTGTGGAGAAATTGGGATGACTTTGCCAAGATTTATTTGGTTAATTTTCTCTTAGAAATGCGATAGGGACGAATAGTTTTTGGTGCTGCATTATATGTGAGATGATCGAGTAGACTTATTGTTCCTAAGATAGTTCTCTCGTGGCCATTTGTCAACATCAGTTCTGCACGGATTTGTAATGAACACAACTATGCAATCCTTCTTTAAGATGTAAGCTTAGAATGCACCGTGTGCTTCGAGTGGTAACGAGATTGAAGTGTGACCGGTTTGTTATCTAAATTATGTTTGAGCCTTTTGAGCAATTTAACGGAACAAGGTGCGCTATTATCTTCAGTGTATCCCTCTTCTTTGTACCTGGATTTGCTACGCTTGAGCTGAGGGCATTTTGGAAACCTCTCTAACTCCCCGAGGTAGTGGTAAGGTTGCACATACTTTACCCTCTGCATACCTCACTTGTGGGATTTTACTGGGTATGTTGTGTTTTTATAGCTTCTGTATTTGCTCGAAATAGTGCCACTTCAAAAATATTCCAATATATAGTGAGAATTTCGATCTTGTAACATATTAACCGAGACCTCTCATAAGAAATTGGATCCTAGAGTCGTGAAATGCATCTTATTTCAAGTCTTAACTACGAGTGTATCTCATAAACTACAGTGACAATTATTTTTGTGGTTATTGTGGAGGTCTTTGATAATTTGGTCAAAATTTAAATTTACGTAAACTCGAAAATTACAAGGCCGATCAGCTAATTAAGTAGCTTATGCAATTAATATTGCAACAGTGGAATCATATGAACTTTGATGATAATAGAAATTATATGCTACTAATAGAATAGAAAGATCCGATCGGTAGTATTAGGACCGATCCAAAATTTTAAGTTTATGTGTTTCTACGATGACTTCGAATACTTGAAATGCTTAATGAATTTCTTAATGCATGTACGAGGCTTGGACAAAAGTTATTAAATTCACGTGAATTTATAAGTTTATAAGTTTTCATGTAGATCCACCTCTGCAATATATAGTAATGATATTTTTATGTGCAATATGTTGATCAACTCGTTTTTTATCTAAAACATCGTCAGATATTACTCCTTATATAATTTTGATGCATCTATATTTATTTTTAAATCAAAAATACAATTTCAAATTTTAATTTGAAGACAAACTAATCTTTTTGGCCAGCCATTATTTTTTCAGAATTTTAGAAAAGAAAATTCGGACGTGTCTATCCCCAGAAATTTCTATGCTAACGCACATGGAAAAATTGAAAAATTTGCAATTCTTGTTTTTTTTTAATTTTTTGCTGCTTGCCTCTCTGAAATAATCCTCATCATTTAATGGGTCTTCACAAGCGCAACTATGTGTTTTCGACAAAATATCATTTTGACGCACCTATCTCCTGAAATTCATTGACCAACACACACAAACTAAAATAATCTGCTATTCTTGTTTTTTCACTGTTTGTCCTAGAACAGGCTACATTCGTTTCTCCGAAGCAACCTTTATCATTTAATAGATCATCACTGGCACAACTATAAGTTTTAGGCAAAAAATTATTCCGACACACCTATCCCCATAGGCAAACTCACATGAAAACTGAAATAATTCACAATTTTTGCTTTTTTCGCATGTTTGTTCTAAAACAGGCAACGTCTGTATTTCCAAAGCAATCCTTATCATTTAGTAGGTTATCACAGGTGTAGTCATGAGTCTTCGACAACAAATCATTCTGACGCACCTATTCTAGAAATTTATAGGCTATCACACGAAAAAAATCAAAATAATCCACAATTTCTGTTTTTTCACTTGTTTGTCCTAAATAAGCTACATCCGCCTCTCTAAAGCAACCCATATCATTTAAGTCGTCATGGGTGCAACCATCAGTTTTTGACAAAAAGACATTTCGATGTACCTATTCCTAGACATTCATACGCTAACACACACGAAAAAATTAAAATAATTCGCAATTCCTGCTTTTTTCACTCATTTGTCCTAAAATAAGCTACGTTTGCCTCTCCAAAGCAATCCTTATAATTTAATAGGTCATCACGGGCGCCACCATGAGCTTTTAGAAGACACATCTATCCCTAGAAATTCATTGGCTAACACATATGAAAAACTAAAATAATATGTAATTCTTGCTTTTTCGCTCGTCTATCCTAAAATAGGCTATGCCTGCTTCTCCGAAGCAACCCGTGCCAGGGCTCTGGACTCAGCCCAAAAATCGTGGGCTAACATCCACCGAATTAGGTCGAAAATGGTTCGTTCGCACCGTTTTGCCCGTTTAACCACCCAAATGGCCCCACCGACCTCACCGAACAACCTAGAGCTGTTTCACAACCCGTCGAGCCGGTGGTTGATATTTTTGCCTAAATCATGCTTGGGCCCTGATACCACCCCGAGAATCTTGGGCTAAAACACACCTAATTGGGCCGAAAATGACTTGTTTGTGCCTTTTCGCTCGTATGACTACCCAAATAGACCCACCGACCACGTCGAACCACCGAGAGTTGCTCTAAAGCTCGGTGAGTGACTGTCGATCGAGTTTTGGCCAAAATCATGACCGGGCCCTAGGCCCACCACGAGAGCTATGGGCTAACACCAATCGAATTCGGGCGAAAACGGCCCATTCACGTTGTTTCGCCTGTTTTACCACCCAAATGGCACCACCATTAGACTAAAACTCCATACTAGGCCGCTCCTTAGCTTGCCTATGCAGTTCGGTCGATTTTTGGCCTAACACACGCTTAGGCGCCGGGCTCACCGTAGAAATCATAGGCTATAGCACACTGATTTGACCCTAAAATGGCCCGTTTGTGTCGTTTGGTCCATTTGACCACCCAAACTGCCTCGCTGACCCCAAAGGCCCATACTAGGCCGCTCCCTGGCCTGCCTGGGACAGCCCGATCGATTTTTGGTCTAAAATATGCCTGGGCTCGGGCTCACCTCAAAAATCGTTGGCTATAGCACACTGATTTGGCCCCAAACTGGTCTGTTCGTGTCGTTTTGATCGTTTGACAACCCAAACTGCCCCGCCAAACCTAAAGGCCCACACTAGGCTGCTCCCTAACCCAACTGGGGTAGCCCGATCAATTATTGGCCTAAAATACGCCCGAGCCTCGAGCCCGCCTAGAAACCGTGGGCTATAGCACACCGATTTGGCACGAAATGGCCAATTCACGTCGTTACGCCTATTTGACCACCCAAACTGCCCCGTCGATCCTAAAAGCCCATATTAGCCACTCTTCAGCCTCCTTGGGGCAACCCAAACGATTTTTAGCCCAAAAGAAGCCCTGACTCACCCCAGAAATCGTGGGCTTCAGCACACGAATTTGGCCCAAAAATAGCTCGTTCACACCGTTTTGCCCGTTTGACCATCCAAACCGCCCCTCCCACCCCAATGGACCATACTAAGCTACTTCCTAGCCAGCTTGGGGAGGTTCATTGATTTTTGGCCCAAAACATGCTCGACCCTCGGGCCCACCCTAGAAACAGTGGGCTAAAGTATACCAATTTGGTCCGAAAATGGCCCGTTCGTGCTGTTTCGCCTGTTTGACCACCTAAACCACCCCTCCAAACTCAATGGCCCACACTAGGCCGCTCCCCAGCCTGTCTGAGGTAGTCCTATCAATTTTCGGCCCAAAACACAACCTGGCCCCGGGCCTACCTCATAAATCGTGGGCTATAGCACACCGATTTGGCTCAAAAATGGCCCGTTTGTGCCGTTTCAACCGTTTGAACACCCAAACCGCCCCTCCCACCCCAATGGACCACACTAGGCTGCTCCCCTACCTGCCTGGGGCAGCCCGATTAATTTTTGACCCAAAACATGATCGAGCCTTAGGCCTACCCCAGAAATCGTGGGCTATAGCACACCAATTTGACCATAAAATGGCCCGTTTGTGCCGTTTCACCCGTTTAACCACCCAAACTTCCCTTCCCACCCCAATGACCCACATTAGTCCCTCCCCAGCCTTCCTGGGGTAGCTCGATCAATTTTTGGCCCAAAACATGCCTGAACCCCAGGCTCACCCCAAAAACCGTGGGCTATAGCACACCGATTTGGCTTAAAAATGCGCCATTCGCACCACCCAAACCGCCCCTTCCACTCCAATGGCCCACACCAGGCCGCTTCCTAACTTTCCTGGGAAGCCGATCAATTTTTGACCCAAAACACTCCCGGGCCTCGGCGTGGCCCCAGAAATCGTAGGCTATAGACACCGATTTGGCCTGAAAATGGCCCGTTCGCACTGGTACGCTCGTTAGACCACCCAAACCGCCCTCCCACCTTAATGGCCCACACTAGGCCGCTCCCCAACCTGGCTGGGGAAGCCCGACCAATTTTTGACCCAAAATACGCCCGGACCCATCCCATAAATCATGGGCTATAGCACACCAATTTGGCCAAAAATGGCCCATTCACACTATTTTGCCCGTTTGACCACCCAAATTGCCCCTCCCACCCCAATGGCCCACAATAGGTCGCTTCCCAGCCTACTAATGGTAGTCCGATCTATTTTTGGCCCAAACACACTCGAGCTCTAGGCCCATCCCAAAAATCGTGGGCTATAGCACATCAATTTGGCCCGAAAATGGCCCGTTCGCGTTGTTTCTCTCGTTTGACCACCCAAACTTCCCTTCCCACCCTAATGACACACACTAGGCCGCCCTCCAGCCTGCCTGGGGGAGCCAGGTCAATTTTTGGCCCAAAACACGCCCAAGTCCTGGGCTCACCTTGGAAATCATAGGCTATAGTACGTCGATTTTCCCTAAAAATGACTCGTTCGCGCCGTTTCGTCTGTTTAACCACCCAAATTGCCCTTCCCACCCCAATGGCCACACTAGGAAACTTCCAAGCCTGCATAGAGCAGCCCGATTGATTTTCGGCCCAAAACACGCTTGGGCCCCAAGCCCACCCCGGAAAATTTGGGCTATAGCACACCAATTTGTCCCCCCATTTGACCACCCAAACTGCCCTCCCACCCAAAAAACCACAAAGGCCCACACTAGGCTGCTCCCAGACTGTTTGGGGCAGCCCGATTGATTTTTGGCCAAAATCACGCCCGACCCCTGCGCCCACTTCAAAAATCGTGGGTTAAAGCACACCGATTTGACTCGAAAAAGGTTCGTTCATGCCATTTTGCCCGTTTGACCACCCCAGCCGCCCAAAAACCTACAAAAGCCCACACTAGGCCGCTTCCCAGCCTGTTTGGGTCAACCCAGTCGATTTTCGACCAAAATTACGCTCGATCTTTGGGCCAACCTCGAAAATCGTGGGCTATAGCAAACTAATTTGGACTGAAAATAGCCCGTTCGGGCTGTTTCGCCTGACCAACCTAACCGCCTACAAAATCATAAAGGCCCACACTAGGCCGCTCCACAGTCTGTTTGGGGAAGCCCGATCGATTCTTTACCAAAATCATGCCCGACCCCTGAGCCTACCTCAAAAACCGTGGGATATAGCAAAACGAATTAGCCCAAAAATGGCCCGTTCATGACGTTTCGCCCGATTGACCACCCAAACTACCAAAAAACCCACAAAGGCCCACACAAGGCCGGTCTCCAACCGATTTGGGGCAGCCAGGTCAATTTTTGGCCAATATTATGCCCAGCCCTTGGGCCTACCCCATCCCTCGGGCCTACCTCAAAAATCGTGGGCTATTTTGTTCACCTATTTGGGTCGAAAATGACCCGTTCGTGCTGTTTCGCACATTTGACCATCCTAACCGCCCAAAAAACCACAATGGCCCATACTAGGTCGCTCCCCAACCTGTTTGGGACAACCCGGTCAATTATTGGCAAAAATCACGCTTGGACCCCGGGCCTACCTAAAAAACTATGGGCTATAGCACACCAATTTGGCCCAAAAATGGCCCATTCATGCTGTTTCGCCCGTTTGACCACCCAAAAAACCCCAAAGGCCCACACTAGGCCGCTCTCCAACCTGTTTGGGGTAGTCCGGTTGATTTTTGGCTAAAATCATGCCCGGCTCCTTGGTCCACCCCAAAAACCATGGGCTATAGCACATTGATATGGCCCAAAAATGGCCAGTTCGCATTGTTTCACCCGTTTGACCACCCTAACCGCCCAAAAAACCACAACCACACTACGCCGCTCCCCAACCTGTTTGGGGGAGCCTGGTCGAATTTAGGCCAAAATCACACACGTCCCTTGGGCCTAACTTAAAAATCGTGGGCTATAGCACACTGATTTTGCTCGAAAATGGCTCGTTCGTTCTATTTCGCTCGTTTGACCACCCAAAACGCCCAAAAAACTATAAAGGCCCACACTAGGCTGCTCCCCAGCCTTTTTGGGGGAGCCCGATCGATTTTTTGTTAAAGTCACGACTGGCCCCCGAGCCCACCCCAAAAATCATGGGCTATAGTACACTGATTTGGCCTGAAAATGGTCGTTTCGGCCCTTTGACCACCCAAACCGCCCAAAAAACCACAAAGGCCAACACTAGGCCGCTCCTCAGCCTATTTAGGGCAGCTCGATCGATTTTTGGCCAAAATCACGCCCGGCCCCCGGGACCAACCCGAAAACCATGGGCTTTAGCACACCAATTTGGGCCAAATATGGCCAGTTTGCGCCGTTTTGTCCGTTTGACGACCCAAATCGCCCAAAAAACCACAAATGCCTACACTAGGCTGCTCCCCAGCAGGTTTGGGGTGGCCCGGTCAATTTTTAGTCGAAATCAAGTTCGACCCTAGGCCCACCACAAAAATCGTGGGCTATCGCACACCAATATGGCCCAAAAATAGCCCGTTCGTGCCGTTTCACCCATTTAGCCACCCTAACCGACTAAGAAACCACAAAGGCACACACTAGGCCGCTTTCCAGCTTGTTTTGGGTAGCCCAGTCGATTTTTAGCTAAAATACCAATCGTCCCCCAGGCCTACCTTAAAAATCGTGAACTATAGCACACCAATTTTTCCTGAAAATGGCATTTTCGCGCCATTTTTCCAGTTTGACCACCCAATCTGCCAGAAAAACCACAAATGCCCGGACTAGGCCGCTCCCTATCCATTTTAGGGCAACCCGATCGATTTTTGGCCAAAATCACGCCCAGCCCTTGGGCCCACCCCAAAAATTATAGGCTATAACACACCGATTTGACCCGAAAATGGGCAGTTTGCGTCGTTTCGCCCGTTTGACCACCCTAACCGCCCAAAAAACCATAAAGGCCCACACTTTGCCGTTACCCAATATTTTTAGGGAAGCCCGATCACTTTTTCTCCAAAATCATACCCAACCCTCGGGCCTACCTAAAAAATTATGGGCTATAGCACACCAATTTAACCAGAAAATGGCCCGTTCGTGCCGTTTCGCCCGTTTAGCCACCCTAACCGACCAAAAAACCACAAAGGCCCACACTAGGCCCTTCCCCAGCCTGTTTTGGGCAGTCTGGTCAATTTTTAGCCAAAATCACGACAGGCCCTCGGGCCTACCGCAAAAACCGTGGGCTATAGCACACTAATTCTTTCCTAAAAACGGCCTGTTCGTGCCATTTTGCCCGTTTGACCACCCTAACCGCCCAAAAAACTACAAAGGCCCACACTAGGCCGCTCCCCAGCCTGTTTAGGGAAACCCAATCATTTTTGGCAAAAATTATGCTCGGCCCCCCGGCTTACATCGATTTGGCCCGAAAATGGTACGTTCGTGCCGTTTTGCTCGTTTGACCACCCAAACCGCCTAAAAAAAACAAAGGCCCTCACTAGGCCTCTCCTCAGCCTGTTTGGGGTAGCCCGGTCAATTTTTGACCAAATTCACGCTCAGCCCCGAGCCCGCTCCAAAAACCGTGGGTTATAGAACACCAATTTATTCCAAAAATGGCCGATTTCGACCACCCATACCACCCAAAACACCACAATGGCCCATACTAGGCTTCTCCAAAGCCTGTTTGAGGCAGCCCGGTCGATTTTTGGCCAAAATCATGCTCGACCCCTGGGCCTACCTAAAAAATCGTGGTCTATAGCACACCGATTTAGCCTAAAAATGTTCCGTTCACACTGTTTTACCGGTTTGACCACCCAAACCTCCCAAAAAACCATAAAGGCCCACACTAGGTCGCTCCCTAGCATGTTTGGGGAAGCCCGACAAATTTTTGGCCAAAATCACACTCGGCTCCTGGGCCCACCCCAAAAATCGTGGCCAATAGCATACCGATTTAGCCCAAAAATTGCCCATTCACATCGTGTCGCTCGTTTGACCACCCTCACCACCCAAAAAACCATAAAGGCCCACACTAGGCCGCTTCCCAGCCTATTTGGGGTAGCCCAATCAATTTTTGACCAAAATCATGCCCGACCCCCAGGCCTACCTCAAAAATCGTGGGCTATAGCACACCTATTCAGCCCAAAAATGGCTCGTTCACGTCGTTTCGCCTGTTTGACCACCTAAAAACCATAATGGCCCACATTAGGCTGCTCCCCAGCTTGTTTGGGGCAGCTCGGTTGATTTTTGGCCAAAATCAAGCCCAGCCTCTAGGCCCACCCCCAAAACAGTGGGCTATAGCACATCGATTCAGCCTGAAAATGGCCCGTTCGCGCTGTTTCACCCGTTTGACCACCCAAATTGCTTAAAAGAATAGAAAGGCCCACACTACGCCACTCCCCAACTTATTTGGAGCAGCCTGGTCAATTTTTGGCTAAAATCATGCTCGGCCCCTGGCCCTCCCCAAAAATCGTAGGCTATAGCACACCGATTTAACCCAAAAATGGCTCGTTCGCGCTATTTTGCTGGTTTGACCACCCTAACCACCCAAAAACCATAAAGGCCCACACTAGGCCGCTCCTCAGCCTATTTGGAGTAGCCTGATTGATTTTTAGCCAAAATCATGCTCGACCCCCGAGCCTACCTCAAAAACTGTGGGCTATAGCGCACCGAATTGGCTTGAAAATAGACCGTTCGCAACGTTTTGTCTTTTTTACCATCCTAACCGCCGAAAAAAACCATAAAGGCCCATACTAGGCCGTTCCCCAGCCTGTTTGGGGCAGCCCGATCAATTTTTGGTCGAAATCATGTGCGACCCCCAGGCCTACCATGAAAATCATGGGCTATAGCACACCGATTTGGTCCAAAAATAGCCTGTTCGCGCATTTGAGCACTCTAACCACCCAAAAAACTATAAAGGCCAACACTAGGCCATTTCCCAGCCTGTTTGGGGCAGCCCAGTAAATTTTTGGCAAAAATCACGCCCGACTCGCGGGCCTACCTAAAAAATAGTGGGCTATAGCACAACGATGTTACCTAAAAATGGCCTGTTCGCGTTGTTTTGACCGTTTGACCACCCAAACCACACAAAAAACCAGAAAGTCCAAAATTACGTTGCTCCCCAACCTGTTTGGGTAAACTCGATCAATTTTTGACCAAAATCACACCCGACCATCGAGCCCACCCCAAAAACCGTGAGCCATAGTACACCAATTTGGTCCGAAAATAGCCCGTTCGCACTGTTTTGCCCGTTTGACCACCCTAACTTCCCCACACTAGGCCGCTCTCCAGTTTGTTTGGAGTTGCCCAATCTATTTTTGGCTAAAATCACTTTCGGTTCGCAACCTACCTCCAAAACTGTGGGCTATTAGCACACCAATTTGGCCCAAAAATAGTTCATTCGCACTGTTTCACCCGTTTGACTACTCAAACCGCCCAAAACACAACAACGGCCCACACTAGGCCGTTCCTAGCCTGTTTGGGGCAGCCCAGTCAATTTTTGGCCAAAATAACGCCCAGCCCTTGGGCTCACCCCAAAAATCATCGGTTATTGCACACCAATTTAGCCCGAAAATGGCCTGTTCGCGCTGTTTTGTCCATTTGACTACCCAACCTCCCAAAAAACCATAAATGCCTACACTAGGCCACTCCCTAGCCTATTTGGGGTAGCCTGGTCGATTTTAGGCCAGAATCACACCCGTTCCCCGGACCCACCCCAAAAACCCTGGACTATAACACACCAATTTGGCCCAAAAATGGCCTGTTCACGCCGTTTTGCCTGTTTGACCACCAAATCGCCCAAAAAATCATTAAGGCCTACACTAGACCGCTGCCCAACCTGTTTGGGGTATCCCAATTGATTTTTGAACAAAATCACGCCCAGTCCCGGTCCCACCCTGAAAATCGTGGCCTACAGAACACCTATTTAGCCAGAAAATTGCTCGTTCGTGCTGTTTTGCCCTTTTACCACCCTAACCGCCCAAAAATAACCAAGACCCACGCTATACTGCTCCCCAATATGTTTGGGGCAGCTCGATCAAATTTTTAGCCAAAATCATGCCCAGCCCCTATGTCTACGTCAAAAATCGTGGTCAATAGAAGACCGATTTGGCCCGAAAATGGCCCGTTCGTGCCGTTTCACCCATTTGACCACCCAATCTACCCAAAAAAACACAAAGGCCCACACTAGGCCATTTTCCAGCCTTTTTAGGGCAACCTTATCAAATTTTTGCAAATATCACGCCCGGCCATTGGGCCCACCCCAAAAATTATGGGCTATAGAACACCGATTTGGCCCAAAAATGGCTCGTTCATGATGTTTTTTCTTTTTGACCACCCTAACCGCCTAAAAAACCACCAAGGCCCACACTAGGCTGCACCCAGCCTGTTTGGGGTAGCCCAATCAATTTTGGGCAAAAATTATGCCCGCCCCCCGAGCCTGCCTAAAAAATTATGGGCTATAGAACACCGATTTGGCCCAAAAATGGTTCGTTCGTGCCGTTTCGCCCATTTGACGACCCAAATCTCTCAAAAAACTAGAAAGGCCCACACTACACAGCTCCCTAGCTAATTTAGGTAGCCTGGTCAATTTTTGGATAAAATCATGCCCGTCCCCTGACCCTCCATAAAAATCGTAGGATATAGTACACCGATTTGGCCCGAAAATAGCCCGTTTACGCTATTTCGCTTGTTTGACCACCCTAACCGCCCAAAAACTACAAAGGCCCATACTAGGCCGCTCCTCAGCCTATTTAGGGCAGCCCGATCAATGTTTGACCAAAATTATGCCTGACCTCCGAGTCTACCTCAAAAACGGTGGGCTATAGCACACCGAATTTTCTTGAAAATGGTCTGTTCTCCCCGTTTTGCATTTTTTACCGCCTAACCGCCTAAAATAACCACAAAGGCCCATACTAGGCCACTCCTCAGCTTTTTGGGGAAGCCCTATCAATTTTTGGCCAAAATCATGCCCGGCCCCGGGCCTATCCCAAAAACCATGTGCTATAGCACTTTAATTTGGCCCAAAAACAGCATGTTCGCATATTTTCGGGCGTTTGACCACCCTAACCACCTAAAAAAACATAAAGGCCCACACTAGGCCATTTTTCAGCCCGTTTGGTGCAGCCCACTCAATTTTTGGCAAAAATCACGCCCGGCTCGCGGGCCTACCTCAAAAATCATGGGCCATAGCACACCAATTTTACCAAAAAATGGCCCATTCACGTTGTTTTGTCCATTTGAACACCCAAACCACCCAAAAAACCACAAAGGCCAAAAGTACGCTGCTCCGCAGCCTGTTTTGGGCATCCCGATCAATTTTTGGCAAAAATCACACCCGACCACTGGGCTCACCCCAAAAACCGTGGGCTATAGCACAACAGTTTAACTCAAAAATAGCCCGTTCGTGCCGTTTCGCCCGTTTGACCACTCTAACCGCCCCAAAAATCATAAATGCCCAAACTAGGCCGCTCCCCAATCTTTTTTTGGCCAAAATCCTGCTAGGCCCCCGGCCTACCTCGAAAACCGTTGCTATAGCACACAGATTTGGCCCAAAAATAGCCATTTTGCACCGTTTCACTTGTTTGACTAGCCAAACCGCCCAAAAAACAATAATGGCCAATACTAGGCCACTCCCCAGCCTATTTGGGGTAGCCGAGTCAATTTTTAGCCAAAATCACGCCCGACCTCTAGGCCCACCCCAAAAATCGTGGGCTATTGCACATCGATTTGGCTCAAAAATGGCCCGTTCGCGCTGTTTCGCCCATTTGACTATCCAATCGCCTAAAAAAACATAAAGGCTTACACTAGGCTTCTCCCCAGCCTGTTGGGGGCAGCCTGGTCAATTTTTGGCCGAAATCAAGCCCGAACCTCGGGCTCACCCCAAAAATCGTGTGCTATAGCACATCAATTTGGCCCGAAAATGGCCCGTTGGCATTATTTTGCCCGTTTAACCATCGAAACTGCCCAAAAAATCACAAAGGCCCATACTAGACCTCTCCAAAGCCTATTTGGGGCAGGCCAAATGATTTTTTGAAAAAATCACGATAGGACCGTGGGCCCACCCAAAAAATCGTGGGCTATATTGCACCGATTTGGCTAAAAAATGGCCTGTTCGCACCGTTTTGCCCGTTTGACCAACCTAACTGCCCAAAAAACACAAAGGCCCATACGAGGCCCCTCGCCTACTTGCCCCCTGGGCCCACCCCAAAAACTGTGGGCTATACAGCCCACTGATTTGGCCCGAAAAAGGCTAGTTTGCGCCGTTTCACCCCTATGACCACCTAAACTGCCCAAAAAATATAAAGGCCCACATTAGGCAGCTCCTCACCCTATTTGGGGAAGCCCGATCAATATTTGGCCGATATCACTTCTGGCCCCTCGGCCTACCTAAAAAAACGTGGGCTATAACACACCAAATTTGCCCAAAAATGACTCGTTTGTGCTGTTTCGCCCGTTTGACCTCCCATACCGCCCAGAAAATAACAAAGAACATACTAGGACACTCCCCAGCCTGTTTGGGGTAGCCCGGTTGATTTTTGGCCAAAATCATATCTCATGCCTGGCCCACCCAAAAAATCGTGTGTTATAGCACATCGATTTCACCCGAAAATGGCCCGTTCGCGTCGGTTCGTCCTTTTGACCACCCTAACCGCTAAAGACAAAACATAAATACCCACACTAGGCCGCTCCCCAGTCTATTTGGGGTAGCCCGATTGATATTTGCCAAAAATCACTCCCTGCCCCTGGGCCTACCTCAAAAACCATGGGCTATAGCACACCGATTTAGCCTGAAATTGGCCTGTTCGCGCCATTTCTAATGTTTAACCACCCAAACCGACCAAAAAATCACAAAGGCCAATACTAGGTTGCTCCCCAGCCTGTTAGTGGTAACCCGATCAATTTTTTGCAAAAATCACGCCTTGCCCCTGGCCTACCTAAAAAATTATGGGATATAGCACATCAATTTGGCCTAAAATTGGCCTTTTCACATCGTTTTGCATGTTTGACCACCTTATCCGCCCAAAAAACAACAAAGGACCACACTAGGCCTCTCCCCTGCCTATTAGGGGCAAGCCGATCGATTTTGGGCCAAAATCACGTTGGCCCCCGGGCCTAGCTCAAAAATCATGGGCTATAGCACATCGATTTGTCCCGAAAATGGACCGTTCACGCCGTTTGCCCATTTGACCACCCAAACGGACCCAAAAACTATAAAGGTCCACATTAGGATGCTCCTCTGCCAGTTTGGGCAGCCCAGTCGATTTTTGGACAAAATCACCCCCGAACCCCAAATTGTCCCTAAAAATCGTGGTCTATAGCACACCAATTTGTCCCGAAAAAGGCCCGTCCCCAAAAAAGGCCCGTTCTCGCTGTTTCACCCATTTGTGATACAAGAATAATCTCAGATATGGGCTTATGAGAGTACGCGTTGGACCCGAGACTTGGTGTGTGCAATTGAAGAGACAAAGAGGACTTAATTATGCACCAAAAAACTGTCCATACACTACACTTGGACTACACTCCATAGGCGCCTTTTGTCTTCCCTTTATTAAGGGCTTTTTGGATATTTCACTTATGTTGTAATAAGTCTATAAATAGGCTAGTATTAGGTGTTTATTTCTTTAGTTATTTATTGATATTGAAAGTTTTAACACTTGAACCAAACTCTCTCTAGTGTGAGGAGTGTACCACCTTAGTTTATGGCTTGGAAAAGCCACCAAATCCAAAATGAGGGTGATGCTAGGGTGGAATCGCTAGTATTGCCAAACATTGTTAGAAACCTTGGCGCTTGAGTGGTTCACGCCCTCTTGTGTCATTGTAAGAGTGTTGGTTTTGCCCATTACAAGTATTAAGGGTCTTAGTGTGTGACATACACTTAGGTTCTTAGTTCTTGTGAGAGTTGATGTCGCACTTCCTATCCCTTTCATTCTTGTAATTATTTGTTGTTGTTCTAGTGAAAACCGTGGGTTGTTGTTATCTTGTTGTTGTTGTCTTATCATATTGTGTTCATCACTTTTTATTGGCTGTTTTGGTGTATAAATACACCTTGTTTCCTTGTATTCTTGTGTTGTAGTTTTTTGACCGAAACTAGCTCTCAAAGGGGTCCTCGGATTCCTCTTGATTTGTGGACTGTTTTGAGCCTTTTCTTGTGTTCCTTGGTCTTCTTGTATCATTTGGTATCAAATCTAAGAATGGTTGTGTTCCTACACAACCAATCTTGGGCTCTCTAATTCGAAAAAAAAGGTGTTGGAAAGCTGAAAATTCCAAAAAGAAGCAAATCGGTCCATTCTTGTTGTCTAGGCCGAAATTGTGTCTTCTTGTTGTTTTGGCCGAGATTTGTGACTAGTTTTCTTGTTATTTTTGTATTTTTTTTTTGTGTTAGATCTTTTTTTCCTAACACTAGAAGAGGTGTCTAAGGTCGAAAATCTCACAAAAAGAGTTGTGTTCTTGAGTTTGGGGTTCTTGGCCGAGAAAGTTGTTGTTCTTGTTGTTGTCTTGGCTGAGATTTGTTATTTTAGTTTAGATCTAGGTATATTTCGTGAGTATTGAGTTTTATTAGTATTGTTTTGTTCTTCCCTAACACTAATAGAGTCAATATATAAGTTGAACTCCTACTTGTGTTGTTGTTGTGCTGATTCAAAAGTTGGGCCGAATTGTTGTTGGTGTTGTTGTGGTGGATTCAAAATTTGAATGTTTAAAGGTGTGTTGTTGGTATTGTGCTCGTGTATTTGAGTTGAAAGAGGTGTTGTTGTTGTTGGGAGGTTCAACTTGAACTTTGGTCTTCAAATGTTGTTGAAGGTTCTTGGTGTTCTTGGCCAATCTTCATGTCTTGAGACAAGAAGAACCTTCAATAAGTAGTGTTTGATCTTAAGACCAAGTGGAAGAGTGTAGTCTTCTTGTTTATCTTGAAACAAGTTCCAAGACTATTACAAGAAAGGAAAGGGACCAAAAGACTTTCAAAAAGTCTTGTTACCAAAAGAGAGAAAGGGCACTTTCCAAGACTAACAAAAGAGGAAAGAGCCAAAAAGATTTCAAAAAGGTGTTTTGCCAAAAGGGTGCAAGGAAAGTCAAAGCCCTTTTGAATTTGAAAAGGCTCCAAATCTTCTTGTTTTCCTCCCAAAACCGAAATCCTCTTTTCCAAAGTGAATTGACAAATCCAAATTGAAGACAAGAAAAAAAAAATTAGATTTCCACAATATTCCACAATCATTCCAAGGCTGCCACATCACTATCCGCAACCAATCAAAGGCTGCCACATCACCCCTTTGCACAAATAACTTATTTTCTATTTTGTAGGTAACTTCTTGGCCATAATGGAAGCCATTTTGGCCCACCTTGATGCTATTTCCCGAGACATGGCTAAGGCGAATGCGGGCCTTGAAAAAATTAGCTTGGATATGTCTACTATACTTGTGATAAAGGAACGAGTGGAGAGTCGAAGGAACTCTCGTGTTTATACTCCCGAAACCTTACCTCAAATGATCAATCCTCCAAGATCACCACCAAGTGACATAGACATAAGCCAAGCCACCAAATGCCCTCCAACCTTAGACCTAAATAGGTCACTTCCCTCTCAATTTGATCAGGTCCAACAAGAGGGACTTGGAAGACAATTTACTCCTATCCAATCTCTACAACCGAAGCTCCACATTACCAAAACAATCCTCTCAACCAAAACTCCACTTCCCCAAAATAGATATGTCCATATAAAGGAGTATGGTAGAAAGGAACATGAGGGACATAGAGTCTACAATGATATTTATATGATGGAAGGAAAATTGAGGGGAAGACGTAGGGAACCACAAGGAACCCGCCACCAATAAAGAAGTTGGGATGTTCTTTGGATGAGATTGAAGACAAGGCTCAAGATGGAGAGGAAGTCGAGGTTCAAAATGAAGATGTTGGCCGAGACTTGTGTTATTGAGCCCTCGGCTTCCTCATGTGTTTTGTGGACTATTTTGTGCCATCTTCATATTTTGTAGACTGTTTTAAGTGATTTCATTAAAGTGGCCAATTGCATGAAGTGAAGCCGTGAATTTTTGGGCAAATTCCACTCAAGATGGAGAGGATGATACAAGAATAATCACGGATATGGGATCATGAGAGCACGCGTTGGACCCAAGACTTGGTGTGTGCAATTGAAGAGACAAAGAGGACTTAATTATGCACCAAAAACCGTCCATACACTACACTTGGACTACACTCCATAGGCGCATTTTGTCTTCCCTTCATTAAGGGCTTTTTGGACATTTCACTTATGTTGTAATAAGTCTATAAATAGGCTAGTATTAGGTCTTTATTTCTTTAGTTGTTTATTGATATTGAAAGTTTTAGCACATGAACCAAACTCTCTCTAGTGTGAGGAGTGTACCACCTTAGTTTAGGGCTTGGAAGAGCCACCAAATCCAAAATGAGGGTGATGCTAGGGTGGACTCGCTAGTATTGCCAAACATTGTTAGAAACCTTGGCACTTGAGTGGTTCATGCCCTCTTGTGTCATTTTAAGAGTGTTGGTGTTGCCCATTACAAGTATTAAGGGTCTTAGTGTGTGATATTCACTTAGGTTCTTAGTTCTTGTGAGAGTTGATGTCTCACTTCCTATCCCTTTCATTCTTGTAATTGTTTGTTGTTGTTCTAGTGAAAATCGTGGGTTGTTGTTATCTTGTTGTTGTTGTCTTATCATCTCGTGTTCATCACGTTTAGTGGCTATTTTGGTGTATGAATACACCTTGTTTCCTTGTCTTCTTGTGTTGTAGTTGTTTGACCGAAACTAGCTCTCAAAGGGGTCATCGAATTCCTCTTGATTTGTGGACTGTTTTGAGCCTTTTCTTGTGTTCCTTGGTCTTCTTGTATCAGTTTGGCCAAAATAACGTCGGCCCCCGGGCCTACCTAAAAAATTGTGGGCTATAGCACACTGATTTGGCCTAAAAATGGTCCGTTTGTGCCATTTCCCTTGTTTGACCACCCTAACCGCCAAAAAACCCACAAAGGCCCATACTAGGCCGCTCCCCAGCCTATTTGGGGTAGACCGGTCAATTATTATCAGAAATCATGCTCGGCCCCTGAGCCTACCCCAAAAATCGATGGCTATAGCACACCGATATGGCCCAAAAATGGCCCGTTCGCACTGTTTGGCCTATTTGACCATCTAAACCGCCCAAAAAACAAAAAAGACCCACACTAGGCCACTCCCTGGCCTGTTTTGGGCAGCCCTTTCGATTTTTGGAAAAAATCATGCTGGGCCCCCAGGTCTACCTCAAAAATCGTAGGCTATAGCTCACCGATTTGGCCCGAAAATGGCCCAATCGAGTCATTTCGCCCATTTGACCACCCAAACCGCCCATAGATCTACAATGGCCTACACTAGGCTGCTCCCCATCCTGTTCGGGGCAGATTGGTTGATTTTTGGACAAAATCACGCCCGGCCCACGGGCCCATCCCAAAAACCATGGGTTATAGCACACTGATTTGGCCCGAAAATGGCCCATTCGCGTCGTTTCGCCCGTTTGACCACACAAGCTGCCCAAAAATTAACAAAGGTCCACACTAGGTTGCTCTCGGGCCTTTTTGGGGTAGCCGATCGATTTTTGGCCAAAATCACACCCGACCCTTGGGCCTACTTCAAAAATCGTGGGCTATAACACACAGATTTGGCCTGAAAATAGCCCAATCGCACTATTTAGCACATTTGACCACTCAAAAAGCTACAAAGGCCTACAATAGGTTGTTCCTCAGCTTGTTTGGGGCAGCCCAATCAATTTTTAGCCAAAATCACGCCCGAACCTCGAACCCAAGCCCATCCATAAAATGAGAGCTATAGTACACCGATTTTTCCCTAAAATGGCCCATTCGTTTTGTTTTTCCTGTTTGACCACCCTAACCTCCCCAAAAACCACAAAGGACCATACTAGGCCGCTCCGCAGCCTATTTGGGAAATCCCGATTGATTTTTGGCTAAAATCACGCCCGACCCTATCTAAAAAACCATGGGCTATAGCAATCCAATTGGCCTAAAAATGACCCGTTCTCACCGTTTCGATCGTTTGACCACCCAAACTACCCAAAAAATCATAAAAGCCCACACTAGGCAGCTCTCCAGCCTATTTAGGGCAGCCCGATCAATTTTTGATCAAAATCACGCTCGGTCCTACCTCAAAAATCGTGGGCTGTAGCTCATCAATTTTGCCTGAAAATGCCCCATTTGTGCTGTTTCTCATGTTTGACTACCCAAACTGCCCAAAAAACCAATAAGGCCCACACTAGGTCATTCCCTAGCCTGTTTGGGGCAACCGATCAATTTTTTGCTAAAATTATGCCCAGTGACGGGCCTACCCCAAAAATCGTGGGCTATAGCACATCGATTTGGCCCAAAAATGGCTCGTTTGCATTGTTTCACTCGTTTGACCAACCTAACCACCCCAAAAAAATAAAAAGACTCGCACTAGGCCTCTCACCAACCTGTTAGGGGCAATTCGGTTGATTTTTTCCGCTAGGCATACCTCAAAAATCGTGGGCTATAGCACACCAGTTTGGCTAAAAAATGGCCAGTTCGCACCGTTTCGCCCGTTTGACCACCCAAACCACCCAAAAAATAACAAAGGACCATACTAGGACCCTCCCCAACCTATTTGGGGTAGTCCGATCGATTTTGAGCTAAAATCACGTCGGCCCCTGGGCCTACCTCAAAAACCATAGGCTATAGCACACCAATTTGGCGCAAAAATTAACGGTTCATGCCGTTTCACTTGTTTGAGCACCCAAACAGCCCAAAAAACTATAAATGCCCATACTAGGCCTCTATCCTGCCTGTTTGGGGCAAGCCGGTCAATTTTTGACCAAAATTACGATTGAACCACGGGCCCATCCTAAAAACAGTAGGCTCTAGCACACCGATTTGGCCCGAAAGTGGCCCGTTCATGTTGTTTCGCCCGTTTGACCACCCAAACTGCCCAAAAAACCATAAAGACCTACATAAGACCGCTCCCTAGCCTGTTTGGTGCAGCCCGACTGATCTTTAGTCAATATCACGCTTGACCCATAGGCCTACCTAAAAAATCATGGGCTATAGCACTCTGATTTGGCTCAAAAATTGCCCATTCGTGCCGTTTCACCCGTTTGACCATCCAAACCACCCAAAAAACCACAAAGGCCCATACTAGGCCGCTCCCTACTCTGTTTGGGGCATCTCGAACAATTTTTGGCCAAAATCACACCCGTCCCCTGGGCCCACCCTAAGAACAATAGGCTATAGCACACCTATTTGGCCTAAAAATTACCCGTTTATGCCGTTTTGCTTGTTTGACTACCCTAATCCCCTAAAAATAATGAGGGCCTATACTAGGCTGCTCCCTAGCCTATTTGGGGTTGCCCAGTCGATGTTTTACCAAATTCACATAGGGCCCCTGGGCCAACCTCAAAAACCATGGGCTATAGCACACAGATTTGGCCCAAAAATGGCCTGTTCGCATCTTTTCGCCTGTTTGACAAACCAAACCGCCTAAAAAACCACAAAGGCCTATATTAGGCCGTTCCCCAACCTATTTTGGGTAGCCCAATTGATTTTTGACAGAAATCACGTCTGATCCTCGGGCCCACTCCAAAAATTGTGGGCTATAGCACACCGATTTTACTTGAAAATGGGTTGTTTGCACTGTTTCAATTATTTGACCTCCCTAACCGCCCAATAAACCACAAATTCCCAAACTAGGTCGCTCCCCAGCCTGTTTGGTGATGCCCGACCAATTTTTGGCCACAACCACGCCCAGCCCATGAGCCTACCTCAAAAATCGTGGTCTATAGCACATTGATTTGGCCCAAAAATGTCTCGTTCACACTATTTTGCCCGTTTGACAAATCGAACCACCCAAAAAGCACATAGGCTCACACTAGCATCCTGTTTGGGGCAACCCGATCAATTTTTGGCCAAAATAACGATGGGCCCCAGGCCCACCCCAAAAATCGTGGGATATAACACACTGATTTAGCCCAAAAATGGCCCGTTTGTGCTGTTTTGCCCGTTTGGCCACCCAAACCACCCAAAAAACCATAAAATCCCACACTAAGTCGCTCTCCAGCTAGTTTAGGCAGCTCAGTTAATTTTGGGCCAAAATCACGCTCGGCCCCTGGGCCTACCCCTTGCCATGAACATTATTGAGTCAAATAATGAACTCAACCATCAACAACAAGAAGGTGGGACGTCCACAACATAATATACGCTGACAGATAAGTAAATGGCGGACTAACAATCTTAATATGAAATGAGGAACTCCTGACAGACGAGAATAACTACGGGATCAACCATGGAGTAGATTTTCACATCATACCAGCAGAATAACAATACCAAAATAAATTCAAAATAATTTTAACGGCCTGCATAGGCTCTATGATACACAGTCCCATCCTCATTCAAGATACACAGATGTCCATTTTCTACGTAGAAGAGGGGTGAAACAGGAAATATCAAAATAAAGCAGAAAGAGGGACGAGCGTACGTTTACCTCTTTCGGGGGAGCAAATGGGACAACGATCTATCAGCAAACTTATCGCTACTGTAATCTCACGACGTCGACCACCAACAGAGCATTCTTTTCCTTTTACCTCTTAGAGATTTTGAAACCCCCTAGATTTTCAAACCAAATATCTTCAACCCTTCGCTTTTTTTGAAAATATTTCGAACCCACTTTGCTTCTAAAACTTCCAACTCAAAAGGGAAAGAAAAGGAGAGAATAAAATTCCCAAATTTTCTCTGCAGAGAACCTAACCCCCAAATTTTCCCCCCAACTAAAAAAATCCCCCTATTTCCTACCCTAGAATTTTTTGCCCTAATTCTCGAACCTTGACTTTTATCCTCAGAATTTCTAACCCTAATTTTAAATTCCTCCCCCTTCTTTTTTTTCTTTTCAATGAACGAAGGGCTTACTTATATAGGAGATGACAAGGGGTACTTTAGGGACTTGAAAATAGAGGATGTTTCAAATTTGAAATTCAAAAATCCCCCTTTGGCTTAGGATTTCCTCAACAAATGTACCCATTTTTTAGAAATGGTGGACCAATTAAAATGGATCCAAACAAATTCCATTCGAGAACCAATTAAATCCCCCCAGATATGTACGAATTTGTACCACATTATCCAAGAAGAATCGAACTTAGACGTTGAGGAAGACACGTACTCTAGTTCTAGAAGGCTCTCAAATTTTCCTTGTACGGACTCGTGTGAGAGTCATGTGATGCATACAAGAGTTAAAAAGAGCGGTTTTGGGGTCAATTTAGGGCCTGAAATCAGATCGAGTTGGGTGAGCCGGGATAGAATTTGGTCGATAGTTCGGGTCGGGCACAGGTGAACTGCGCGTGGATGGAGGTTGTTTTTATTTGTTGAGGTTGGAAGCTGATCTTGTTTTAGAGAGAAGGGGAATAGATGTAGTGGGCCGGGTTAAGTGTTTGGGTTTGGGCTGGTTGGGTAGTTTTGGTTAGGCTGATATAAAAAAGAATAAAAGGGTTGGTTTGAGTTTTTTAAATAGTAAAAAAAAATTTAGGTTGATTTGGGTAAATTAAGGATTTAGGCTATTTATTAAGTAGCCATTGAATGACAAGTTAGATGATCATATTTAATTTAGCCTAACCCCAAATTAAATTGACCAATTGTTATGGTCAAAATAATTTTAGTTGAGGTCTAATCAATAAATTGACTAAAATAACGACATCTGAAATGAATTAACAACCAATTAAATTCCGAAGTTTCTTGAGTCAATAAAATCGAACTCATATTGATCCAAATAAATTATTTTTGAGAATAAATTCAATTTAAATCAATATCTTAATTATTTAAAATTATTTTCAACACGGACCTTGATTAAGATCCGATATTTGGTAAAACAAATATGCAGGTATCAAAATTATATAACTTCGTATAATTGAATACGATAATGTATAATCGCTTCTTAAAATGACAAATTACGTACAAAAAATATTTTAAATTTTTTTTATTCGGTTCAGATAAATGTTGTAATTTTATTTGAAAATCGAAGAAACTTCGAATTGAGCTTAGTTATGGAGGGTAAAAATTAGGTGTCAACAACTGCCCCCTCCCTTTGGGTAGGGTGGATGTAAGTAACCCTGGGCAAAGGGAGGTTGACGTTCCTAATTTTTGTCCGACCATAGATTCGAATCTGGAAGAGGCTGGTTTGTGCACGAGTTTCATAGAGTTATGGCCGAACCTCGGTATCAAGTTTCCAATAGATCTCAGGTTACATGAGAATTCAGGCCACTTGTAGTTCATAAAGCTTGATTTAAAGCACGATTTTCAAACAAAATCACAAGCTGTCTCAATTTTTAAAGTTTTTGATAAAACCGAAAATATGGGGAATAGAGGGATTTGAGGGGAGGTTGGAATGCAGTCAAGTTTTCTACACAGATCTCGGCCTACATATCCTCGAGATTCAGGGAATCAGACTGCTTGTAGTTCGACTCTATCGGTGGAAATGATAGTCTTCTATTTTCAGACAATCTTTGGATCATGATGAGTAACAAGTTGGTCGAGTTGCAGAAAAGAGGCTTGTAACCTCTTAATCATGAATGTGGGATCCTTCACACCCATAGACAAGAACTTACCCGGACATAATTTCCAAAACTCTAAGCAAGTTGTCACTTGAATTTGATATAAAGAGAAAGCTCCCCTCGTTATGAGTTAAGACAACATCCCAGAGGTAAAGATGAGACCATAATATCCAAAAAATATCCACATGCCTTCTAATATAGGCGTGGTTAGATGGTGGTGGTGATCATCATTTAGCTCGCGTCTAGAGAGTTTGACATCCCTCTCCAGACTATGTCCCGTTTTGCTGCTGAGAAAGAGTTCCACATTGTGCTGCATCCTTTTAGAGTCGTCCGCACCCGTGGTTTTGATTTGAGATTTTCATCTTTCGAATGCTCTCGGCAATTTCTCACACAAAAATCATTAGTGATAATCTCAGTTCATGAAAGAAGTATATAGTATTTTACCATATATCCGCGTGAGTTGTTATCTTAAAAGCAAAGTCATCCTTTCTTGTACCTATTTGATAGAAAATAACTCGCAATAACAGACACAACAAACTCCTTGGTTGTTGTATAATTATGTCATTTGTCGGTTGAATATGTCTTCAAAGCGGGGTGGCCCTTTTGGACACCGACGATACTTTATGCAGAACGATCCCTGCAACCATGTAATATTGTGCTGGTGTGGCAACCCTTTTGATTACCTATATCACTTGTTGTATGTGAAATGATAACCTCTCCGGTTATAGCCGATAATCGATTTATAAATTTCCTTTAAATTGTCAATCTTTGGATAATCTTGTGCATTATTTGATATTGGATACGAGGCGACTTACAAATATCCTTTGAATTTCTAGATTTTAGGTAATCCTGCACATTATCCGACTTTGGATGAGAGATGGCTTATAGATATCCCTCCAATCGCTAGCTTTCAGGTGTTCCTGCACATCATCCGACCTTGGATACAATATGACTTATAGATAATCCCTCAAATTGTTAGTATTTGGGTAATCCTGCACATAATCGATCTTGGATATGACACGGCTTATAGAGAACCCTTGGACTTATCAATTTGATAATCTTGTATATTCTCCGATAAGGATTTAGTTGTGACTTATGGATAACCTTTGAACTATCGACTTTTGGGCGATCTTGCACACTATCCGGTTAGGATGTTGTTGTGGCTTACAGATGACCTACAGGCTATCAACTCATAGGTGATCTTGCACACTATCCTATTTCAAATAATATGACTTATAGATGACCCTCAAATTGTCAATTTCTAGGAAACCTTATATATCATTCATCCTTAGATAACGACTTAAAGGCATCCCTTCAAATCGTGTGCTCTTGATGCATTCAGATGCTGATTCATAAAATGATGAGATATCCTCGACGCCAGTGTTTTTGTCTAGCGTGTCAATAAATATTAAATGATGATATCCTCGATGCCAGCATTTCTGTCTAGCGCATCAATAGTTATTGAATTCCCTCTGGGGCGATGGTATGAGATGGCCTTTGCGGCAATAGTATGTGATGGCCCTTGAGGTAACGCATTGCAGCAATGATATGTAATGGACCTTGGGGCAATGCCTTGCGGCAATGATATGCGATGGTCCTTGGGGCAACGCCTTGCGGCAATGATATGCAATGGCCCTTGGGGAAACGCCTTGTGACAATGATATGTAATGGCCCTTGGGGCAACGCCTTACGACAATGCTATGTAATGGCCCTTGGGGAAACGCCTTGTGGCAATGATATGTAATAGCCCTTGGGGAAACACCTTACGGTAATGATATGTAATGGACCTTGGGGAAACGCCTTGCGGCAATGATATGTAATCGCCCTTGGGGCAACGCCTTGCGGCAACGATATATAATTGCCCTTGAGGTAATGATAAAAATAATTTTACCTGAATTCATCTGTCATCGTCTTGCTTTCTGTATGTACCTGTGCTCAAGGTAGGCGATTAGTAGACACAAAGTCTCTTTTGCTAGCGACCACTTTTTAGAAAAATTCTAAATACAATATTTGTAAAGAAGACAAGACACTTTTGTTTGTCCTCTATGATCTCAAGAAATGAGATGGAAAATTCAAAAGGTCCTCAATAAATGGGTATTAAACCCATTTTTAGGGCTACCCAAAAAGTACCGTTATTAAGCATTATATGCTCTATTATGGCTCTTGACTTTCTTGGGGATTTCTCGAAAGAAACGCTCATTTTTGTGTATCAATCCCTACATCCACAAAAATGATTAGTTAAATGAAACTACTCCGTATTGACCTCGTTCGATCCTTGATTCGCCCCTCGCCATCTTTCAGGTACTTCGTCATGTTGGGACTTTCACCCATGACTCTCCGTCCCAATTGATGTCTAGGCAAGTACTAAATAAAAGATTTGTATAGATTCTTGAGAGTAGTCTTAATTTTTAGAAGATAGTTTCGAAAGCTTATATAAAAACTTTAGAAAATATCTGCCAGTCATGTCATGTAATAGCTCAAGGAACATATGCCTCTTGATTTTGACTATATCTGACGGAGGATTTCCAAAACTCATCATCATTGTTGGAGGTTTCTTCAAATAGTTCTGTCATAGCCAGAAATTGAGTCTACCTAGACTTTGTCACAATTGGTGGCTTCAAGAGCTTGGTTTAAACCTCTGGTGCTGGGGAATTTGAAATATATTCCAGTATTTGGTGAAAATTTTGAGGTCTTCCTCAAAATTTCTTCCCCCATTTAAAGTTGTTTGAGATGATACCAATCCAGATGGGTCTGAAGTCTCTGCTGATCTTCATTCTTTTTGTTGGATGTCGATCTTCTCTTGTGAATTTTGATATTCCTTCTCGAAAATTCTGCCCCGGTTTCCATTTCCTGGGGTTATATGATCGAGCCGTTGGGGCGCCTACGTATCCCGTTGAAGTAGGAATCAGGTCAAACGTAGTTCAGGACTACGCTAGGGATATATATAGAAAATCTAATGGGTTGACTAAAGCTGACATAGTCCGCCTACGTATCCCTTTTGTTGGGAATTCAGGTCATCACGTAGTTCATACATAAGAGGAAAGGATAAATTATCCTAAGGGGTTGACCGAAGCCGGCATAGGCCGCCTACGTATCCCTTTCTTAGGAATTCAGGTCAAACGTAGTTCGTACATAAGAGGAAAGGATAAATTATCCTACGGGGTTGACCGAAGCCGACATAGGCCGCCTACGTATCCCTTTCTTGGGAATTCAGGTCAAACGTAGTTCGTACATTAAAGAAAGGGACTCTAGACAGTCACACACTAGAAAACAACATTATTACAAAGGCAATTACAAGTAAATTAACTAAAGAAACACAAAAGCTAGAATGTCCTTCAAACATAATATCTCTTTACCAAGTCAGAATTGATTGGTTTGGTCCACTCCATGCTATCCATCTCAGACAAAATCAGTGCTCCTCCAGATAGCACCTTGCGAACTATGTATAGCCCTTGCCAGTTTGGAGCGAACTTTCCCTTGTACTCCTCTTAGTGAGGGAATATTAGTTTGAGAACCAGTTGCCCCACTTCAAATGCCCGAGACCTCACCTTCTTGTTAAAGGCACGAACCATCCTGTGTTGGTACAACTGACCATGGCATACAACGACCATTCTCTTTTCATCAATCAACATGAGTTGTTCATAGCGAGCACAAACCCATTCTTCTTTACTTAGTCCAGCTTCCTGAATAATCCTTAGGGAAGGTATTTCAACTTCAGCAGGTATCACAGCTTCATTCCTATAGATAATTAAATAGGGGGTGACCCCGGTGGAGGTTCGAACTGTTGTCTGATACCCTAGCAAAGCGTAAGGTAACATCTCATGCCATGATCTATCTTTTTCGACCATCTTTCTCAAGATCTTCTTGATATTCTTGTTGGACGCTTCCACAGCTCCATTCATTAGGGGACGATATGCAGTCGAGTTGCGATGCACAATCTTGAACTGATCGCAAATTTCTTTCATCAAGTGACTGTTCAAGTTTTCCCCATTATCAGTAATGATCGATTTCGATACTCTGAATCAGCAAATCAAGTTATTCCTGACGAAATTCGCAACCACTTTCTTAGTGACGGCTCTGTATGACGGAAAATTCGCAACCACTTTCTTAGTGACGGAAAATTATCTTTAGGACTGGATCTATTCAAGTCTCTATAGTCAACACAAATTTGAATCTTGCCGTCCTTCTCCGGCACAGGGACGATGTTGGCCAACCACGTCGGATATTTTGTGACCTCGACAACATTAGACTGGATTTGTTTTGTCACTTCTTCCTTGATATTTAGACTTAAATCTGGCTTGAATTTCCGCATTTTTTGCTTTACTGGATCAAACTCCGAATTTATTGGCAACTTATGTGACACAATACTGGTGCTCAACCCTGGCATATCATCATAGGACCAAGTAAACACGTCGATGTATTCCCGCAACATGTGGATGAGCTCTTTCCTTTGTGGCCCTGCCAGGTGGGCACTGACACTTGTCTCTTTGATTTCATCGTGATCTCTCAAGTTGACTATTTCAGTTTCCTCCAGATTAGATTTTTTGTGATTCTCAAATTCCTCCATATCTTCGACTAATCGTTCCTCGTCATCATCCTTCCAATCATCATTGTTCCCCTCATTTTGTTCGTTAAAGCTTTGACATGACACGATATTGGCAGATTTTAAACTACTGTTACTGTAATGGACAAACAAACCAAGTTAGATGATAACAAGATAATAACAAAATATATGACTAGGAGTGTTTTAGAAATAATAGAATTTTCTAAATAAATGAAGGCCTTTTCATTGAAATTTGGGAGATAATTACAAAATTGTGGCTCATGACTTGCGCAAATACAAGTCCATGCCTTTTTGAAAGAAGTAAGATACAAAAAGGAAGTTTTGAGATATAAAAGGTGGATCACGGGGCCTCCTCCGTATCATCACCGATTTTGAAAACTATCAGTAATTGCCCTTTCATCTACCACGATGGGCGACGAGTTATGAGTGGAGAGAAGGTCCAATTTTGCATGGCCTCCCCTGGCGCAATCTGCTTCACCCCGCTGGACTTTGGGAGATCTTGTGGTACAACATTGCATCCTTCAAACAAATCTCTTATCCCCTCCCCAAGACCATCATCATCTGACACCTCTCATACAGGAAATGACTGGAACAGCAGTGGCAAAGGCCCAAACAGACTCTTCTCTGGCTCATCCTCAACCCTATCCTTTCTGGTAGGCTGATAGCCTAACCCGTACTTAGAGCCTCTTTTTGGGATTGCAATAGGCTCGATAATTCCTTGTAAATTCTTGCCCAAGCCTCGACCAGGTTCAAACCCATTTCTTAACATCACCGTTGCAATCATTTTGTAGATAGAAGGCATTGGTACTTTTGGCGTCGAATCTTTGTCCGCAGCATTTACAATTTCCACTGTATAGAAACTGCTACCTTTTGGAACGTCTTCAATCACCAGCACATAACCATTGGGATGGTCCACTCGACTTCCTTCTCCTTGGATGACTACTTCATGATCTTCCTAAATGAACTTTAATAATTGATGAAGGGGTAATGAAACTGCCTTTGCACCGTGTATCCATGGTCTTCCCAAGAGCAGGTTGTAGCTAGGATAGATATCCATAACATAAAACTTAGTCTTGAACTCAGTAGGTCCCATTTGGATGTGCAAATCAATCTCTCCTATGGTATCTCTTTGCCCACCATCGAATGCTCTCACATTTACGTGGCTTTGATAAATTTTCCTAAATCATAGCCCATTTGAACCAACGTAGAGAGGGGACAAATATTCACACCAAATCTGTCATCTATTAATACCTGATTAATCGCATAATCGTGATAAATGACGGTGACATGCATGGTTTAGTTGTGCATCGCTCCTTCAAATGGCAATTCTTCATCATTGAATGATATGAGATGATTCCCCACAATATTCCCTATCATCGCAGCCAGATTCTCAAGACTCGTTCCTGCAGGAACATATGCTACCTCCAAGACCTTCGATAAAGCCTGTTGGTGGTATTGTAAACTCATTAATAGTGCCAAGACAGAGATTTGGGCTGGCATTTTCTCCAAGTGTTTGACAATTGCGTAATCCTTTGGTTGCATACCCCTCCAAAATTCCTTAGCCTCTCCTTCAGTGATTGGCCTTTTCTATGAATCTTTTTTGTTGTTTAATTCCTCTGAGATGTAACATCGTCCTAATTGCGTCATCCTTTGGGCAGCAGTGGTTTGCACAATAAATTTCTTTCTTGGGCGGGGAGCGTACACTTGAGTCGGGGCCATCATCACTATAAATGGAGCTTTCTCGTTGATACTTAAGGCAGCCACAACCTTCTCTATCTTTCCTGCCTCTTTCGCTCTTTTGCACTTTTTGGAGTTCACCTGGGTAATAGTCTTGCCAGATGCCCATTCACCTTCTATTTCAATCATGTTAACTGTAGATCCCCCATGGTTGGGCAATGGATTTCTGTTAACATTTGGAGTAGGCGCCTGGAGCATGATGACCTTTTGATCGATTAAATCCTGGATCTTGTGTTTCAAGTAGACACAATCCTCTGTACTATGCCCCGCTGCCCCCGAATGATAAGCACAATTTTGACTTACATTAAAAAATTGAGAGTTGGGATTGATATTCCTTGGCTATATTGGTTGCAAATGACCAGCGTTCTTTAATCTTTAAAATAATTGGGTGCGACTTTCAGCTAGTGGGGTCAAGTTTCTGGGAGGTTTCTTTTTGTGGTTTGGACGTTGGGGGTTATACGGGCTTAGGTTTGTAGGAGGGGGTACTTGGTGATAATTTGGAGGCGTTTGGAAATTTGTTCAGTTATTTGGAGGAGTGGTTTAGAAATAAGACTGATAATTTAGAGGTGAAACTGGGTATTGGGGAAAGATATTTGGCTGTGGAGCTTGGTATGAGGATTGGATGTTTGGGAGTGGAGTTTGGTACTGAGGTTGGGTATTTGAGAGTGGAGCTTGGTATTGGGGGTGGGGTGGGCGTAGAATGCGTGCGGAAGGTTAGGTGACGACGGAGAAGATAAAATATTTCTAGAATTGAACCTCTTTTTCGTTTTCATAACAGGATTAGCAGAAATCACACCTACATCTTCCTTTTTCTTCTTCGAGAACATGACAGTCCCAGATGATGTAGTGATTTTAGCAATTTTCCCTGTCCGAATACCTTCTTCCAATGATTCTCTTATTTTTACCAAATTTGCAAAAGTTGCCCTGATAGCGGAAACCATCCTGGTATAATATTCTCTTTCTTGAGTGCGAGAGAACACGAATACCATTTCCTCCTCAGACATGGGGGTTGCACTTTGGCGTCTTCTTTCCTCCAACGAAAAGCATAGTCTCGACAACTCTCAACATTCCTATGTTTGATCCGATCTAGTGAATATCGATTAGGGACTATTTCAATGTTGAATGCAAACCGGTCAAGGACACCCTTGGACAATGCTTTCCAACCAGTCCACTTTTTTGGCTCCTGAGACATGAACCACTTCAAGGCTTCGCCACTTAAACTTTGACTGAATAGGCGCATCAATAATGCCTCGTTTTTTCCTATCCCTACCAATTTCTCACAGTACCTTCTCAGATGGGCCATTGGATTTTTGGTACTGTCAAACATCTCAAACTTAGGGACTTTGTACCCATCTGGTAGGTCTACTCCCGGGTGAACACATAAATCGTCATACCCCAAACCATCGTGGTCCCTGGCTCCATGAGACTCTTTGATCCTCATGATCTCTTCCTTCATAGAAAGTAAATTCCATTCATGCTGGGTCCTCCATTCTTTCTCCTTCTCCTCGTAATGATCCATCTCGGGGTTAGGAAGGGGTTTATAAATATCAGGGGATATGATGGCTTGAGGGGGATTTGGAAGGAAGGCTTGATTTTGCAGAAGAAAAGAACTTGGTTGGTAAGTAGGAAGGATGTTTTGGAATTTAGAAAGGTTCTGTGGAATTTGTGAGTAGTTTGGTGGAATCTGAGAAGGATTTTGCAGATTTGGAAAGGAATTTGGTGGATTCAAGGATAGATTTGATGGATTTTACGGGTTTGGGAGTGAATCTTGTGGATTTGGGAATGAATTTTTTTGATTTAAAAATGTGTTTTAGGGATTTGAGAATGGATTCGAAAATGGGTTTTATGGGGTTAGAGATGGATTTTGTGGATAGTAGGCGTCTGGGTTATTTTCTTGATTAGTGTTTTGGACAAGTGGAGGGGCAGAGACGGACGATATGTTATTTGGCTGATCCCCGAGAATAGGTGTGCTGAGGGGAGGGATTTGGAGTGGAGTCGCATGTCCTCCAGGAGCGGGGGCATTGACGGTGATGGCCAAGTTAGCCAAATCTCGAGTGCAATTTATTTCCTTCTGAAGCATCTCTAACTTTCTTGCAAGTTCCGCAATCATTTCATTCTGTTCCGCTATCACATTATCCCGGATAGTCAGTGTGCTTTCTTCGTCATTTCCTGTCATTTTTGAATGATGGTCAGAGGATGGGATTTTGTGCGCTTTCGATCGGGTGAAGTAGGGATGTTCTGCCAGCTTAGATCAACACGGAGTAATTTCTATTATCTGTAAAGTAAAACAACTCAAAGGCAGATATGTTAGTTTCCGTATATGATAAGTAATGCAAAATATTTGACAGGAAATAACCACATAGAGTTGCTTGAGTCATGGCCAAATTCATCCATAGGACATAGTGGATGAACTTTCCTTTGATCCAAACAAATGCACATAAGCACATAAAACAGTTATATCACACAAAAACATTATAATAACGCGTATCCTAGCTGGGGTGACCTTTTTTGAGCCAAGGGTTCGGTCTAATGATTTTTGAAGAAAATATATGTTTCCTCGAAGTCAATCCATTAACTCCCAACTCATATAGACATGAAAAAGGGCATAAATGCCTACAAAAGATAAACGAAAAAGGGATACAATCTTTAGGGAAAAAGGGAAATAACATGAAAGAAGATAAGTTTCCGCGCAGGGGAAATAGAAAAACTAGCTACTGGAGGCTTCTTCGTTTGCCTTTGTCTTCTTTGCCTTGTTTACCTCCTGTGCTATTTGATACCTATTGATGATAAGAAGACTCCCGCATAATTGTGCCTTGCAGTCGTAAGTTATTTTCCCTATACTATTGAGTTGGGAGGCCATTCTATCATCCAAATCGATTAGACATTGCCTGGCATCATCAGCTTCTTGCTTCATTTCACTGAATTTGATGCTCGGATTCTACATCCACAATCCGAGTGGGCCCATTTGGTCTTGGGATCAGTGCTCCGACGAGACTCTTTTTCAACCACTCCTTGTAAGTATCACTGACTTCAGGGTCATGCTCTATACGAAAAGTCACTTCTGTCCACCTTCTTATTCTCCATCTATTTATCATGCCGTCTTTGAGTGGAGACTCACTTTCATCGTATTCGGTGAAAAACTTAAGCATGGAATCTATTTGTGGTACCTCCTGCTTGATCTCGAATTGCCTAAGAACTCTGCTAGGATTGTAGGGCCAGGTCCCCCTAAGATCGAAAAGCACTAGGAAAGGCCACTTGCCCCCTCGAATGGTGTATTTTCCTGAACAAAGAGAGTTAATGAACCATTGCACATCGTCATCTCTTAATTTCCCGAAAGTCTTAAACCAAAATTCGTGATATGCTTCCCTTTTGAACCTGTGTAGAAACAACCACATGTCGTATGAAGCTAGCATATCCATCCTTGTTTTATGATCAGGTTGTACCGTTCTCGAATCCTTTACCAAATGCTTCATCATCCACCATTGTAATATGAGGTTGCAACCTTGAAAGAAATGATTTTCGACTTGACACCTTCCCAAGGCTCGATATATATCGACGATAATCATAGGAGTTAAATAGACGTAGGGCAAGTTTTCTAATGGGTCCAATACCCCGCTCGGGTATTGGGTCGTCCTAGGCTCTTGCCTAAAATAGGGTTTTGGTTTCGTTCTATCCTCGGTGTCTAGAGTGGGTTTGAACACTGGTTCTCAAGCGGACAACTTGAGTTTGAAAATACAAACAGCCATCAGACGACTCACGTGCTAATAAGCCATTCGTATTTCCAACACATTATTGGAATTGAACAATAAGGGCCGGGACATCCACGAAACCCCAAAATAGTTTAAATAATGCAGGAATATGCCATGAGATGCGATAGTTAAAATTTACAGAATCGAAACATATAAACATATAAATAGTTAATCGAAAGACGAAATCGAACATTTGGTTAGAACCTAGTTAAAGATCCCCAATAAAGTCGCCATTTCTGTTTTGCGGAGAATTTTTTGACTTTTTGAGAGTCGCCACTTAATTTTGAAAAGGAATCAAGAACCTTTAAAGAGATACATAAAACGATTCAAAATAGAAAAATCGGTTTAAGTTAGAGATTCCGAGTAAGTGGTTCCTATTAACGTTTTAGGAAGGTGTTAGGCACCTAAAACGTCCGCTAACTTACGGTTTTCCGGACTGTTTGAAAACGTCTTTGATTAACTTCTACAATTTGATTTGTTGAAAAGTGGTTGTTTTTAGAAATATTTTGAAAGTTTGCAAAAATTAGTTTTAAGCGAATTCATTAGGGGATGCAACTAGGTTCGCAAAAGGAATGCATAACAAATAATCAGGAAGAAAAGGGAAAGGGGAGAGAAGTAGTGATTTAGGCTTAGAAGCCCAAACCGTTAAACCTGTCCTAATCTAGTTGGATTTTCAACCCGTTTCACCTGTCCTAATCTAGTTTTTGAGCGTTTGGCTCGAATCTTGCCTCCACCTGTATTAAATACAACTTTGGCTTCGAGGCCGAGATGAATGAATGGATAAATAAGCGAATAAAACAAACGAAGACAACACTAATAAAATAAAATGACGAATGAAACTTTTGTCTCTTAGCCGCTTTGAATGTGGGATTTCAATCCCTCCTTCTTCTTTTGACTCCTCGTGTCCGCGCACTAGGTTGATTTTTGGATTTTGCAAAAGTCTTCTAAAAAGGATTGGGCCTCAATGGTCCATTACGTAATGCAAGGGAAAGAGTCCATTTGGATTCCCAAATGGGTTCATGCAAAGGAAAAGAAAACGAGGGAATTAACACACTTGTTTGAGGATTTTATATTCATAGATAACTTATGAGATAAAACATGAGATAGAAATAAAAAAAAATCTGTAGGCAATAGGCACGTAACGTTCCATAAATAGATAAGGTATGAAGAAGAGTATAGAGACGAATCACTTTTTCAACCAAAATATAGCAAGTACAGAGTCCATCAGTAATGATTAGGCCAATACTTTTTAAATAAAAATGATTATGAACCATTCCCATTACACAAGAAACAAGATACAGAACAACTAAAAACAAAGAAAGTGACAAGAAGTCATCTTTAAACAGAGAAGCTACCGCTTTTCATAAACTAATCAGTGACGGGAAGCTAAAACAAAACAATGTCAAATTTAAATGGCATTTGTACACAGATCTATCGTGCAGCTATCAAGACAGTCAAATTTTCATATCTAAGAGGCAAAATCAACATATCTAGTAGAGTAAGTGAAGGAATGAAGCAAAGCATAGCTACACAAATAATCTCGTCCGTAAGAATAACACTATTCAGAGTTAACCCACTGAAAGAAAGCACAGTTTATGACCCCCAAGGATATACCAATCCCCCGACCTTATCTTCTCTTTGACCAATTCGGAATGAACTCACAAATGTCAAAGAGAAGGCCCCTGCTGGTTCATTGAACTGGTGTCTTGAATTTCGAACATACACCCACTATCTCCATTGACTCTAGAGGCTACGAGAGTTAGCAGCAGACATGTACAATCCATCTAAACCATAAATTTTGAAATAAAGTTCATGCTAAATAAACTATCTAGTTTGAGCAGGATCCAATAGTCATTCAGTAAATATTCGTAAGTTACAAATATTAGGCTGAAATCATGCGATAGGTTAAATCGAATAGCAATAAAACTTGAACAAAATAAGGAGCGCAAACCACCGGGAACATTTAGCTAATCGGGAAAAGGGTAAAGGACAGAACCAATCCATCTTGAATAAACAACATTCACAGGTGAAAAAAGAAAACAAAATTGCAACTACAAAGAATATCAATGGATTTTATGACATCTATGCAAGATGAACATCAACATCAAAATCGATATTATGACATTAAGTAAACAATAACACGTCAATAGAGATCTTTTAAACAAAACAAAGAATCTACGTGACATATTAGCATTTAAATCTCGTTGAGCAAAAAAGACACTAAATTAGCATTCTAACCCTTTCCATGAACATTGTTGAGTCAAACAATGAACTCAACCATCAACAACAGGAAGGTGGGACGTCAACAACGCAATATACGCTGACAGAGAAGTAAATGGCGGACTAACAACCTTAATACGAAATGAGGAACTCCTGACAGACGAGAATAACTACGGGATCAACCATGGAGCAGATTTTCACATCATACCAGCAGAATAACAATACCAAAACAAATTCAAACCAATTTTAACGGCCTTCATAGCCTCTATGATACATAATCCTAGCCTCATTCAAGATACACAAATGACCATTTTCTACGAAGAAAAAGGGATGAAGCAAGAAATATCAAAATGAAGCAGAAAGAGGGACGAGCCTACGTTTACCTCTTTCGGGGAAGCAAACGGGACGACAAGCTATCAGCAAACTTATCGCTACTGGAATCTCACGACGTCGACCACCAACAGAGCGTCCTTTTTCTTTTACCTCTTAGAGGTTTTGAAACCCCCCAGATTTTCAAACCAAATATCTTCAACCCTTAGCTTTTTTGAAAATATTTCGAACCCACTTTGCTTCTAAAACTTCCAACTCAAAAGGAAAAGAAGAGGAGAGAATAAAATTCCTAAATTTTCTCTGCAGAGAACCTAACCCTCAGATTTTTTCCCCAACTAAAAAAAATCCCCCTATTTCCTACCCTAGAATTTTTTGCCCTAATTCTCGAACCCTGACTTTTATCCTCAGAAATTCTAACCCTAATTTTGACTTCCTCTCCCCTCTTTTTTTTACTTTTCAATGAACAAAGTGCCTCCTTATATAGGAGATGACAAAGGGTACTTTAGGGACTTGAAACAAGAGGATGTTTCGAATTTGAAATTCGAAAATCTCCCTTTGGCTTGGGATTTCCTCAACAAATGTACCCATTTTTTAGAAATGGTGGACCAATTAATATGGAGCCAAACGAATTCCATTCGAGAACCAATTAAAACCCCCCAGATATGTACGAATTCGTACCACCTTATCCGAGAAGAATCTAACTTAGACGTTGGGGAGGACACATACACGAGTTCTAGAAGGCTCTCAAATTTTCCTTGTACGGACTCGTGTGAGAGTCATGTGACGCATACAAAAGGGAAAAAGAGCAGTTTTGGGGTCGATTTAGGGCCTAAAATCAGATCGAGTTGGGTGAGCCAGGATAGAATTTGGTCGATAGTTCGGGTCGGGCACAGGTGAACTGCGCGTGGTTGGAGGTTGTTTTTCTTTGTTGAGGTTGGAAGCTGGTCTTGTTTTAGAGAGGAAGGGGAATGGATGTAGTGGGTCGGGTTAAGTGTTTGGGTTTGGGCTGGTTGGGTAGTTTTGGTTGGGCTGATATAAAAAAGAATAAATGGGCTGGTTTGAGTTTTTTAAATAGTAAAAAAAAAGTTAGGTTGATTTGGGTAAATTGGGGATTTAGGCTATATAATAAATAGCCATTGAATGACAAATTAGATGATCGTATTTAATTTAGCCTAACCCCAAATTAAATTGACCAATTGTTATGGTCAAAATAATTTTAGTTGAGGTCTAATTCAATAAATTGACTAAAATAACGACATCTGAAATGAATTAACAACCAATTCAATTCTGAAGTTTCTTGATTCAATAAAATCGAACTCATATTGATCCAAATAAATTATTTTTGAGAATAAATTAAATTTAAATAAATATCTTAATTATTTAAAATTATTTTCAACACAAACCTTGATTAAGATCCGATATTTGGTAAAACAAATATGCAGGTATCAAAATTATATAACTTCGTATAATTGAATACGATCATGTATAATCGCTTCCTAAAATGACAAAATTATGTACAGAAAATATTTTAAAAATCTTTTATTCGGTTCAAATAAATGTTGTAATTTTATTTGAAAATCGAAGAAACTTCGAATTGAGCTTAGTTATGGAAGGCAAAAATTAGGTGTCAACAGTCCCCAGACCCATCCCAAAAACCGTGGGTTATAGCACACCGATTTGGCCTGAAAATGGCCCATTCACACTGTTTCACCCGTTTGACCACCCAAACTGCCCCTCCCACCCCAAAGGCCTACACTAGGCTGCTCCCCAGCCCGCGTGGGCAGCCTGATCGATTTTCGGCCAAAAACACGCCCAAGCCCTGAGCCCACCATGAAAATCGTGGGATATAGCACACCGATTTGGCTCATACTAGGATACTCTTCAGCCTGCCAGGCGCAGCACGCTTAATTTTTTACCCAAAACTTTCCTGGGCCTCGGGTCCACCCCAAAAACCATGGGCAATAGCATATTGATTTGGCCAAAAAATGACCCGTTCGCGCCGTTTCGCCCGTTTGACTACCCAAACAACCCATCCTACCCCAATGGCCCACACTAGGCCGCTACCCAGCCTGCCTAGGGTAGCTCGATTGATTTTTGGCCCAAAACACGTTCGGGCCCTGAGCCCCGATCCTACTCTACAAATCGTGGGCAATAGCACACCGACTTATCCCAAAAAAGGCCCGTTCTCGCCGTTTCAATCGTTTGACCATCAAAACCGCCCCTTCTAACCCAATGGCCCACACTAGGCCGCTCCCCAGCCTACCTGGGAAGCCTGATCGATTTTTGGCCCAAAATATACTTGGGACCACCGCAGAAATCGCGGTTATAGCACATCAATTTTGCTTGAAAATGGACCATTCGTGCTGTTTCGCCCGTTTGACCACCCAAACTACCCCTCCCATCCCAATGATCCATCCTAGGCCACTCCCCAGCCTGCCTGGGGAAGCACGGTTGATTTTCGGACCAAAACATGCCTGGATTCAGTATCCACCCCATAAACCATAGGCTAGGTCGCTCCCAAGCCTGCCTAGGGCAGCCTGATCAATTTTTGGCCCAAAACACGCTCGAGCCCCAGGCCCACCCTGGAAACTGTGGGCTGTAGCACGCTAATTTGTCTCGAAAATGGCCTATTTCCATCGTTTTGCCTGTTTGAGCACCCAAACCGCCCCTCCCACCCCAATGGCCCATACTATGCCACTCCCCAGCCTACCTGGGGCAGCCTAGTCAATTTTTAACACAAAAAATGCCTGGGCCAACACCAAAAATTGTGGGCCATAGCACACCAAATTGGCACAAAAATGGCCCGTTCGAGTTGTTTCACCGGTTTAACAATCCAAACCACTCGTCCCATCCCAATAACCCATACTAGGAAACTCCCCAACCAGCCTGGTGCATCCCGATAAATAATTAGCCGAAAATGCGCCCACCCAGGAAATCTTGGCATATAGCACACCAATTTGACCAAAAAAGGCCCGTTCAAGCCGTTTCTTCCGTTTGACCACTCAAACCGCCCCTTCCACCCCAGTGGACGATACTAGGCCGCTCCCCAGCCTGCTGGAGCAACCCGATTGATATTTAGCCCAAAACACTCCTGGATCCCGTGTCCACATCAGAAACCATGGGCTATAGCACACCAATTTGGCCCAAAAATGGCCCGTTCGCACCGTTTTGCCCGTTTGACAACCCAAATAGCCCTACCCACCCCAATGGCCCACATTACGCCGCTCCCCAGCCTGCCTGGAGAAGCCCAGTCAATTTTTGACCCAAACCATACCCGGGCCCAGCGCTTACCCCAAAAATCGTGGGCTATAGCGCATTGATTTGGCCCGAAAATGGCCCGTTCGCATTGTCTCGCCCGTTTGACCACCCAATTCGCCCCTCCCACTCCAATGGCCCACACTAGGCCGCTCCCCAACTTGCTTGGTGAAGCCTAGTCAATTATAAGCCCAAAACATGCTTGGGCCTCGGGCCCACCGTAAAAATCATAGGCGATAGCACAGTGATTTAGCTCGAAAATGGCCCATTCATGCCGTTTCACCCGTTTGACAAACCAAACTGCCCCTTCTTGCCCAATGGCCCATACTAGGTAAGTCACCGGCCTGCCTAGGGCAGCTCAGTCAATTTGACCCAAAATACTCCCGAGCCCACTCCAAAAATTGTGCACATCAATTTGGCCCGAAAATGGCCCATTCGCACTGTTGTGCCTGTTTGACCACCCAAACGGCCTCTCCCTCCCAAATGGCCCATACTAGGTTGCTCCCCAGCCTTCCTGGACAGCCCAATTGATTTTTGACCCAAAAAATGCCTGGGCCCTCGGTCCATCCCAGAAACCGTGAGCTATAACATATCAATTTTGCCCAAAAATAACCCGTTCGCGCTGTTTGACAACCCAAACGACCCATTTCACCCAAATGACCTACACTGGGCCGCTCCCCAGCCTGCTTGGGGTATCCCGATCAATTTTAGGCCAAAAACATGCCCAAGCCCCGGCCACCCCTGAAATTGTGGGCAACCAATTTAGCCAGAAAATAGCTCATTCGCGCTAATTCACCTTATTTGACCACCCAAACTGCCCCTCCCACCCTAATGGCCCACACTAGGCTACTCCCCAGCTCTCCTAGAGCAGCCCGATCAATGTTTGACCCAAAACACGCCCGAGCCCCGGACCCACCCCAGAAGCCGTGGGCTATAGCACACCATTTAGGCCCAAAAATGGCTCGTTCGCTCCATTTTGCTAGTTTGACCACCCAAACTGCCCCTCCAACCCCAATGGCCAGTACTAGGCCGCTCCCCAGCCTTCCTGAGGTAGCTCGATCGACTTTCAGCCCAAAACACACTCGGGCCCCGGGTCCACCTTGGAAACTGTTGGCTATAGCACACCAATTTGGCCTGAAAATGGCCAAATGGCCTATTTGTGACGTTTCACCTGTTTGACAACCTAAACTGCCTCTTCCACCCCAATGGCCCATACTAAGCCGCTCCCCAACCTACCTGTGGCAACCCAATTGATTTTTGGCCCTAAATATGTACGGGCCCTTGGCCCACCCCAGAAACTGTGGGCTGTAGCAAACCGATTTAGCCTAAAAATGGCCCGTTCACGCCGTTTCGCCCGTTTGACTACCCAAACCGAACCTTCCACCCTATTGGACCATACTAGGTTGCTTCCCAGCCTGCTTGGGGCACCCCAGTCAATTTTCGGCCAAAAACACGTCCTGGCCCATCCTGAAAACAGCGGGCTATAGCACACCAATTTTGCCCAAAAATGGCCCGTTCGTGCCGTTTCTCCCGTTTGACAACGCAAATTGCCTCTCCCATTTCAATGGCCCATATGAGGTCACTCCACAGCCTGCCAGGGACAGCCCGAGCGATTTAAGACCCAAAACACGCTCGAGCATCGAGCCCACCTCAGAAACCGTAGGCTATAGCACCGCAATTGGCTTAAAAATGGCATGTTCGCATCGTTTCGCCTGTTTGACCACCTAATCCGCACCTCACCCCACAATATCCCACACTAGGCCGCTCCCCAGCCTGCCTGAGGTAGCTCGATCGATTTTCAACCCTAAACATGCCCGAACCCTAAGCCCACCTTGGAAACTTCGGGATCTAGCATACCGATTTGACCCAAAAATGGCCAGTTCAAGTTGTTTCGCCCGTTTGATCACCCAAACTACCACTCCCACTCTAATATCCCACACTAGGCCGCTCGTAGCCTGCCTGGGGCAGCCCGATCAAATTTCGGCCCAAAAACGACCCGTTCACATTGTTTTACTGGTTTGACCACCTAAACTGCCCCTTCCACCCCAATGGCCCACACTAGGTCGCTCCCAAACCTGTTTGGAGCATCCCGATAGATTTTCAGCCCAAAACACGGCCGAGCCTATCCCAAAAATCATGGGCTATAGCACATCGATTTAGCTCAAAAATGGCTCGTTCGCGTTGTTTCACCCGTTTGACCTCCTAAACTGCCCCTCCCACCCTAATGGCCCACATTAGGCCGCTCTCCAGCCTGTCTGGAGCAGTTCAGTCAATTTTTTGCCTAAAACATGCTCGAGTCCCGAGCCCATCCCAAAAATCGTGGGTTATAGCACATCGATATGGCATGAAAATGGCCCATTCACGCCGTTTCACCCATTTGACCACCCAAACTGCCCCACCCACCATAATAGCCTATACTAGGCCGCTGCCCAGCCTACCTGGGGCAGGTCAGTCGATTTTTTAGCACAAAACACACCTGAGACCCGAGCCCACCCCAAAAATTATGCGCTATAGCACAACGATTTGTCCCAAAGAAGGCCCATTCACGTCGTTTCACCCGTTTGACCAAAAAAACCGCCACTCCCTCCCTAATGGCCCACACTAGTCCATTTTACAACCTGTCTAGGGCAGCCTGGTTGATTTTTGGTTAAAAACATGCCCGACCTTGGGCACACCCCAAACACCGTGGATTATAGCACAACAATTTGGCGCAAATTGCCCGTTTGTCCACCCAAATTGCCCCTACCACCCCAATGGCCCCATACTAGGTCGCTCCCTAGCCTACTTGGGGCAGCCCGATTGATTTTTTGCCCTAAACACACCTGGTCTCGGGGCCCACCCTGGAAACCGTGGTCTATAGCACACCAATTTGGCTCGAAAATGGCCTGTTCAAGACGTTTCGCCCGTTTGACCACCCAAACCACCCCTCTTACCCTAATGGCTCACACTAAGCTGCTCCCCATCCTTCTTCGGGCAGCTCAGTCAATTTTGGGCTCAAAACACGCCCGATCCCCAAGCCCACCCCAAAAACCATAGGCTATAGCACACCTAATTATCCCGAATATGGCTCGTTCGCTTCGGTGTGCCCAATTAACCACCTAAACCGCCCCTCCCACCCTAATGCCCCATACTAGGCCGCTCCCTAGCTTACCTAGTGCAGCCCGGTCATTTTTGACCCAACTCTTGTCGGGGCCGCGAGCCCACCCCAAAAACTGTGGGCTATAGCCCACCGATTTTGCCCAAAATGACCCGTGAGCTATTTCACCAATTTGACCAGCCAAACCGCCCTTCCCACCTCAATGGCCCACACTAGGTCGCTCTCTAGCCTTCCAGGAGTAGCCCAATCAATTTTCATCTAAAAACACGCCCAAGCCTGGGCCCACTCAGGTAATCGTGGTCAATAGCATACAAATTTGTCTCAAAATTCGTTTCACCCGTTTAACTACCCAAATGGCCACTTCCACCCCAATGGCCCACACTAGGCCACTCCCCATCCTGCCTGGGGTATCCCGGTAGATTTTTTTACCCAAATCACGCTTGGGCCCTAGTCCCACCTCGAAATCATGGGATATAGCACACTGATTTTAGCGAAAAAATGGTCTGTTCGCTCTATTACGCTCGTTTGACTACCCAAACCGCCCCTCCAACCCTAATGGCCTAAACTAGTCCGCTCCCTAGCCTCACTAAGGCAACCCAATTAATTTTTGGCCAAAAACACGTCCGAGCCTTAGGCCCACTCGAAATCGTAGGCAATAGCTCACCGATTTGGCCTGAAAAAGGTCCGTTCGTGCCGTTTCGCTAGTTTGACCACCCAAATCACCCCTCCTACCCCAATAGCCCATACTATGCCGCTCCCCAGCCTACCTGGGTAGCCCAATCAATTTTCGGCCAAAACATGCTTGGGCCGTGGGTCCACCCCATAATTCATGGGCTATAGCACACCAATTTGGCCCGAAAATGGCTTGTTCGCGCCGTTTTGCTCATTTGACCACCATTACCACCTCTCCCACCCGAATGGCCTATACTAGGCCACTCCCAGCCTGCCTGGGGGAGCCCAATTGATTTTAAATACAAAACACGCTCGGGCCCCAAGCCCACCTCGAAAACTGTGGGCTATAGCACACCAATTTGGCCTGAAAATGGCTTGTTTGCATCGTTTCGCTCATTTGACCACCCAAACCACCGCTCCCACATCAATAGCCCACACTAGGCCGCGCCCCTGCCTGCCTGGGGCAGCCCAATCTATTTTCAACCCAAAACACGCCCAGGCCCACCCCAGAAACCATGGGCATTAGCACACTGATTTAGCCCAAAAATGGCCTGTTCGTGCCATTTCACCTGTTTGACTACACAAACTGCCTCTCCCACCCCAATGGCCCACACTAGGCCGCTCCCAGCCTGCCTGGGGCAGCCCGATCATTTTTTTATACAAAACATGCTCGGGCCCACTTTAGAAACTGTAGGCATAGCATAACGATTTGGCTCAAAAAAGGCCCGTTCACATCGTTTTACCAGTTTTACCACCTAAACTGTCCCTCAAACCTCGATGGCCCATACTAAGCCGCTCCCTGACCTGCTTGGGGTAGCCCAGTTGATTTTTAGCCGAAAACACGCTCGAGCCCTAGGCCCATCCCGAAAACCGTAGGATATTGCACACCGATTTGGCCCAAAAATGGCCTGTTGCCGCCGCTTCGCCTGTTTGACCACCTAAAACACCCCTCCCACCCCAATGGCCCACACTAGGCAGTTTTCAAGCCTACCTTGGGCAGCCCGATTGATTTTTGGCGCAAAACACGCTCGAGCCCGAGGGACCACCCTAGAAACCATGGGCTATAGAACACTGATTTAGCCTAAAAATGGCCCGTTCATGCTGTTTTGCCCATTTGACCATTCAAACCGCCCCTCCCACCATAATGGCCCACACTAAGCCGCTCCTCAGCCTACCTGGAGCAACCCGATCAATTTTCAACCAAAAACATGCCTGAGCCCCGGGACCACCCTAAAAACCGTAGGCTATAGCACTCGATTTTGCCCAAAAATGGCCCGTACGCGTCATTTCGCCCATTTGACCACCCAAACTTCCCCTCCCACCCGAAAGGCCCATACTAGGCCACTTCCCAGCCTGTCTAGGATAGCCCGATCAATTTTTGACCAAAAAGATGCCCGAACCTCGGGCCCACCCCCAAAACTGAGGGCTATAGCATATCTATTTGGCCTAAAAATGGCCTGTTTGCGTTGTTCCGCCCGTTTAACCACCCAAACCTCCCCTCCCACCCCAATGGCCCACACTAGGCCGGTCAATTTTCAGCCTAAAATATGCTCGAGCCCCGGGTCGGCCCAGGAAATTATGGGCTATAGCACACCAATTTCACCCAAAACTGATCTGTTAACACCGTTTTGCGTATTTGACCACCCAAACTGCCTCTCCTACCCAATGGCCCACACTAGGCTGCTCCTCATCCTACCTAGGGCAGCCCGGTCAATTTTTGGCCCAAAACACGTCGGGGCCCTGGGCCCACCACAAATACCGTGGGCTATAGCACACCGATTTGGCCTAAAACTGGCCAGTTCGCATTGTTTCGCCCGTTTGACCACCCAAACTGCCCTTCCCACCCCATGTCTCACTCTAGGTCATTCCCCATCCTTCCTGTGGTAGCCCGATCAATTTTCGGCTAAAAGTAGGCTCGGGCCCCAAGCCCACCCGGGAAACCATGGGCTATAGCACACCCATTTGGCTCGAAAATGGCCCGTTTGCGACGTTTTGCCCGTTTGACCACCAAAACCGCTCCTCCTACCCCAATGGCCCATACTTGGCTGCTCCCCAGCCTGCCTAGGCTAGTTCGGTCGATTTTTGGCACAAAACACACCTAGGCCCTGGGCACACCCTAGAAATCGTGGGCTAAGCCCACCGATTTGTCTAAAAAATATCCAGTTCACGTCGTTTCACCCGTTTGAACACCCAATGGCCAACACAAGGCCGCTCCCCAGCCTGCCTGGGGCTGCCCGATCGATTTTCAGCTTAAAAAACGCTCGGGCCCTGGGCCCACCATGGAAACCGTGGGCCATAGCACACCGATTTGACTCGAAAATGGCCTGTTCATTCATTTTTGCTCGTTTGACCACCCAAACTTCCCCTCCACCCCAATGGCCCAAATAAGGTCGCTCCCCTGCCTGCCTAGGGCAGCCTGATCTACTTTCGGTCCAAAACACGCTCGGACCCCAACCCCACCCCAGAAACAGTAGGCTATAGCACATCGATTTTGCTCAAAAATGGCCCGTTCACACCGTTTTTCCTGTTTGACCACCTAAACCACCCCTCCCAACTCAATAGCCCACACTATGATACGGGAATAATCACGGATATGGACTTAGGAGAGTGCGTGTTGGACCCGAGCCTTGGCATGTGCAATTGAAGTGTAAAAGAGGCCCAAAATGCACCCAAATCAGCCCATAAATTACACTTGATGGGTGCCCACTCTTTGAAGGGCCTTTTGGTCATTTTAACTTATATTTTGTAATAGCAATAAAAGGAACATTGCAGGGTTTTAGACTTATTTTATGAATGAAATTATAAGTCTTACAAGACAAAGAAACACAAGTCCTCTTTCCTTGAGGCACCCAAAACTGAAATTAGGGCTTAGACAAGTGTAGAATCACTTGTGTTTGCATTTGCTTGGAAACATTGATGCTTGGGAGGTGGATTCCGATCTTGTGTCTTTGTAAGAGATAGGTTTATTGTTGTGTATAGTGTTAAGGGTCCAAGAGTTACCATTATTGGGTTCTTAATATTATACCTTCATGTGGTCTATCTATCTACCCTTTTTCTTTTGTAATCTTGTATCAATTTTGTATCTTGTATTGTGAAGCCGTTTGTGTTGTTGTTGTTGTTGTTCTAATTGTTGTTTCATCTTGTGTTGTAAACTTAGTTTTTTATTGGCTGCAAAAGGTGTCAAACACCTAGTTATATTGTCCTTCTTGTATTTCATTCTTGAATCCGAGAATGGTCTTTAAAAGGGTCCTCGATTCTTTAAATTAGTAGACTGTTTTTGGAGTGTGTTTGGACTATTTTGAGCCAATTCCGTGTGTTCCTTGGTTTTATTGTATCATTTGGTATCAAAGCATGGCTTGATCTTGTTCCTACAAGATCAATCTTGGGCTTGCTTGTTAGAAAATTAAAAAAATTTGTTGAAAAGCTGAAAATTTCAGAAAAATTACAATCTGTCCATTGTTGTTGTCTTGGCCGAAATTGTGTTCTTGTGGTGTTCTTGGCCGAGATTTATTCTTGAGTCTAGGTCTAGGAGTATTTTACTTGTCTTGTGTGTTTGTAGTGTTGGTTTTGTTCCTCACTAACACTTTGAGTCGATCCAAACTTGAGCTTGAATTGTTAATATTGTTGTTGTGAACGAAGTGTGGCCGATTGGATGTTGTTGTTCTAGCCTTGACCGAGTTGAAGGCCTTGTGTTATGGTTGTGTTGTAGATCTTGAAAGGTTGTTGTTGTATTCTTGTTGTTCATCACACCCTTCACCTTTTGTAAAATCGAAAACACAACACAAAGGGGACTTAGTCGATTGTTGTTGTTATCCTTGTGGTCTTAGTCGTGAGATTATTGACCTTGTTTTGGTGGACTTGTTGTTCTTGGAAGATTGTTGTTGGTTGTTCTTGTTGTGGTTGTTGTGCTCTTGAAGTTCTTCACCATATTCATCACATTGTTAATATTAAAGTGAACTTAGATCTTAAAAAGGTGAAAGACAAGGTGTAGGACTTGTTAAGTCTTGAAAGACCCCCAACCACCAAAAGACTTTACATTACATCTCCACCACTTTTCTGTTTTAAGGAAAAGTACAAGTCTAGTCAAAGACTTTTGAGTCTTGAAATTTGAATTCTAAAGACTAGTTAGTATTTCCCGTCATTGAACAATTTTCACCAAAGTAAAAAATTATAGAATTGATCAAGACTTCCAAATTTGGAAAATAAAATTGTTGAGAACCGAGGCCAATCATGGACTTCCACATCACCAATTACTGTCCACTGAAAAATTTTAAGCTCAAATTTTGATCTTTTAGTTTCATTTTGTGTCTTTAGTTTCGTTTGTTGATTCCCATACTAACTTACAAGCTAGTGACCAATTACTACATTGTGAGTTAGTTCAAAACTGTATTTTTTTATGTGTGTGTTTACGTTCCTTTGTGTGTTTCATTCTTTTGAGTCGGTGTACACACTTGATTCACCTCTCAACAACTCTCAGAGTACAAGCAAACTTACAACACTTGTGAGATTGAGTGTGAGGGATCCGAGAGACAAGAAATAAAAGAGAGTGAGGATGTTTATGTACAACTAATGTGTTTTCTATTTTGTAGGTAACTTCTTTGCCATAATGGACACCATTTTGGCCCACCTTGATGCTATTGCCCGAGAAATAGCTAAGGCGAATGCGGGTCTTGACAAATTGGGCTCGGATATGTCTACTATACTTGAGAGGTTGGATCGAGTGGAGAGTTGAAGGAACTCTCATGTTTCTACTCCCAAAGCTTTACCTCAAACGATCAACCCTCCAAGTCCAACACTAAATGACATAGACATAAGCCAAGCCAACAAATGTCCTCAATTCGATCAAGTCCAACAAGAGGGACTTAGAATCCAATTTCCTCCCAGCTAAGCTCCACAACCGAAGCCCCCCTTACCAAATCATTCCTCTCAATCAAAAATCCACTTCACCAAAACCGATATATCCATGTAGAGGAGTATGATAGAAAGGAACATGAGGTATATGGAGACTACTACAATACTTGTATGATGGTAGGAGACTTGTTTCAGATGAGATTGAATACAAGGCTCAAGATGGAGAGGAAGCCGAGATTCAAAATAAAGATATTGGCCGAGACTTGTTGTTATTGAGCCCTCGGATTCTTTATGATTTTGTGGACTGTTTTGACTTTTTGTGACTTGTTTGCGCATTGTTTTGAGTAGGTTTCATTTAAAGTGACCAATTGAACAAGGTGAAGCCGTGAATTTGTGGACAAATTCCTCTCAAGATGGAGAGGATAATACAGGAATAATAATGGATATGGACTTAGGAGAGTGTGTGTTGGACCCGAGCCTTGGCATGTGCAATTAAAGTGTAAAAGAAGCCCAAAATGCACCCAAATCAGCCCATAAATTACACTAGATGGGTGCCCACTCTTTGAAGGGCCTTTTGGTCATTTTAACTTATATTATGTAACAGCAATAAAAGGAACATTGTACGGTTTTAGACTTAGTTTATGAATGAAATTGTAAGTCTTACAAGACAAAGAAACACAAGTCCTCTTTCCTTGAGGCACCCAAAATCGAAATTAGGGCTTAGACAAGTGTAGAATCACTTGTGTTTGCATTTGCTTGGAAACATTGATGCTTGGGAGGTGGATTCCGATCTTGTGTCTTTGTAAGAGATAGGTTTATTGTTGTATATAGTGTTAAGGGTCCAAGAGTTACCATTATTAGGTTCTTAATATTATAACTTCATGTGGTTTATCTATCTATCCTTTTTCTTTTGTAATCTTGTATTCGTTTTGTATCTTGTATTGTGAAGCCGTTTTTGTTATTGTTGTTGTTGTTCTCATTGTTGTTTCATCTTGTGTTGTTAACTTGGTTTGTTATTGGCTGCAAAAGGTATCAAACACCTAGTTATATTGTCCTTCTTGTATTTCATTCTTGAATCCGAGAGTGGTCTTCAAAAGGGTCCTCGATTCTTTGAATTAGTGGACTATTTTTGGAGTGTGTTTGGACTGTTTTCTGCCAATTCCGTGTGTTCCTTGATTTTTTTGTATCACACTAGGCCGCTCCCCAGCTTGCCTGGTGCATCCCAATCATTTTCGGCCCAAAATATGCCTGGACAGACCCCAAAAATCGTGCGCCATAGCACACCAATTTGGCCCGAAAATGGCCCATTCAAGTCGTTTCGCCTGTTTGACCACCCAAACTGGACCTCCCACCCCAATGGCCAACATTAGGCCACTCTCCAGCCTATTTAGGGAAGCTCAAAAATTTTTAGCCCAATACACGCCCGAGCTTGGGGTCCACCCCAAAAACCGCGGGCAATAGCTCACCGATTTGGCTCAAAAATAGCCCATTTGCGCCGTTTCGCCCGTTTGACAACCCAAATCGCCCCTCTCACCCCAATGGCCCATACTAGGCCGCTCCTCAGCCGGCCTGGGGCAGACCAATCAATTTTTGGCTCAAAACACGCTCGGGCCCTAGGCCCACCCTAAAAATCGTGGGCTATAGCAAACCGATTTGGCCCGAAAATGGCCTGTTCGCACCTTTCGCCCATTTGACCACCCAAACCACCCCTCCCACCCCAATGGCCAACACTAGGCCGCTGTCAAGCCTGCCTAGGGAAGCCCAGTCGATTTTCAGCCCAAAACACGCTCGGGCCCTAGGCCCAGCCTAGAAACCGTAGGCTATTACACATCGATTTGACCCGAAAATGGCCTGTTCCTGTCGTTTCACCCGTTTCACCACCCAAACCACCTCTCCCACTCAAATGGCCCATACTAGGTGGCTCCAAAGCCTGCTTTGGGCAGCCCGATCGATTTTTGGCCCAAAACACGCTCGGGCCATCGAGACCATCCCCAGAAATCATGGGCTATAGCACACTAATTTAGCCGAAAAATGGACCATTCACGTCGTTTCGCCCGTTTGACCACCCAAACTGCCCTTTCCACTACAATGCCCACACTAGGCCGCTCCCGAGCCTGCCTGGAGTAGCCCGAACAATTTTCAGCTGAAAGCACGCTTGGGCCCCAGGCCCACCCTAAAAATCGTTGCTTATAGCATATCGATTTTGCCCATATGCGCTGTTTCGCTCGTTTGACCACCCAAACCGCCCATCCTACCCCAATGGCCCACACTAAGTCATTCCCTAGCCTGCCTGGAGTAGACCGATCAATTTTTAGCCCAAAACACGCTCGGGCCCAAGGTCCACCCTAAAAATCGTGGGCTACATAGCTCACGGATTTGGATCAAAAATGACCCATTTGCGTCGTTTCACCCGTTTGACCACCCAAACAGCCCCTCCCACCTTAATGGCCCACACTAGGTCGTTCCTCAGCCTGCCTGGGGTAGCCCGATTGATTTTCTACCCAAAATATGCTCGAGCCCATGCCAACCCTTGAAACTGTGTGCTATAATATAGCACATCGATTTCGCCCAAAAATGGTCTGTTTCGCCTGTTTGACCGCCCTACCTACCCCAATGGCCCAAACTAGGCTGCTCCCCAATATGCCTGAGGTAGCCCGATCGATTTTTGGCCCAAAACACGCCTGGGTCCAGGCCCACCCCAGAAATCGTGGGATATAGCACACTGATTTAGCCCAAAAATGGCCCGTTTATGTCGTTTTGCCCATTTTACCACCCAAACCGCCCTTCCCACCCCAATGGCCCACAATAGGCCGCTCCCCATCATGCGTGGGGCAGTCGGATCGATTTTTGGCCTAAAAAAATCTCAGGCCCACCTAGGAAATCGTGGCCTATAGCACACCATTTTGGCTCCAAAATGGCCTGTTCACGCTATTTCACCCGTTTGACCACCCAAATCGCCCCTCCCACCCATATGGCCCATACTAGGCCGCTCCCCAGCCTGCCTGGGTCAGCCAAGACATTTTCGACCAGAAACACACTCGGGCCCCGGGTACACCCTAAAAATCATGGGCTATAACACAGCAATTTGGCCCAAAAGAGACCCATCTACGCTGTTGACCACCCAAACCGCCCCATCCCACCCCAATAGCCTACACTAAGCCGCTCACCAGCCTGCATAGGGTAGCCTGATCGATTTTCGACATAAAACACGCTTGGTCCCTGAGCCACCACAAAAATCGTGGGCTATAGCACACCGATTTGGCCTAAAAATAGCCCATTTACGCCGTTTCGCCTGTTTGACCACCCAAACTGCCCCTCCCACCCTAATGGCTCACACTAGGCTGCTCCCTATCTTGACTGGGGAAACCCAGACAATTTTTGGCCTAAAACACGCCCGAGCCCCGGCCACACCCCAAAGATCGTGGGCTATAGCACATCGATTTGACCTGAAAATGGCCCGTTCGTGCCGTTTTGCCTATTTGACCATCCAAACTGCCCCTCCAAATCCAATGTCCCACACTAGGCCACTCCCCAGCCTGCCTGGGGCATCCTGGTCGATTATCAGCCTAAAACACACCGGGCCACGAGCCCACCTCAGAAACTATGGGCTATGTAACACACTGATTTTGGCTAAAAAATGGCCCATTCATGCCGTTTCGTCCGTTTGACCACCCAAACCACCCTCCCACCCCAATGGCCCATACTAGGTCGCTCTTCATCCTACCTAGGGCATCCTGATCTATTTTTGGCCCAAAACACGCCCGGGCCCCATCCCCACCCCAGAAATCGTGGTCTATAGCACACTGATTTGGCCTGAAAATGGCCCGTTCACGCCGTTTCGCCTAATTGACCACCCAAACCGCCCCTTCAACCCCAATGTCCCACTCTAGGTCATTCTCAGCCTGCCTGGGGCATTTCGATCGATTTTCGATCCAAAACACGCCTGGCTCCGAGCCTACCCTAAAAACTATAGGCTATAGCACAGCAATTTAGCCCGAAAATGGCCCCTTTGCGCCGTTTCTCCCGTTTGACCACCCAAACTGCCCGTCCCACCCCAATAGCCCACACTAGGCCGCTCCCCATCCTGCCTAGAGTAGCCAGATCGATTTTCGATCTAAAACATACTCGGGGCTCGGGCCTACCCTGAAAATCGTGGGCTATAGCACACTGATTTGGCTCGAAAATGGTCCGTTCAGACCGTTTTGCCCATTTGACCATCTAAATTGTCACTCCTACCCCAATAACCAAAACTAGGCCGCACCCCTACCTGCCTGAACCAGCCCGGTCAATTTTTGACCCAAAATACGTCCAGGCCCCGAGCCCACCCCGAAAATCGTGGGCTATAGCACATCGATTTGGACCGAAAATGGTTCCTTCACGTCATTTCGCCCGTTAGACCACCCAAACTGCCCCTCCCAACATAATGACCCACACTAGGACGCCCTCCAGCCTGCCTAGTGCAGCCCGATTAATTTTCGATCTAAAACACGTTTGGCCCTCAACCCACCTCGAAAACTGTGGGTTATAGCACACCGATTTGGCCTAAAAATGGCCTATTTGCACCATTTCGATTGTTTGACCACCCAAACTGCCCTTCCCACCCTGATGGCTCACACTAGACCGCTCCCCAGCCTGCCTGGGGCAGCCCGATTAATTTTCGGTCTAAAACATGCCCAGATCCTGGCTCACCCTGGAAACCGTGGGCTATAACACACTGATTTGGCCTGAAAATGGCCCATTCGTGCCGTTTTACCCGTTTGACCACCCAAACCGCCCCTCCCACCCCAATGGATCACACTAGGCCGATCCCCAGCCTGTCTGGGTTAGCCAGGTCAATTTTTGACACAAAATACGCTCGAGAAATAGGCACACCCTGGAATCATGGGCTATAGCACACCGATATGGCCCAAAAATGGTCCGTTCGCGCTGTTTTGTCCGTTTGACCACCCAAACCGCCCCTCCCACCCCAATAGCCCACACTAGGCCGTTCCCCAGCCTGCCTGGTACATCCCAATCATTTTTGGCCCAAAACACGTTTGGGGCCCGGGCCCACCCCGAAAATAATGGGCTATATAGCACACTATTTTGGCCCAAAAATATTTCGTTCGCGCTGTTTCGCCCGTTTGACCACCCAAACCGCCCCTCCCACCCCAATGGCCCACACTAAGCTGCTCTCTGGCCTGCCTAGGGCTGCTCGGTTGATATTTTACCAAAAATATGCCTCGAAATTCGTGGGCTATAGCACACTAATTTGGCCCGAAAATGACCCATTCGTGCCGTTTTGCCTGTTCGACTACCCAAACCGCCCCTCCCCCCCCAATGGCCCACACTAGGTCGTTCCCCTGCCTGCCTAGTACAAGCAGATCATTTTTAGCCCAAAACACGCCTGAGGTCCACTCTAGAAATCATGAGCTATAGCACAACGATTTGGCCCAAAAATATCCCGTTTGCATCGTTTCTCCCGTATAACCACCCAAACTGCCCCTCCTACCCCAATGGGCTACACTAGGCCGCTCCCCAGCCTGCCTAGAGTAGGCCGATTGATTTTTGACACAAAACACGCCCGGGCCCTGGGCCAACCCAGAAAATCGTGGGCTATAGCACACCGATTTGGCCCAAAAATGACCCGTTCGCGCTGTTTCGCCCGTTTGATGACCCAAACTGCCCCTCCCACAAATGGCCCACACTAGGTCGCTCCCCAGCCTGCCACAGGCAGCCCGGTCAATTTTTTATGCATAACACGCCCGGGCCCACCTCAAAAACCGTAGGCTATAGCACACCAATTTGCCCAAAAAATGACCCATTCACGTTTTTCGCCCTTTTGACCACCTAAACCGCCCCTCCTACCCTAATGGCCCACACTAGGCTGCTCCCCAGCCTGCTTGGGACAGCCTAGTTGATTTTCGGCCCAAAATACGCCCGGACCCCAGGCCAACCCTAGAAACCGTGGGATATAGCACACCGATTTCGCACAAAGATGGTCCGTTCACGCCGTTTCGCCTGTTTGGCCACCCAAACCACCTCTCCCACCTTAATGGCCTACACTAGGCCGCTCCCCAGCCTACCTGGGCAACCCGGTCGATTATTGGCCCAAAACACGCCCGACCCCAGCCCACCCCAGAAACTGTGGGCTATAGCACACCGATTTTGCTCTAAAAGGGCCCATTCGCACCGTTTCGCCCGTTTGACCACCCAAACCGTCCTCCCCAACCCAATGGCCTACATTAGGTCATTCCCTTTCCTGCCTGGGCCAGCCTGATTGATTTTTCATCAAAAATACGATCGGGCCCTTGCTCCACCCTAGAAATCATGGGCAATATCACACTGATTTGGCCCGAAAATAGCCCGTTCGCGCTGTTTCACTCGTTTGACTACCCAAACTGCCCTTCCCATCACAATGGCCCATACCAGGCCGCTCCCCAACTTGCTTGGGTTAGCCCGATCAATTTTCGCCCAAAACCCGCTCGGGCCCACCCCAAAAATTGTGGACTATAGCACACCGATTTGGCTCAAAAATAGCTCGTTCGCGTTGTTTTGCCTATTTGATCACCCAAACCGCCTATCCCACCCTAATGGCCCACACTAGGCCGTTCCGCATCCTACCTAGGGTAATCCGATGGATTTTTGGCCCAAAACACGCCCAAGCCCCGAGCTCACCCAAAAAACCATAGGCTATAGCACACCGATTTGGCGCAAAAATGATCCGTTCGCGTCAGTTTGCTCGTTTGACCACCCAAACCGCCTCTCCCACCCCAATGGCCCACACTAGGCTGCTTCCTGGCCTGCCTGGGGAAGCCCGGTCGATTTTTGACTCAAAATATGCCTCAGAATCCGTGGGCTATAGCATACCGATTTGGCCCAAAAATGACCCGTTCGTGCCGTTTTGCCTGTTCGACCACCCAAACCACCTATCCCACCCCAATGGCCCACACTAGGTCGTTCGCCAGCCTACTTGGTGCAGGCTGATCATTTTTAGCCCAAAACACGTTCAGGGTCCACTCCAGAAATCGTGAGCTATAGCACAATGATTTGGCCCAAAAATGTCCCGTTCGTGCCGTTTCTCCCGTTTGACCACCCAAACTACCCCTCCTACCCCAATGGGCTACACTAGGCCGCTCCCCAACCTACATAGAGTAGCCCGATTGATTTTTGACACAAAATACGCTCGGGCCCCGAGCCCACCCAAAAAATCGTGGGCTATAGCACACCGATTTGGCCCAAAAATGGCCCGTTCGCTCTGTTTCGCCAGTTTGACCACCCAAACTGCCCCTCCCACCCCAATGGCCCAAACTAGGTCGCTCCCCAGCCTACCATGGACAGCCCGGTCGATTTTTTATGCATAACACACCCGGGCCCACCCCAAAAAACGTGGGCTATAGCACACTGATTTGCCCAGAAAATGAACCATTCGCGCTTTTCGCCCTTTTGACCACCTAAATTGCCCCTCCCACCCCAATGGCCCACACTAGGCTGCTCCCCAGCCTGCTTGGGGCAGCCTAGTTGATTTTCGGCCCAAAATACGCCCGGACCCCAGGCCAACCCTAGAAACCATGGGATATAGCACATCGATTTTGCCCAAAGATAGTCCGTTCACGTCGTTTCGCCTGTTTGACCACCCAAACCGCCCCTCCCACCTCAATGGCCTACACTAGGCTGCTCCCCAGCCGACCTGGGCAGCCCGATCGATTATTGGCCCAAAACACGTCCGACCCCAGCCCACCCCAAAAACTGTGGGCTATAGCACACCGATTTTGCTCTAAAAGGGCCCATTTGCACCGTTTCGCCCATTTGACCACCCAAACCGTCCTTCCCAACCCAATGGCCCATACTAGGTCGTTCCTCATCCTGCCTGGGGCAGCCTGGTTGATTTTTGGTCAAAAATACGATCGGGCCCTTGCTCCACCCCGGAAATCATGGGCAATATCACACTGATTTGGCCCAAAAATGGCCCGTTCGCGCCGTTTCACTCGTTTGACTACCCAAACCGCCCCTCCCATCACAATGGCCCATACCAGGCCACTCCCCAAGTGCCTGGGTTAGCTCGATCAATTTTTGCCCAAAACTCGTTCGGGCCCACCCAAAAACTATGGACTATGGCATACCGATTTGGCTCAAAAATAGCTCATTCGTGCTGTTTTGCCTATTTGACCACCCAAACAGCTCATCCCACCCCAATGGCCCACACTAGGTCGCTCCCCAGCCTGCTTGGGGCAGTCCGATCAATTTTCGGCCCAAAACACGCCCGAGCCTTGAACCCACCCCGAAAACCATGGGCTATAGCACACCGATTTGGCACAAAAATGATCCGTTCGCGTCGGTTTGCTCATTTGACCACCCAAACCGCCCCTCTTACCCCAATGGCCCACACTTGGCCGTTCCCCAGCCTGCCTGGGGCTGTCCGATCAATTTCGACCCAAAACACGCTCTGGCCCCAGGCCTACCTCGAAAATCGTGGGCTATAGCACACCGACTTGGCTTGAAAATGGCCCGTTCGCGCCATTTTGCCCTTTTGACCACCCAAATCACCCAACCCACCCCAATGGCCTACACCAGTCCACTCCCCAGCCTGCCTGGGTCAACCCGATCGATTTACGGCCTAAAACATGCCCTAACCCCAGGCCCACCCCAGAAACCGTAGGCTATAGCACACCGATCTAGCCCTAAAATGACCCATTCACGTCGTTTCATCCGCTTTACCACCTAGATGGCCTAGACTACTCTGTCGACCCATACTGCCCTGCTCCTCAGCCTGCTTGGTAGCCCTAGGTCGATTTTCGGCCCAAAACACACCCGAAAGGCACACCCTGAGAACCATTGGCTAACACCCATTGATTATGCCCGAAAACTGCCCGCTCGTGCCGTTTCGTCTATTTGACCACTTAAATGCCCCCAACTACCGTGTCAGCCCACACTCCCTCGCTCCTCAGCCTGTCGGGGACCCCTCGATTAATTTACAACCCAAAACACACCCGAGCGCCAGGCATACCCCGAGAATCGTTTGCTAACACCCACTGATTATGCCCAAAAACGATCTGTTCGCGCAGTTTCGCCCATTTGACCACCCAAATAACCTCGCCGGCCCACACTCCCCCGCTCCTCAGCCTGCCTAGGAGCCCCCAATCGATTCTCGACCCAAAACACGCCAAAATGGCCTTATCGACCCCGCCAGACCACCCTTACCCATCCCACCCTGCCGAAAAACCATCAATCGATTTTCAACCCAAACCGTGCCCGAGCCCACCTCGAGATTTGTGGGCTAACACTCACTAAATTGACTTGAAAATGACCCGTTCGCACCGTTTCGCCTGATTGGCCATCCAAATAGCCCCACCAACCCAGTCGGGGGACCGCTAATCGATTTTGGCCCAAATCGCGTCTGGGCCCCATGCCCACCCCAAGCACCATGGGCTAACACCCACTGAATTGGCCCAAAAAGAACTCGTTCGCGCTGTTTCGCCCATTACCCAAGCCCCTGTCGCACCCCACCCCCCGAACCATGGGCTAACACCAACCAAAAGTCGCATGTGCTAATACACCTAAAATGTCAGATAATCATGAATTCACATTTTGGTACCCCTAAATACAAAAAAAGAAATCAATTAGGATCGTGATTTTAGCTTCCCTCATTCCTTCAAATTGAGCGTAATGATGCAAATAAAACTTATGTTATACTTTATTTAGCATACAACAATGCATAAATCATCACAGAAAATGCTAGCACACTTTACATAACATCATTAATACGTTTCCCCTCTAATCTAAGATGGTGAACCTAGTTTAGGGTGTATGCAGACCTTAAGCCTACAAGATAGAAAGGTTGTTTCTGATAGATCCTTAGTTCAAGTAAAAACATTACAAAAAAGGTGTGTGGGGGGGAGACGTGGTGGGGTTTGGAGTACCAGACAGAACCCCTCAGCAACAATTGTTTTGCAACCTTCAAATAGGGATTTTTGACAATTTATTTCTGAATCATTTTGCATCTCACATCTGCAACAAGATGGCGAATATGAGGGGCGTACCATTTCACTCTCTCTATGTGTTCTACTGTTACGTCCCAGTCGTGACCTGATAGCAGCAAAAATGTTAAATTAGCAGTGGTCGGGTAGCAAGAATTTAACGTAATCCTGTTGTTATAAGGTCGGGAGATTATACCTTCGGATCTAGCAATTTCTCGGATTGACCATGAAACACAGTTTGTCCAGACATTTTCTTCTGAATCTTTGACATTGCCATGGATGTGCAATATACCACCCTCGTCTCTGCATTTCACACATTAGCTTAGAGATTATAAAAGACTAGTCAGTCGAGGAAGCTAATGCAAATCAAAGTAACGTGTGTTTTGACAGAATTCACTTAAGCCGAGGATCTCCAAGAAACACCCTCTCTACCTCCACACAGGTAGGGTAAGGTCTGCGTCTATTCTACCCTCTCCAGACCTCACATGTTTCTTTTTTCTTTCTTTTGAGCGGAGGGTCTATTGGAAACAGCCTCTCTACCCTACAAAGGTGGAGGTAAGGTCTACGTACATCCTACTCTACCCAGACCCAAATTGTGGATTATATTCACTTTTGGATTATACTGGGTACGTTGTTGTAAACAAGAAATATAAGATTTCACTTGCAAATGGTTTTTTTCCTCATTCGTCGACAGTAAAACGAGAGAGAAGAATAGCTAAATAAAATAGAGATCCCACTGTATTTCCATTCCATTTCGCTCCCAGAAGTCTTAATCTTCTCTATGAATTGACTTATTAGCAATACTGATAAAGCTTTCGAGATAAACATACCTTAATGCTCTGACAGCAGTAACCCAACTACCCTCGCTTGTAGGAATGAAACCGAGACAAACTCTATCAGCTACACCCTACATGTGAATAAATATTCAGAGCAGAAGTATTAACACAACATAATAAACAATGAAATACCAATTATACATCCATAGACAACTTTGGTTGCCCATTTAGAGTAGTTTCTCTTTAAATGGCCATTCAAAGGATTTAACACAAGAACCAAATTAAGCGAGCCGAGTAATTTCACTTTAAGAAAATCAACTGACAAGAAAATATATTTACAAAAAGAATATTTACGAGCTAAAAGAATAGAAGACATCGGTAATAATCGAAGTTGCATACTTTTGGCGCTGTAATTCGATTATCTCCTTCGAGTAGTACACAGTGGTCAGCAACAAGATTAGCTTCAAGATTACGACGAAGTGCCTCAACCGCGTGGGGATTCCATTCACAAGCATACACAAGCTTGGCTTTGGCCCTAAGAAAGTACAATACAGACACAATAAATCTCTGATATGTTACAATGACAAGAAAAAGGCAAGATTAGCTACACTAGAATTTTAGGCATTAAAACCAAGCAATGAATTGCTTCAAGAAGATGACATATTTACTTCCTCGTGCAAATCATGTACAAGTAAAATCAACACCAACTAAGTTACAAAAGTTAAAGTATCAAACTCTTTTGGTCTTTGAGGTTTGTACGTCAAATTGAAGGCAGAGATTGAAATGGCTTTTACATAAAGAAGTAAAAAAGGAGACAGAAGCAACAATGGGAAAAATAAATTTTGATAATGAATCATCAACACTTGATTCTAAAATAACAAGCATCACCTCACTAGGAAGGGTAGCACAAAATATCCAATGCCAGCAAATAAATCTACTATCACTTCGTCTTTGCAGTCAAAGTGGCCCATTCGAAGCTTCTCAGAGATATTACCCCATGAAAACATGCACTTAGTAGCATCAAAAGAATAGAGAATTCCATTTTCTCGGTGGTTGACCCAACCATTATCTCCAACAAGAATCTCCAAAGTACTATCCCTCGTACCAGTTGGTGCAACTCGCCCCTAAAATAATTACACACTATTAACGCATAGTAGATGAAATCAATCAACTATAAGTGCCATAAAAATTTCTATAACTTTGGAGAAGCAAGTAGACCTTTCGTTGGTGCCTCAGCTACTACCTACAAGGGCAGTTTTACAAGAGCAAGAAAACATGCTATGACACCACTAAAACGTCAAGAAACTGGGGGTTATTCACTGTGCTATAGAAGTTCTGGAAGAGGACCAGATATATTTAACATTCTACTGGCTCAAATTTAAAATTTACTGCAGCAAAAATAATTTTAAGTTTCTTGAAATTATATAATGACGAAACCCTACAGAATTAATAAATAAAAAGCAACATCACACTCTTATATCAACTTGTCATCGTTGTTGAATTGTGAAACCAACTCTTCCAAAACTAAGCTATTAGAGATAACACTGTGAAGTAATAACTTATAACTTACTTGTCGGGCAAGGCGATTAGCCCCCAGGGATTTTGCGACCATAAACCAAAGTTCCTGTCCAATCAAGTCCCATGCTGAATCCTTGAAAGATGTTATAGGAAGCACAACAATATCACCAAGTCGTTCCCATCTGATGAGAGGAAGGATTTTAACTTAGAAACAACATTTAGTTCATTATTCTCAGTTGAAAGAAGTGAAAAAAGAAACATAAAATGGAACCTTGAAGGTAACTCCTCTAGAAGTTGCAATGGCAGACCACGGTCACTTAGTAGAGCGCCTACAGCTTCCTTCATCACTTTGAATGGAGAATGTGAAGCTTTTTTAACTTTGACGATTTCATCAGCTAGTATAGTTGCTCCACATTCAATCAGAGTGTTCAAGGCTATCACACAAGTATCTTTCTCTGGTTGACAAACAGATTCAGAAACATCTCCCGGGTTATATCTCTGGTTGAATAACACACAAAAGTTTTCTGTGACAGGGAAACAAATATCCTTTCCATCATCCTGTGAATGAGCCTTTCTCCCGAGATCTAACCATCCAAACTTTTTCAACATATCCTTTGCCATTTTCGCATCTTTCTTATTGAGCCGAAGAACCCAATGGGAGGCGACCATCTGACTTCTAACAACTCCAGAATCCATACCCGCTGAATTATGATGAAAGCTTCCATTTATCGCCAGTTCCACTGCATTCTGCGGGGAACAAAGGGAAACATTCATTACTCTCGTCGTTTTTTCTTCTTGACAAATGGCATGCATATTTTCTTCATGTAAATGCGTGGGACTTTCTATTTGTTTTATCAAAGGTAACAGATTTATTTTCACTGGTTCGCTGAACTTTGTTCCAAAAGCATAACAGGCTGCCCCACCACCAATCATTATTAGGTCATTATCAACAATATTTGTTGAACTTCGAACAAACAGGTCTTCACCAATAGAACTGATAGAAATATGCTTCCAACAATGAGATTCCAGACTGAGTAATGATAATCGTTGGTTATGTCGACTAACAGGACAGCCCCCAATTATCCCAAGATATTTCTTATAAATAAACATAGAATGGGAAAATTTTGCGGCTGGAGGTCTTCCAATCATCTTTTCCTTCTTCCATATACATGTTTTCACGTCAAAACTATACAGGTCCCCAAGAGCCTTATGCCCATCATATCCCCCAAATACAAATATTTGAGTCCCATATGCGGCCATTGAATGAGAATGACGTGCACATGGAGAATCCCCTTGAACTTGTACTTCGCTCCATTCAAAGTTTTGTGTGTCTAAGGCATACAGTGATGAGTATATCATATCATTGTGAATTCCCCCAAATACGTAAATTCTTGAACCTACTGCAGCTGCAGCATGTCTATGCCTGTACTGCAAAAGACAGTAACTGATCGTATTACGTAAAAAAATAAATCATATAGTATGAGATTTTAGACAAATATAAAGAGTACGGATCTCTCAAAGATAATATTTCAGCTGAAGAAAACACCAGAGTGTAAATCAATAACTCCTCATATGGCCAAAAGTCATGATCAAATACTATAAATCTTTGCAACTGAACGTAAGGATCTACAAAGAGTATGCATAACCAAATAGAATAAGTTGGTGCAACCTAACGAACTTCACATTTGACCACCAAGGTGTAGGAAATATAGAGAGAGAGCAGAAACAGCACCTTGGGAGGAATGGACTACCCGAGCACTCTAACAACCTCCAATCCTTCTTTGTCACATTGAAAATCCACACATCATTCAGAATATTTGACGGATCAGCTCTTCCTCCAATCACATACATTGAATTTCCAATCACAGATGATGTATGGCCCACGCGTGGACATGGGGCATCCAAAACATCGATCACCTCCAACCTTCCAGATTCTACATCAAGAAGCAATAAATCATGTCTTCGTGCATGCCTTCCAATTCCTCCAAAGCCACCAAATATGAGAACCTTCTTGTTATCCACTGAAGAAGCAGAGTGACCCCAGAGAAATAGCCTCTCAATTGATTCACCAGAAATCACCAATTTAACGGTGTGTAGGTCGACATCAGGGGCTACTTCGGATCCTGTCAATGAATTAAATATTAGGACTTCTTGTCACATTCAATGGAATGTATCCTGCAATCCAACACAAATTAGCAGTCAGGGTACTACCACGCTTATGCATTTGAAGCAACTAACCAAAGTTGCACTGGTATATTAATAAAGAATTCGAATTCTATGGGCAATAAAACAAGGAGAATATAGGAGTCAACATGCTGAGTTTAGCATAAACAACAATGTGTATCTTGAAGTATATCAAGCCTCTAAAGTTGAATTGGATTTTTTACCAACACAGCAGGTTCTACATATACTTATCCCTTCATTTTTTAACTTATAGAGAACCGACAGTCAAATAATAAAGCATCTATACTCGAACCTTTATGTGTCGAAGAATGATAGTGACATACAAGTTAAGACAACTAGCCAAATCATGAAACCTTGCACATACAACACTCCCATGGTTCAGATAATGAAATATGGCCTATGTCAGATGCACTCTTTAGTTTTTTGGATGAAGTAAGTGGTGTATTAATACCAAAAGCATCCTGATGATGCATAGAGTACAAAATAAAAGAAGATATAAACTCTTATGAAGAGACCAAAAAACAATCATACTATTTTCAATGGACTCGATTATGGTTATAGGTCCATCATCCAATGAGTGTGTGCAAGTGTTTAGCAGGGGCGCATGCAATTTTTTTTCTTAATTTTAGTTTATTTTGGAGAACCCCACATTAAATAATCATAGGAGTCACACCGTTCTACACGAGCACATTAAGGCAAATGAAGTATCTATGTTTTTTGATGGAAGAAGGTGGCTCCTACAGGTCACCATAAGATTCAACTCAAATCGTACTAGGTGGAAGTTCTGCAGTTTCCTTTAATTATAACATCTTGACGGATCAATAAGATGAAATCAAACACAAAATCACAAGTATGATCAATTTATTCTGATTCTAGCTAACCACTTTATGGCAAGCTTTCCTACCTAAGGATAAGATTTTGCACTTTCCCTTAATTAGTACACCTTCTCAGATTACCAAGACAAGAACAGAGACAAAATCACAGATATGATCAACTACCATATGATATGCTAAAAACACAGGAAAACTAGATTCATCTACCATAATGTACAAAACAACGTTTCATACAGTAGATTCACAACCACGTGATAATACAGCAACACTATGTGATCCGTGAAATATACATGACCAATGTCTTATTGAGCCCAACAAAACGAAGCTTAAATCCATAAACTACAAAAAACGAACTTGCACTGATATCTGATGTGGAATCAATTAGCCTGAGATAGAGAACAATTACCAGAACAAGAATCATCAAAGACTCTTCTTTTAGCATTTCTGTTTCCATTTCCATTTCCACTAACATCATTAACCAAAGAATTTTCCAACAATTCATAATCATCAGAGTGCACTTTTCCATTATCGAAAAGCTCCATTCCTTATCTTTGAGCCCGAAAAACAATTGTTCAACAATGTATCAAGAAAATTATCAGTCTTTCTATTAGCCTCCATCTTCTCATTAGCTAACTCAGGAAGATACTCTACATACTCAGGTGAAACCATTATCTTTTCACTATTATCGAACAACGTATAGCAACGATAACTCTTTTACTAACACTAGTAATACCACCCTCCCTAAACCATGAAAAAATCGCTAAAGATACCAAAAACTGAGCTGCTTCTACATCCAAGACTCAACAGCAATAATCAAAGGCTCAAATCTAAATACATGATCAACTTCTTATGACTCTAGCGGACTAGATCTTAGCTTACACGACAACAATGCAAGAAAACTAGATTCACCTACCACAACACATAAATAGTAGATTCACAACAACATTGTCTTATCCGTTAAAATATACATGACGAATATCTTATTGAGACCAACAAAAACAAGCGTATATCCATAAATTACACTAATATATCAATTAGTCTGAGATAGAGAATAATTACCCGAACAAGAATCATCAAAATCTCTCCTTTTAGCATTTCCATTTCCGTTTCCATCAACACTTTTAACCAAAGAATCTTCCAACAATTCAGCTTCACACTCCACTTTCCCATTATCCAAAAACTCCCCATTACTAATCTTTGAACCCGAAAAACCATTTTTCAACAACACGTCAAGAAAATTATCAGTTCTTCTTCTATTAGCCTCCATCTTCTCATTAGCTAACTCAACAAGATACTCCACATACTTTTCATCCACCATTAACTTCTCACTATCACCTAATGGCACTTCCATTCGTATCGAACATCGTATAGCAACAATCACTCTTTTACTAACACTAGTAATACCACTCTCCCTAAACCCTGAAAAAATAGCTAAAGATACCAAAAACTGAGCTGCCTCAACATCCTTACACTCAACAGCAATAATCAAAGGCTCAAATCTAAACACAAGACTACAATTATCATGAGTGTATTCCAATGGGAAAAGGAGTGATTTGATCACTTGGGGTTCAGTTTTTTCATGAGATATGAACACCCATTTACCCCCTTTGGATTTTTCCTTGGACTGTTCAAGAATTGAGATGCGGCCTGAACAAGAACTGGTAGTGAAATATGAAGAGTGGGAGTTGATGGTGTTGAGTAATGGGATTATTGGTGTGTCTATGTTGCCTTTAGGTGATTTGTCTGGTTCTGGTGAATTCATTGATGATAAAGTTGCTAACTTTCTCTTTTGAAATTCCATTGATTCTTGATTTTTTGAATTCTTTGAGAAGGAGTAGAATTAGGTTTTAAGGATAAAGGAAGATGATGATTTTGAGGTTTAAGGTTTATTGGGTTTTGTTTCCCTTTTTAAGGGGTCGTTTGCTGAGACATATAAGGGATAAGTAGTTTGGGATAAAATGAATTATTACACGTTTGGCTGGAATTATTAGTCAATATGAAGATAACTTAACTTAGGTAATTTTGGAATAACTAATCTCGAAATTAATTGTTTTGGAATAACTATTTCTCAATCAAACGACCCCTTATGTCCGGTCTTGGATTTTTATGGTCCACCAAAATGTGTGGAGCAGTTATAACTTACGGAGGACATGATCCTTCATAGAAAGATGTGGAGGATGTAGATTACGATAGAGGGTTAGGGAGTGGGAGTGCGTCGGTAACAACAAGGGAGCGTTCTTCTGTGTCTGTAGTTTCTTGTTTGTGGTGCTGTGTGATGTCTATGATTTCAATTAGATAGTTCTTATTATTATCTTGTGGTTGTAGTATTATCTTGTTGTTAGTGGTGTTAGTTTATTTTACACCTATCTTTTGTGTTTGTTATACTATTATCGGTTCTAAGTCGGGGTCTATTAAAAACAGCCTCTCTACTTCACTTGAGGTAGTGGTATGATCTGCGTACACTCTATCCTCCCCACAGATCTCGCTATGTGGAGATATACTGGGTATGTTACTGTTGTTGTTGCTAAATAAGCTTTGACTTTTGCTTATAAGACAAAACTTCTACTCAATAATGCAGGTTATTTTATGGACCAAAGTTAAAATGTCTACATTATAAGCAACATATATAAGTTCTAACTTCTGTCTACGAGGCAAAATTTCTGGTCAATAGTATAGTTTCATTGTCTTGAAATATCATAAATGGTTACCTTATGAACAAAGTTAGAACGTCTAATTTATAGGCAGCATATATAAGTTCTAACTTCTATCTATAAGGCAAAACTTTTGGTCAATAGTATAGGTTTATTGTTTTGAAATGTCATAAACGGTACCTTATGGGCGAGAGAACATCTAACATTATAGGCAACATATATAAGTTCTAACTTCTGCCTATAAAGCAAAACTTTTGATCAATAGTGCAGGTTCATTGTCTTGAAATATCATAAACGGTTACTTTATGGGTTAAAGTTGGAACGTCTACCTTATAGGCAACGTATATAAGTTCTAAGTTCTGCCTATAAGGCAAAACTTTTGGTCAATAAAACAGATTCGTTGTCTTGAAATGCCATAATCGGTTACCTTATTGGCGAAAGTTAGAACGTCTAACATTATAGGCAACATATATAGTTCTAACGTTTGGTTATTAGGCAAAACTTCTGGTCAATAGTGCAGATTTGTTGTCTTGAAATGTCATAAATGTTTACCTTCTATTCAAAAGTTAGAACTTCTATATAGGGGTGTACATAGGTCGGGTTAGTTTGGTTTTCTATTGAAAAAAAAAACATACCAATTATGTCGGTTTATTAAAACTATAAACCAAATCAAACCAACATAAAATCGATTTTTTCGGTTAGGTTTTAGTCGCTTCTTTTGATTTTTCTCAATTTTTTTTATAATCTTTATTTTTTACAATTATATTGTGATTGAAGTTTAGATCAAGTATGTTTTCATTCATGTGCTAATGAAAAATCACAATTATGAAAAATTGAGGAGCGAAAAATACTCTTGAAACTAAAAATAAGATGAAGAGTGAAAAGTTTAGGTTTTAAGTTTATATTGAATTTTGGATCATTTTATTAGCAATTAATGGATAAATATTACTACAACTTAAAGGCCCAAATATGAATATATATATATATATATATATACACATATACACACACACCTACTTTCTAAATATTGAAAATTAATAAAACTAATTGAAAAGTATTTAAAAAGTAGGTTATAATTAATATTTTATGTATAAAAAGTTATATTATATACATGTATATATATATATATATATATATATATATATATATATATATATTTGATTTGAGTTCGGTTTGACTTTGTTTGGGTTAACACCAAACCAAACCAAGAATGGTCGTTTTTTTTTTCAAATGTTAAACCAACCAAACCAAACTATAAGTAGGTTTTTTTTTCTCGGTTTAATTTGGTTCTTCGGTTTGGTTTGACTCTACGGTTTGGTCTGTGCACCCCTACTTCTATATTATAGGCAGCTTATATAAGTTCTAACTTCTAACTATAAGGCAATACTTCTAATCGATTGAGCAGATTCATTGTCTTGAAATATCATACAAATCTGACTTATGGCCAAATTTAATAAGCGGGGCCAAAAAATCAAGGCTACCCCTTAGAAAGGTTATTTCTATAAGACTTTTTTTTTTTATGACGAACAAAATATCAAGATCAACCCATTTTATGGTCATTTCTGAACTTAACCCAATGGTGGTTAACATTTCTTGATCCTGTCTTAAATACTCATAATCATTATCTGAACCCCTTTCAACAAACTACATTGTTTATATATTATTTAAATTATCTTTTTATATATGTACATAATAGATGTTAAATAGGATACTAACATAAATGTTTTGGATGTATAGAACGATTGAACAAGAGGTATTGCAAAATATATAAAAAGACTATATATGTTTACTCATAGCTTGTCTTTACCCCTGGCACGGTACTGACACCCTTTCAGCTGGGGTTACAGGTTGGACCCCACCAGTTCAGTTTCGGGGCATGTCGGTTAGATGATTACCTCCCACAGTCTCAATTTTAGATCTAGTCCCAGTATTAGAACTCAGTTCAGTTCTACAGATTTCAGGACTGTCAGACACAGTCGCTCAGCTCCGTACGAAATTCAGCTAGTTCCATCAGAATCAGGACTGTCAGACATAGTCACCCAGTTAATAGTATATTAATTATACGAAACTCATGCTATCAGTATTCAGTTTCAGGACTGTCAAATACAGTCAATCAGACCAGTTCTTCATAATCAGAACTGTCAAAAACAGTCATTCATTTATCTGTAATATGACATCAGTTTCTCAGTACTTAATAGACTCAGTCATTCAGTATCCCAGTATTAGTACTCAGATATAAGTAAATCCACGTTATCAGAATTCATGAGTCAGCGTTATCACGATCTCGATTACAGTTACGTATTCATGCATGTATTCTCACGTTCATGTTATTCAGTCAGTTAGTATTGTTCATGCATGTGAACCGTTGCATTTAGCCTACCTCACTTGCATACCAGTACATTCAATCGTACTGACGCATTTGCAAATACCATAGGTTTAGAAGCACGAGCTCCCGAGCATCCTTAGTAGATCAGACGTTCAGTAGCCAGACCAACAGTGAGTCCTCATCATTCGAGGATAGCATGATTATTTTATTACTTTATTATTTCAGTAGTTCGGAGTCAGTTGGGGACATGTCCCATCAACTCCAGTTTTCAGATAGTTTAGAGGCTTTTAGACTACAGCAAATTTCAGGCAGTTTATTTCAGTTTTTAGGTATTGTGATACCCCATTACAGATATTATTTTATATTCAGTATTAGTTCCGTTTTGAACCTTATGGCCTTACATCTTACATTCCGCATATTTACAGTATATTATTCAGTTCTCAGTTACAGATATCAGTTATGAGTTAGCTTGTGGTCCTTCGGAGTCATAAGCACCGTGTAGCGTCCGGGTACCAGATTCAGGGTGTTACAGTCACGATATAAAATAAAGTTGGAATATTAGGTAAATATAGAAAAGGTGAATATAGACATGCATGAATGACAATAGTACAATTGATGAGACTAAAATATCATAAAAAGGGGAGACAAAGCCTCATGATGAATTATTTTAGAGATAAAACTACTTTAAACACCGTTGTTTTTTTTTTTATTTGAACATTTTTTAAATTAGAATATATGTCTTATAATAAATCATATGCTGATTAATCGTATATTTGTTTTCCATCTTTTCATAACCTAATTATTAAAGTTTTGTATAGTGACACCACAAACCTTTATCAATGGAAAAGAAAACATTTATGAAGAATATAATATAATCACTTGATTCCAAATTTGGAAGTTCTTTTTCTTGTCCGTATAAATAATATATGTATAACTTATTTAAGAATTTATTTATTATTTTATACAAAATAAAAGTAAAATAATAATATGGATATTGATAATACATTGATTGAAATGTAAAATGATCAAACTAATCTTCATAATAGTAAGATTTTTTTATTTATTTCATTTTTTAAAAAAATAGTTTAAATAGTATGTTGTACCTTTTTTTGAGTACTAGCTTAATTATGTTCTAGTTGAGTAATCAATTAATTAAACAGTTTATGTTTTAATTTCTCTTCATGATCTCTATGCCGGGCCTTACTTTATAGTTTGTTTTTGAATAATTAATTAATAGTAAACTTGCTTTCCTATTTAAAGTTTGATTATTAATTCAAGTCAAATGTCTATCTAATCTAATGCCTTCTTAGTGATTGTGATTATAAGAGTCTTGGTGAACCTCCCTAGTCAATTTGTATCAATTTAATAAAGTATTTTGTCAATTAAGATATTTGTCATCCTATATATATAGAGTAGACAAATAATAATAATAATAAGATTTTTTTTATTATTATTATTATTATATAGGCAACATTTTTTAGTGAATCATCAAAGTTAATGAACAAAATTAAAGTAGAACAACTTTTATTATTTTTGTTGTTTGGGGAGAAAACGAAAAAAAAAATTGAACGAGGGAAGGAAAATTAAAGATTTTTCCATGTGAAATAAGTTTTGAAAAGAAATTAACTTTTGACTTAAATGGAATAATCATGCTGTCTAATCATATTGTCACTAATTAGAAATTGTTATATTCAAGCCCTTCATAATTACTTTAGCCTTATCACTTTTTTGGTTTGGAATGAATTTAAAAAAACAATGATGGGATTAATTTAGCAATGAATTAATCATAAGAAAGATCGCTCTTAGCTTTTTGATTATCTTTGACGTTTATTAATTCTATTTGTTATAAACTAACAATCGACTCTATATTGTTCAACAAATTAAGGTGAAAATATATTTAGTATTGTTAATTCAACAAATTAAGGTGAAAATATATTTAGTATTGTTAAAAGCACTCGATTAATTATTGGTATAAAAAGAGGTTTATCATCATACTTAAACTCCACACGATTATGTATCTTGTATGATTTTTCCTTTTGTCTTTCACATAAAGTAATACTTGCATTAGATATGCGAGAATTTATTTATGTACTCGATTATTTTATATGGTTTAATTCAAATGTGGAATAAACTTGTAGGGACATTAGTCACATGATAAAATAAAAATTGACAAAAAAAAAAAAAATACCCTCACTCTCCTTAAATTTATTTTTTCTTTTTCCTTGAGAATATCCAACAAGAAAAAAATATCACTACATTGTTAATTTCTATATTATAATTCTTGCATTACTTATATCTACATTATTAGGGTTTTGCATAACATATTTTTGGATTAGCTTTAGAAAGATCAAATACTATGCACTTCAAATCAACAAAACGTCAAGAATATTAATTAAATAAATAATTAAACGTCTTGTTCTCATATCAATTATTCATGTGTGTAGAAAGATCTTTTTATCTTTTTATGGTAATCATCACTCCCGTGATATGTAATGACTCAAAAAAGCAAAAAGAAAAAAAAAATGATTGCAGTACATGAAATTAAGAATTAAAAAAAAAAGAGAGGATATTTTGCATAAATAATATATGGTCATAGCTTTAAGCAATAATTGACTATGTATTTCATTGCATGCATCTATGTATTTGCGTACAAGCTAGGGCGTTCAAAATCGAACCGTAATCGTCAACCCAATCGTAAAATTAATTTATTGACTTATTGGTATATAATGTGTTATCAAATTAAAAGTTAAAAAATGAATTAAAATTCTATAATTAATGGCTTATTGGTGTGGGGGTGGATTACAAAATTTTCTTACCGAGTAAATCGTTAACCCATTAAGAATTATTACAATTATATTATTATTACCTCTAGTTATATTGAAGCGGAACCTTGGAGTAACTGGTAAAGCTGTTGCCATGTGACCAAGAGGTCACGATCTTGGAAACAACCTCTGGCAGAAATGCAAGGTAAGACTGCGTACGATACACCCTTGTGGTAGGGCCTTTCCCTGAACACTGCGTATAGCGGTAGCTTTAGTGTACCGAACTGCCCTCTTTTACCTCTAGAGATATATCAAGTATATTTTGTAAATCCAACATATAAAACTCTATTTATTGTTATATTCACTTTTTAGCTTAGAAAATGGCGAGCCACTTCTTGGGACATCTAACCGTAAAGTGCAGTCAGAATCTCTAAATCGTAAACAAAATCTGAAATTTATTCTTAGATCAAAACATAAATTATTCTAGACAACACGAAGGACTGCAACAAAAATGAAAAAAACCCCAATGTGTCCTTCACAAAGTTTGAAATAAAACATAAAAATTGAAATAATATTAAAGTTTTGATTTTTCTGCCGACCAGTAATCAAAAATGTTTCAACATACATTTTAGGTCAATAAGAAGAAATTTTTTGTTCGATTCTATGTTTTAGCCTATTAAATAACTATACGAACAAAATTCAAGAAGCGTAAAAGATTGATAAATAGATCAATCACAGTATACACATAATTTAGTTAGTGAAGAAACAGAGGAAAAACGACTAATAATCGCTCGATATTTCATTGTCTCTTAGATTTATTCTTACACCGCCTGACAATCGTCCGTCAATTGCTAATCTGATACCGAACCAACCGTTATCTTATAGGGTGGCTAGCGGATTTGTACATTTTAAAAGCTAGTAGCCAATAAGCCGAATCATTAAGCATAATTATCCAACCAATCCGACTGATAGGTAGACCTAGTACAAGCTAGCTAACACATGAAATGCATGTTGTATATATATAGTACTCTCTCCGTTCTATTTTATGTGTTGTCTTTTGACCGGACATGAAGTTTAAGAAATAAATGGTCACTTTGTGAAGTTTACAAAATTGTCCCTCAAGTCACTTTAATGTTTACTTTTTAATTTTTTTTTTCTTATTAAGTAGGACTCAGTAAGGATAAAATGGGGATGATGCTATTACATAATTACCAAATAAGAAAATATGACATTCTTTTTTGAACGGACGAAAAAAAAAAGTATGCTACATAAATTGAGACGGGGGGAGTAGTAATTTATGATCAGGGTTTCTGATCAAGTCCTAATGAGCAAAGGCGGATCTAGGATTTTAAACTAGTGGGTTTTCGATAAAATAAGCTACTATGTACTAATAATAAAAAAGACAACCCCCATCAGAGATCGGTCCCATGTTAGTGGAAAATCATAAGCAATTCAAAACAACCTCCATCAGGGATAGATCCCATGTTAACAGAAAACCACAAGCAATTCAAGGGTCCCTTCTATGTCATCAAGTCAACTTCAATTTGTGTATGAGTTATCATCTATAAAATTTTATTGACTTCTTCTATTTTTTAATATATTTACAGGATCTACAGTAGCGGGTCACCTGATCGACACTGTAGATCCGTCCCTGCTTATGAGGTCGTCTTTTGGTTAGAGAGCGTTTTCTCATCAATATAAATAGTACTTCCAACGTGAATCTAAATTTGTCCGGGCTCCAAATTCTAATTTACGAATTCGAAATGCTTCTACAAGATCAAAAAAATTATGAATGTTGTAATTTTTTTCTTGGTCAAGAAGGGATTAGTTTTATAGCATGTTAATGGGGTGAGGGTGGGTTGGCACTCCTTTCAGAAGAAAGAGTCAAAATATTGTTAGTCAAGGCCAGCCACATCCCGGCCCTGTGGGTACGAAGCAGAGTTTGCATTGATCACATTGTGACCCAAAATACAATGTTTGATTTAACGGCTAAATGTTTTGCCAGAGCTATCATCTAAAACATAACTTAATACAAAAGAAGGTGGCATAAATGTGATGATCGGCTTTTCTGTGAATTGTATGACTGTGCCTTCCTTAGCTAGTCAATCTGCCACTGCATTTTTCTCTCTAAAAACCTGTGTTGGGGTTGTTGCTCCCAACTCGGTCAGCAATGTCCTGCACTCAATGAAAAGATTATGATACAAAGTGTGGTCATTGTGAAGCATTTCAAGAGCTGCCATTGAGTCTAGTTCAATATCAAAATCTATGATGTGATATTCTTTGGCTAGACGAAGACCCCAATGATAGCCTGAATTTCAGCCATTATGGGTTTTATTCCGGGCATGGGTTCCCTTTAGTCGAGCTATCAGTGTTTAGTTTTATGGCTCTTTACTGGGGGATTCCACTTAGGAGTAATGATGTGGTGGGTG
>NC_061115.1:220215859-220220359 GCF_002878395.1 Capsicum annuum
TAGTTATGTTGGATTTGGATTTAGCAAGAAGGACGTATTCAGTGGCATTGGCAATGACATTCTCACTATTAATGGAGTTATGATTCTTGTTGAATAGATTGTCATTCCTGGTCAGCCAAATTCCTCTTAGGCAGTATGGGAAGAGAGAGCCCCAGGTGAGCCATGAGGTAAAGGGCTTGGAGCATATTTTTTCCCACCAAGTGTGTCAATTTGAGTCATCAATGATATCACCAGGGAGAGGTGGTTTATAACTACTCTTGAGGATCAATCTAGCCCAAAATTGCTTGGCATTAGGACATTGAAAGAAAATATGGTTAATATCCTCACTGGTATATGCGAAGAAGTGGCATTGGAGGGAACATTGATACCAATGTGATTTAGAAAGTTGTTGGTGGGTAGCCTTCCATGCATGAGTAACCAAAGGAAAATTTTGGTCTTGTTAGGGACATCAGCTTTCCAGACCATAGAGAAGTTTTGTCTATGACAGGGTTGGCATTTTGATTGTATAGACAAGAATACATGGTTGCAGTGGTGAAGTTGCCAGTGGAACTGTAGTTCCATAAGGCTTTGTCTTCAGCATTTTCATCCAAGGTTATATGGTGACTAAGAATGATGTCCTAAATGGATTTTGGAATTTCAAAAGAGAGATCACTAAAGTTCCAGCATCCATTTGTCAAGACATCCTTGACTTAGGACTTAGGTACTGAGATCCTGCTTGTTTAGGGGGCCTTGAATCTGGCTTCTAAGGCTGTGCATGTGAGGGATCCAAGAATCATTATAAAAATTGACCCTATTTCCCTTATCTACTCTCTATCTGATACCCAAACAACAATCTTTCTAACTCCTCTTAATATTCTTCCAAGTTCTAGAGGTAGGGGGTTTGGGGGAGTCTTTCTATTAAGTTTATAGTACTTAGCCAGGGTGGTTTGCCCCCAAAGACTAGTTGGCTGCTGGAACAGCCTCCATGCTAAACTAGCATGCATAGCTCTATTCCTGAGCTCAGTTCTGTGAAGTCCCAACCCCCCAATTCTTTTGTTAGTGGTTAGGACCTCCCAGTTAAGAAGATGAAGCTTCTTTTTCTCACTACTGCTGCCCTAAATGAAATCTCTTTGGATTTTGTTGATGAGCTCAATAACTTTACTAGGTATTCTAATGTAGTTCATGATACGGGTGGGCATTGCACTAAGGGTAGATTTGGCTAATACAGATCTGCCAACCATGTTTAAGAATTTGGTCTTCCAGCCTAACATTCATATTATCAATGATGAACTAAAAATCACTATTCTTTGGTTTACTAGAAAAAATGAGATAGCCCAGGTATTTGCCACAACTTTGGCTAGGCTAGATGTTCAGAGCTTGGGTACACTGATCTACAGCCCGAGGCATACAGTTAGCAGAGTAGATGGCCTTGGATGTTTTATTATTGATTGTTTGGCCTAAGAGAAGAGAGAAGGTTTGCAGAATCCTAGCAATAATTTGGTAGTTTGTGGTGTCTACCCTTGCTAGAAAAGTGAGATCATCAGCAAAAAGAGATGTGAATGTTTAAGACCCTTGGGAGAGATGGAAATAAGAGTCAAGTTATTGGCTCTAACCTCAGCTTCAATGCCTCTTAAAAGTCTTTCAAGGCATATGATGAACAGGTAGGGGAGAGGGAGTCTCCCTGCCTAATCCCCTAGAGGGCTTGAAAATTTTTGTTCTTCTGCTATTTACTAGAATTGCAATGGAAGAAGCGGTAATGCAGGATAGGATGAGTTTGACCATGTTGTTAGGAATGCCAAAAAATAGCAAGGTGTCCTTTATGAAGGACCACTCTAATTTATCAAAGGCTTTTTCAAGATCCACTTTCAGGATCTGCTAGCCTTTTTACCCTTCATTTTTTAAAAGTAGGATATGTATTCTTGAATGATGATTGCATGATCAACAACTCTCCTATGGGCCAGGAAGCTGGCTTGAGTGGGGCTAATAATGCTTTGGAGAACAAGCTTGTCTAATGGGTCTAAAGTTTTTTAGACTAGAAGCATTTCTACATTTAGGTATCAGGCATACCAGAGTACTATTATGATCAGGAGGCATCCTGCTGTTCTGGAAGACCTCCTTACAGAAGGCAAGTTTTTTTAAGCCAATGTCAGTCCAAAACTTCTGGTAGAAGAGAGGGTATAGTCCATCAGGACCAGGAGCTTTCATGGGTTTGAAGGAGTTAATAGCAAGAAGGATCTCAGAATCTCTAAGTGGTGCAACTAAGGCTATTTGCATATCTTGAGAGATGATATTAGAAGTATAAGTAGGAATAAAGTAAAAGTTGGGAGAACTAACATGGCTGGTTGTGTAGAAGTTGGTGAAATATTGCATCACATGGGCTGTAATGATATCCTTACCTTTGAAGGTATTACAAACCTCATCAACCAACTCATTAATTCTGTTCCTCCTTCTTCCATTGAGGGTCGATGCATGGAAGAAAGAGGTATTTGCATCACCCTTTGTGAGCCAGGTGATTCTAGATTTGGTCTTCCAAAAATTCTCCTCACACTTCAGGAGGGAGTCATATTCATGCAAAAGCTCATTTTCAATGTTGTGGAGGAAGATGCTTGTATGGTAAGCATCGGATTTTTCTAACATCATCTAGTCTAGCTCTAACAATTTTCAACTTAGTAAAGAAGTTACCAAACACCTACGGGTTCCACTGAGTAGCATGGTCCTGGAAGGTGCTAACAGCTTGTTATTGGTTGGTATTTTGACTAAAACACTACTTAACTAAGTTCCTAAAAGAGTCATGGTTAAACCACATAGGTTAAAACCTAAAGGGTTTACAGTGGGTACTTTGGGACCTATTAGTTAAGGAAAATAGCAGGGGACAATGATCAGACTTAGTCCTGGGAAGATAGGTGACCAAGCAATCAGGGTGAAGGTTTATCTAGGAGTCATTAGCAACACACCTATCTAATCTTTCCTGAATAAGAGTTGCTTTATTGCGGAACCTTTTATTAGTCCAGGTGTATTTGCATCCCCTAAAGCCTAGGTCCACCATGTTACAGTTGTTAAGACAATCCCAGAATTTGCCAACTCTAGCATTATTGATAGGATCCCCTCCCCCAGCTTTTCATTAGCTCTAAGAACCTCATTGAAATCCCCACCCATTAACCAATCCCCTTTGTAGATGAAGGATATGTGGCATAATTCCTCCCAACGGGTGGTTCTCAGATTAGGGTCGGGACTAGCATAAATAGCCTAAAAAACCCAAGGAGTTGGATTAGAGGGTACCTTGATGATGGTGTGGATTCCCTGGGGGGATATCGAGAAGTTTTGAAGATTAATAGCATTCTCCTTCTACATAATCACAATTTCTCCCTTTCTACCATCAGCACTTGACTCCATGTGAGAGTCATGACCAAGCATCTCAGTGAGATTGGTATGGTCTACCATTTTAGTTTCCAGAAGGACAACCACAGTGGGGTTATGCGCCTTAACAAGAGCAGCACAATGCCATTTAAAGGTGGGGTTATTTTCTTCCCTGGTATTCCAGATAATGAAATTCATGGTTTCAGATGGAAGGGGTGGGTGGTTCAGGATTAGTCTCTTCCCCTTGTCCATTTTGGTTTGTTGTTCCTTGTCTAAATATGGGCTTAGAGAGACTGCTACATTGTCTTGGTTGGTCATATTCCTCAAGATCATCCTGAATGTTGTCATTTTCTTCGGATAGGACACTATAATAACTGTGCTGAAGGGCTCTACGAACTCTTTCTGAAGAGTTTTTTCTAGCATAAAGAATTCCATATTTGGTCCCCCTAAGGTTTCTAAGAGTTGTTCCATTTCTGCATTGGACCTCTGGAGTTCTTCTAGCACTGTTTGTTGTATTCCTTCTTGGTCTCCTACCACGACTGTCCCTTCTCTGTTCTGAAAGTTGGTTTGGTTGGTCGGGACATTGGAGCCTGGTAATGTCCAAGGTACAAACGTCAAGGTGTCCAAATTCGAAAGATAAGGACTCTCTGGGTAGTAAGGTAGGTGCTTGAACATGTAAGTCATCAGGGAGTTGAACTCGTGTGTGTTCATGACATTGAGTGTGCCTAGTCTTTGGGCTTACAACATTGTTTGTATCCATACCTGATAGCCCAGTCCCTGTACTATGTGATTCACTCCCTCCTTGATTATTTAGGCCATCCAAGTTGGGTCTTGGATCATTAGTACGATGGGCTGGTCCCTCATTATGACACAATATGATATGGTTTTCTCCTTTATCGCCATTTTCGCCCAAGAAGTTGGGATTCTATTGGGATGGTAAGGTGCTGAGACAAATACGATGGGTTCCTTCAGTGGTGGTTGGGAAGCGATTGTTGTTACTCGAATTCTTTAGCTGACTTTGGATGTTAATGGGTTCATTGGGGCTTTTGTTAGAACTAAAAGAGGTTGTTGAGTTAATGGACATGACCGTATCGGTCATGTCAATCGACTCTACATGATGATTACCCCTATTTGAGACTTTAGTTATCGTCCTAGAAGATGATA
>NC_061115.1:220223359-220226993 GCF_002878395.1 Capsicum annuum
TGTGTGAGTTTGGGTTGCTTCTTCTGGGACGAAGTTCGGTTCCCATTGTCTCACTAATAGAAAGTTGTCGGTAATGAATCATGGTCCGCCATGGAGCGCCTTTAATGCATTTTCTGGGTTGTGGAATTTGGCCATATAGAAGTCTCATCCCAGATCGATCAATGTAAGTGGTTCCGTCGGTTTCTAGAGATCAGCTAGCTTGATTTTCAAATAGTTGTGTGTTAGCTAGGGGTGGGCATATTTTGGTTTAAACCGAAAAAACCGAAAAACCAAACTGAAATTTAATTTTGGTTTCGGTTTTTCGGATCGGATTCGATTTGTAATTTCAGAATTTCAGTTTTTTGGTTCGGTTTTCGATTTTCGGTTTTAAAAAAAAATCGGCTTAAACTGAAAAACCAAAATTTTATAAATAAATAAATAATATATATATTTTATTATATATAATATATATCTATATAATATATAATATTATATTATATATATAATATAATATAATATTATGTTATATATATAATATTTAGTAATTCACATTCACAATTAATATTTAACAACAAATTCGCATACGCCGCAGGCTGTTTATGGATTGTTTTAATGACTCAAATATTTTATGGACTATTTTGGTGACTTTGGACCGTTTTATGGACTATTTATGCAGAAAGTATGTTGTTTCATGGACTATTTTTACGAGTTTTGAGTTTTGTAGACTATTTATGCAAGGTTATATTATATGTAATGATTAATGACGTTATGTATTATGTTAAGCTCATGATTATTTCATTTCGTTTTATCCATGTTGAGTTATTTATAATTATTTATAGTTGGGAATGAAAAACAGGTTTGAAAAAAATAATTTTTCTAAAAACATTCATCAATTTTAAATGCTCAGTTATGAAAAAGAGAGGCTAACTACTTTAATATTTCAAACCGAAATAACCGAACCGAATTTGTAAAAATCCAACCAAACCGAATTTATTTAGGTTTGGTTATGCATGTCATTTTTGTCTATCCGAAAACCGATAAACTGAACCGATATTAATCAATCAGAACGAACCGACCGAACGCCCACCCCTAGTGTTAGCCTTTTGTTCACCAATTTCACTATGACTGAGTGTTGCCAATTAGTACGAGCAGTTTGCTTTGAAGCTTTGCTGGTCGTTCGCATTGGGGGTTTCAATGACCCAAGTGGCGGATCCAGACTTTTGGTTAAGTGTGTTCATATTTTTTCTTGGGCAAAGAACTGTTTAAAAAACAAAAAAAATAAAGCACTGCTATGCTACACCTGCCGAGGTTCGAACCCAGGTTGTTGATGCAGAATTGCACACTCTTGATCACTAGACTATGCTTCTCTAGCTTGTCAAGGGTGTGCAACAACGCAACATGTATATAACCATAAATATCTATATTTAACCAATATAATCAAAAAAAATTCCGACGAAGGATGTTCATCTGACCACCCTTCGTTGGCTGTGGCTCCACCACTGCAATGACCATTGGATCGGGCGGTTCCGGCGGTGTCGGTTTGTCGGAGATGACGCCTTTTGGCGTTTCTGTTTCACTGTTACTGTTCATTCACTAAGAGAAGAAACTTTGGGGTCCAAAAAAAATTGAATGTTGTAATTTAACAATATGTTTAATTGATACATAACTTTGATATCATATATAATTGAACTGCATGCATGCACGTGTACAGTACTACACGTACTAACTTTGACATGCATTAGTGATATAGACTAAAAAGAAAATCACAAAACAAAAGAAAGTATATATCACCGCGCGTTGTTGGTTTCAGATTTCTATAGTTGAACTCGTACAATACAATACAACAACATCGACCATTTCAATGAATCGTCTTGTGTTATTAAGTTTTAAGACGTTCATAATATTCTGATTGATCTGATCTCGAAAAACTACATGTCAGTCGATTCCTGTCAGCAGACGAGCATTACAACACATTTTTTGAAAATATAAAATCTTGCCTTTTGCTTCTTCACTATCTTGCAACATCTTTGTCCAAATTCTCTAAATGTAAAGTGATTTTTTCCTTCTTTTTCTCCTTTCATGGCTTCAAAACTACAAATCTTGAAAAAGTTTTTTCTTTTTTTCTTTATAGAAATTTTCTCTCACTAAATTGTTGAAGTTGTTGGTGATTTAATGTTTAATAATAAGTCAATTAAATAGGAAACAATCATGCATAAGTGAATGGACTACTCAATAGTGAATTACCAAATTTAACCTTATAAATTGAACATTGAATTAATTCCTTTTGCTTAATAAGAATATTTATTGTAATATTATAAAAAAGCAATGACAATTTAGTCTTTTTAATTAGAATTATCTTGGTCTCTATTTAGGATTAGTTAGTTAGAGGTTTAAAACTAACAACGTCAAAGGTATCATTTTGTGGCCCTCATTTCATTTTCATAGAAATATCAAGAGAAATTATATATAACTAAAGTGGAATTTATTGGTTATCATAATTTTTTTAAAAATCTATATCTGAATATTATTAAAAGGAGAGGACAAAGCCTCTCCATTTAGCCAAGTGGCAGAATTAAATATTGACACATGTAATCTATAGTTAATTAGTTAGGAAATAGTTGCTGTTGTTTGCAATGTTTCCGTTAGTTTACAATTTTGAAGTTGTTCTTTAAATTTAAAATTTAAATTTTCAGTTACTTCATATTTTTATATTTTTAGTTTGAAAGTTTGTATGTTAGTTGGTTATAATTGTTACCCCTTTACACATTAATATACTACACTTTAAAAATGCAAACCTCCTATACTATTTTTTTTATTTAACAAAATTTATGTTGAATTTGGATTATGTAACTGCACTATTTTTTTTTTCATGATCATAACTACACTATTATCAATAAAAACTTACAAGTGCAAACATACACAGTTTATTACAAATCTCTGACTTGAAATTCACATTCACTAATTAAAAACTCAAATAAAATCAAATTACATCACATAAACTGCTTATACATTCAGTATATATTGGCATCACTTCAAACACATTCTCATTCTTATGCAACCTCCTCATAGAACCATGTGTCATCATATATACAATATCCATCTGCATAGAATTATAAACAAATTCATATGTTAGTAATTATCATTATATTATGTCTTAAAATTTTTATCCAAAAATTATACTTTTAACTAATTAGAACATATAAACGAGTTAATTAGTTGAATTAAAAAATTCATATTATAAGTACATATTGTCCTTCTAATATTAAATCTTAATACATACTGCCCTTCAAATATTAAATCTTAATTAAAAATTAAAAATTAAAATTTAAAAAATCAGTATTATAACTTCTTAAATAAAACACGCTAAAAAAATGAATTTCGTGGCAGAAGTTCATAACTTTCAATTAATGACTACAACAACTTAACAGATAATTGTAAAATCTTTTGTACAATTATAGAGTTATCACCATTCAATAACTACTCTGTTATCACCATCGTATTTATCCAGTACACATCTATCTACATTCTACATAATACTCAACCAATCCTTCTTATCCTACTATGTAAACTTCCCTTAAGATTCATTTCCTTCTTCTGTAAATACAATTCAAATTCGACATATATTCTCTTCAACTCTTAAATTCCCTACAATATT
>NC_061115.1:220227093-220238059 GCF_002878395.1 Capsicum annuum
CGACAATATTAGAGAATTTAACAGCAGAGGAAGCATATGCAAAAGGGCTAACATCATCAAATAGGGAGAAATGGAGGAAAGAGACGGCGGCGACGCGGCGGCAGGCGATAAACAGAGGACATTCACGACGAAATTCCGATGGAGGAGGGTTATTTTCTTGCTTCGGAAATGCATACGATATCGAGTTCAGAATTGTATGCGGAGCGAATAATAATAACAACAACAATAACAACAACAACAACAACAACAATAATAATAATAATAATAATAATAATAATAATAATAATAATAATAATGGAAAGTATAGTAGAATACCTAATTCTAGTAGAAAAAAGTGGTCTAGTGAGACAAATTCAGCATGAGGGACAACATTATTTTGGTACATGTAAATTAATGTTGTAAATTAAATTTAATGTTGGTTACTAATCCTGTGAGATTACACTAATATATTATTATTGTTGACATGCAAAATAAAAAAAAAATATTTAAAAGTATAAAATAGAGATACGCATTCAATATCTCTTAACTATGATCAAAATTGCTATGACACACTCCAACTTCACAAGGATTTTATTACCCTCCTGAACTAAATTTTAACATACTTTTGTCACCATTTTGTGCTGACGTGACACCTTTACTACACAAAATAAGGTTCACGTCAAATGTGTCACGTCAGCTAAAAACAATGACAAAAATACATTAAAATTTAATTCAGAGGGTAGAAAGACCCCGTAAAATTGAAATATGTGTCGTAAAAAATTCAGTAATAATTTAGGAGTACTCGATGCTTTATAAATTACAATGAAACCACTCAATTATTAGTTTTTTGGATGTGAACATTTTATCTTTATTCATTTTCATTTGCAAATGCATGTATCATATGTTAAATTATTTTGATTTTTCAACACCTTGTTGGATATGAGTGTCCACTACTAAATTGTCCTAACTAGGATAGTGATTGCAAATGGACCTAAATTGGAATATTAGAAAACAAAGTTATCTATAATAATACAAATATGATCATAAAGGTAGCAAGAAAATGTCATTTTCATTATTTAATACTAAGCATTTGATAAAAAATGGGCACCAATGACTAGTCTTTTTCCTATCCTATGCTACAACTATCACACACCAACAATCAAAGTCGGATCTAGAATTTCTATCTAAAGAGTTTAAAAAAAAAAAAATCGAAGAAGGTTCAATATCTACAATATATACATATAAATCATTTTAATTGTGTATTAATAATATTATTTTTCGTCGAAGAGGATTCGTCCGAACCTCCCTTTACTAGGCTAGCTCCGCTTATGCCAACAACAACATATCCCACTAAGTGGAATCTGGGAAGAATAGGGTAAAATGTATGTATATTGTATCACTGCCTCGGATGTAAAGAAGTTGTTTCCGATATATAAAGCCTCAGCTCAATAATAAATATTTTAAAGCTATATATATATATATATCGAAATAACTGAAATAAGGAAAGCCATGACGTGATACACAATAACTATTCATAATTTGTGGGGAAAAAAATTAAATATGATTTATATATTGTATAAATGTAATTCTTTTGATACTATCGAGTCATTTTTACTTGTTGCATCAGATAATATGAAAAAAAAAATAACTCCATAGCATACCTTCATTTTCACGTGGAAGTATGGTTTTAGAAAAGTCTTTGGACAAAATAAAAACAACTTTTTAAAGTTCCAACTTTTAATTAATAATATGTAGAATTGGTGCATAGGTTGAAAAGTCATATAATTGTAACTATATTAGAATATGCCTTCCATATATCCTAGTGAAATAAGTCATCCTTCTTTTTTATTTGTTTGTTAATGCAAGTAGAGAAAAATATAAAAATTTAAAACTTTTCTTGTGAGCAAAAAATAAAAATAAAAATTCATGTCTCAATCATGTTTAATTTTTTTTGTCCACAATAAATGTTTTATTGTTAATCAAATTTACGCTCTTTATTCGTAGGTCTCGAGTTCAAGCCATTAATAAAGTCGTTAAAATAGATTTCACCGTGAAATCGGTGCAATTTATTGTTTAATTTTGTAGATTTTGTCTATAATTTTTTGTTGATTTATAATAGATTGTCATCTACCACTCGTTGAGACCTAATTCGATCTTCATAGAGATCTCGAGATATATTCTTACAAAGTTTTATTACAGGATCTATGGCCGCTTCCGATTTAGTTGGGCAACCTGATAAATGTACATCTACAAGAATTAGCTTATCGACTCCTCAAACAGTACTACTATGAGAATCGATATTGAACATCCTGCCTGAAAGTCTATATAATTATAAATTGTAGATCAATATATTTTCTTATAATGCTTTAATTTGCGAAAAGATAAATAAATTAGACAGTGATCTATAAGGACCATAACTTGCGAAAAAATAAAAAAAGGGTGAATTTACTTAATAAATATGTCAAAAAGTGACAACCGACCGTGAAATTTTTTAATTTTTTTTTTTAGTTCATTTAAGAGCAAGGTTAATAGGTCCCTAGGTACGAAATCACCTCTAGTAAAAAGCGTTTTACCTTCAAAGGGGCCGTCTCTCCATGCCATCCTCACACATTCCACAGCTCGCCTGGGGCCGCCGGTCGATTTTTAGGCCCAAAATTCATCCGGATCTCGGGCCCACTCTGAGAATCATTAGCTTACATCCATCGATTTGGCCCGAAAACTGTCCGCTTGTGCCGTTTCGCCCATTTGACCATCCAGACGGCTCCACCGGGCCATACCCTCACACGCTCCACAACTCGCCTGAGGGTCGGTCGATTTTCGATCCAAAATATGCCCGGGCCCACCATGAGAACAGTGGGCTGACACCCACCGATTTGACCCGAAAACGGTCTGTTCGCATCGTTTCATCCGTTGGACCACCCAAACAGCTCCACTGGGCTAAATTTTCAACATAAATCTAAGATAGCCGAAATCTAATACGAATATCAAACATCGAACGAATAACTATAAAAACAATGACAGTTGACCAAACTTACAATGAACTTAAAAAATCTAACAAACACAAAAACTCCAACTACCAATCAACAATAGACATCTATACAACATCAAAGTACAAATTTCTCTTTATTAGTTGAACTCAAAAAGCTGCTCTCATTCTATTTTTCAATCTTCCCACCATTATTGCTCTCTTCTTACTAAAAATATATATACATATATATATATTTATACAAACTTTCATAAAAAAATCATTTTTCCTTAATAAACTTCTACTCATGTTTAACTTCCCACAAAAAAAAATAAAAAATTCGAGAAAATACTGTTTTTTTTTTTTTTTTTTTTTTAGTTTTTAAAGTATTTTCTTGTTTCTTGATTTAAAGTGTTTGTACATTTTTTAGTGAGTTGAGGGCAAAATCTTGAAAAAACATTTTTTGGTTTTGGAGGGGTTTTATCTTTATTAAAAATTAATATTTTTAATTTTTTTTTTAATTATTATTATTTTTGTGAATTGAGATAAAGAGAAATGTTAGGGAAGGAGTGTTGGTGTTGGGATAATGTGTTTGATAACAATTATGATGAAATTGAACCAGAAAGTTTTACTTTGCCTTCACCAATTCCACAATGGTCTCAAGGTAATTTCTTGAATTTTATGTTTTGTTTTCAAGTCGTGGAAATAGTCTCTTCTAAAATGTAAAGTAAGGTTACGTATAATGATCCTTGTGATCCTGTACTTTCTTGGATTCTGTGCATAATGGAAGTTTTAGTGTATCGAACTGTCTTTTCTGTATTTTCTTCTGATATTTTAACAAAAGATCTGTGCCTAAATGTAAAGCAAGATTACATACAACGATCTTTGTGGGCCGGTACTTTCTTGGATTCTGTGCATAGTAAAAGTTTTATTGTACTAGGTTGTCCTTTTTTGTGTTATCTTTAACAAAAGATCTGTGTCTATTTCGGAAATGTAAGGTAGAATTGCGTACAATGATCTTTGTGGGCTGGTACTTTCTTGGATTCTGTGTATAACGGGAGTTTTCGTGATCTCGGTTGTCCTTTTTTGTTTTATCTTATGTTATCTTTAACAAAAGATCTGTGTTTTTTGTTTTCAGTTGACTCAGTTCTATGGTTGACTTGGGCTAAAATTGAATATACTTCCTTCGTTTCATATTATTTGGCCCTTGTTCGCCTACCATATTACTTGCGAAAGCTTTAAATTAGAAGTGTATTTACCAAACTAACCTTATTAATAATGATTGGGAACTTTAAATTTGATTACGACTAGTTTATTTAGCTGTTTAATAGTGAGGATAATATGGGGACAATGTAATAATATTTTCTTGATTTGCTAAAATGGACAAGTAAAATTAAACATCTATTTTTAGTACAGGAAATCTGTAGTTCAGTTGAGCTAAAATTGAAGATTTGATTTATTTGTTAATAAAGTTCACGTTTTTATGCCAGTAGAAAATAACTTCTAGTATATGTTGGCCAGAGATATTTTAACAGATAAACATGATTGAGTTAGGTGTTTGACGCCCCAGTGAGGAGGTGTGAGAGGTTGACGTTGGAGTGACGCCCCAGTGAGGAGGTGTGAGAAGTTGACGTTGGAGTGACGCCCCAGTGAGTGAGGAGGTGTGAGAGGTTGATGTTGGAGTGACGCCATAGTGAGGAGGTGTGAGAGGTTGACGTTGGAGTGATGCCCCAGTGAGGAGTTGTGAGAGGTTGACGTTGGAGTGACGCCTCAGTGAGGAGGTGTGAGAGGTTGACGTTGGAGTGACCGAGTATAGGTAGAGGTAGGCCGAAGAAGTATTGGTGAAAGGTGATCAGGCAGAACATGGCAAGCCTTTAGGTTACCGAGGATATGACCTTTGATAAGAGGGTGTGGAGGTCGAGGATTCTGGTAGAAGGGTAGTTGTAAATAGTTTCGGGGTTTGGTCTCTTCGGCTAGTAGCATTAGTATTATTATTTTCGGTATTTTTATTATTCTACTATTTCCGTGTTTCTCATTCTTAGTTTTCTATTACTACTTGTTGTCTCATGTGCCTCTATCTTCTTATTATCGTGCTATTGCTTATGTTTTCATAAACGTTGCTTTCTTTGAGTTGAGCGTCTTTCGGAAACAGCCTCTCTACTTGACAAGGCCGCGGGGTAAGGTCAGCGTACACGCTACCGTCCTCAGACCACAAGTGGGACTATACTGAGTATCTTGTTGTCGTTGATTAGTCAAGGTTTCAGATAATCGATCCCAACTTGCTTGAGATTTAGGCATAGTCGCGTAGTTGTTGTAAAGTTCACATTGTTATACCAGTATTGGTTTGGGATAATTTAAAATGAAGAAACATGATGTTCATGTGGTTAACCACAACTTGTTTGGATCGAGGCGTTGCTGTTATTGTTGTGAAGTTCACATTTTTATGTGGCAACAATCTTCCTGACGTGAATATGGTCACGTCAGTGAGGATTTATATAGCCGACCACATTGTATGTATCAATCTATGCTGTCGAACTCTCCAAAAATTGTTGCCACACTACTTTCGGAGGATCCAACGTGCAGTTGTCTGCATCTTGAAGAGTTCGAGCAGCATAGGTATCACGTATCAAGTACTTCATTCTGCTATGGTTTCGCTATTTGCTTTAACGGGGATATTGTCTTTGTAGGTAAAGGATTTGGAAATGGAAAAATATGCCTAGGTGAAATCGAAGTTGCTCAAATCACCAAGTTTACGAAAATTTGGAGTTGTTGCCCGTTGTTTGGAAAATCGAAATCAGTTTCATTCTATAAACCAGATGAAATTCCACAAGGATTTTTCATCGTTGGCCATTACTGTCAGCCGGATGACGAGAAGAACATAACAGGCTACGTTCTTGCTGTCAAAGATCTATCTACCGATCAGAAGCCGGAAAAACCACTTCAAGATTCGACTTCCAAGCTTCCTGCTCTTGCAAAGCCGACGAATTACACTTTAGTTTACAGCCCGAACGCCCTTTTTAAGGAAGTTGGTTACGTTTGGCTTCCAAATGCACCAGTTGGTTACAAAGCAATGGGCTTTGTGGCAACCGTTGAACCTCATGAACCGAATGTCAATGAAGTTACATGTGTCCGTGCTGATCTTACGGAGAGCTGTGAGGCTTGTGAAGTTGTTTTCAGTTATAATTCTCTTTTGTCAAAGAGCCAATTTCGGGTTTGGAAAACTAGACCTTGCGAAAGGGGCATTTCATGTAGAGGGGTCTCGGTTGGGACGTTCTTCTGCAGTACGAGCTTCACTAAAGGCGATGAGCTCACCATTGCATGTTTGAAGAATCTTGACTCGTCTCTACAGGCAATGCCAAATCTTGAGCAGGTCCATGCACTCATCAAGCACTATGGACCAACTGTTTACTTCCATCCCGACGAAATTTACTTGCCATCATCGGTTGAATGGTTCTTCAAAAACGGAGCTCTTCTATTTGAAGACGGTAAGAACAACAACGGTATTGCTATCGAACTGAAAGGCGCAAACTTGCCTGCAGGCGGACGAAATGATGGGAAATACTGGCTTGATTTACCTAGTAAAGATGATGTAAATAGGCACACTGTCAAATGTGGGAAAATTGAGACCGCGGAGCTCTATGTTCATGTTAAACCGGCTGAAGGTGGAACGTTAACGGATATTGCAATGTGGATTTTTTGCCCTTTCAATGGACCGGCTACGCTCAAAGTAGGTTGGTTGAATCTCGACCTGAAAAAAGTAGGCGAACACGTTGGTGATTGGGAGCATTACACTCTTCGTATTAGCAACTTCTCAGGGGAGCTCGTGAGTGTCTATTTCTCGGAGCATAGTGGTGGTGAATGGGTTGATGCTCGTGATTTGGAGTTCATCGAGGGGAATAAGTCGATCGTATATGCATCAAGAAATGGCCACGCGAGTTATCCACATCCCGGATGTTACCTTCAAGGCAATACAAAACTTGGTATCGGAGCAAGGAATGATTGCGCTAAAAGCAAATACTATATCGACTCTAGCAGCAAGTACCGAATCATCGCTGCAGAGTATCTCGGAGAAGGAACTATTGTAGAACCACCGTGGCTACAGTACATGCGGGAATGGGGTCCGACCATTGAATACAAATCGGGATCTGAAGTAGACGAGATAATCAAACACCTTCCGTATATTTTCAGATTTTCAGCAGAGACTCTTGTCGCGCTATTTCCAAATGAACTTTACGGGGAAGCAGGGCCAACGGGGCCTAAGGAGAAGAACAACTGGTTCGGGGATGAAAGGTGGTAGAGCCGGTAGGCAGAGGCGAATTCAGGATCCAAAGTCGTCGAGTTCAGAATACGTTTGATCTTATTATATGTATCCATTTCTTGTATATATATAGGAGGAAGTTACTATTCTTTGTAAAGTTGGAATGTTGTTGTGTGTGTAACATAAAAACTCTTGGAGCCTCTGTTGCTCGGACTCTTCAAAAATCTCGCTACGTGTTAGTCGATTTCGCCAAATATAGTACATTTCTGGAGGATCCGACATGAGCATAGTCCGAGCAACATAGCTTGTACCCCATTACGATACCTAAGGGTGTACAGACCAAATCGTCAAGTCAAACCGAACCGACGAACCAAACCAAACCGAGAGAAAAAAAGGACTTGTGGTTTGGTTTTAAGCTACTTTGATTGCGTTTTTCATAAAGTGACGTACAGATCAACTTACACACATTTCGATTATCACCAATATTTAGACAAATTCAAATTGAAAAAGATATTACGTAAATCTTTTCGACTATACTAAAATTTGAACCTTAATCTTTGTTAACGCGCACTTTAAAACGTTTTTTTAACTATATTGACATGAAAAAAAATTATAATTTACAATAATACTTATATATAGTGTTATTTTAAAAAAATTGTAACCTCAAAATTTGATAAAAGTTGTTCATCAACTTTACTTATTCAATTTGAAAAACGAGAAATAATTTTTTTAAATTTTATGTCAATTTTAGTAATGTTATTAAATACTACATTCCTTTTTCAATATTTTCATATCCATCCATTCGCTTTTACTTGTCATTATTTTTCTAACTTGATTTTCATTTTTACTTGTTAATTTTTGACAAATCAAGAAAAAGACAATTTATTTTTCACGTTTTACCCTTAATATTAATTACTTATTCTCCAAATTATTTTCAAATACATATTACTAAACATGTGTAAACAGCCTCTGACAGAAATGAAAGGTAAGATGCGTACAATACACCTTTGTGATGGATCCTTTCCCCGAACCCTGCACATAGCGGGAGCTTTAGTGCATCGGGACTGCTCTTTTATCAATTAATTGGGGTAATACGATAAATTTATTATACGAATTATTATTTTCTTAAGGAAAAATGCTCCGTTTCCACCCTGAACTATACACAAAATTGCTAAGACACACGCAAACTTTAGGAGGGTCCTATTACCCCGTGGACTAATTAAAATTATATTTTTGGCAACTTTAGTGCCTATGTGGCACATACGTGGCATATCAATAAATCAACACACTGAAGGTCTACGTAGGCATACGTATGTGCCACGTAGGCATTAAGGTTGCCAAAAATATAATTTTAATTAGTCCAAGGGTAATAGGGCACTCCTAAAATTTATGTGTGTTTCAGTAATTTTGTATATAATTTAGAATGAAAATAATGCATTTTTTTAATTTTTATTTATTAAAGTACGTGTCAAGTCAAACATGAATAATTAAAGATAGACGGAGTGAGAAATACTTTGTTGTCTTTGTTTGACCTTTATGTCCTTTTTTTAGGACCTTAGTCATTGTCATCAACTCCTTCAACCCCCAACCCACCCCACCCCCCACCCCAACCCACCCACTCCCTACGCCCACACCGTCACCCCCTCCTTTTTACTATTTATAGCACATCAATTCTCCAAATTCCAAGAAACAAAAAAAAACACAGTAAAAAAAGCCAAAAATTTCAAGAATTCCATTTTTTCTTTGATCACCCACGTACCCCACCCCTACCCCACCCCCACCACCCCAACAATGGCTGCAGCTAAGAATATATCCATAGAAGAAACTGTTGAAATAGCTAGAAAATGTTGGTTTAAGTTCAAGAAAGTGTCAATTCTTGCACTTTATACTCCATTTGTTGTTTGTTTAGCTTCTGGAACTTTAAAGATTGAAACTTTACAGCATTTCATAGCTCAAAATTCTTATTACCTCAAAGCATTTGCTAAAGGGTAAGTCTTCTTTTACTTACCATAGATAGATTTTGTTGTCAATTTGTTTTTGTTCATTTTATTGTTTTGTTTAGTAACTTTGGAGTTGAATTGGATTGTGTTTATTTGGTCTTGAGTTGATGGTCAACAACATGCCTAAAATATTGCTACTTTCCAATTTTGAGTTAATGGTCAAAAATACACTTAAAAGTATTGCTTTTTTAATGCTGAGTTGGCCAAATATTTGTTCCCAATCGACAACACGCGCGCGTGTAGGCCAACTCAATTTGATGCTGAGTTGGCCAAATATTTGTTCCCAATCGACACCACGCGCGTGTAGGCCAACTCAACTTGATGCTGAGTTGGCCAAATATTTGTTCCTAATTGACACCAGGTGCCTGTAGACCAACTTAACTTTATGCTGAGTTGGCCAAATATTTGTCCCCAATCGACAACACGTGTGTGTAGGCCAATACCACACGCATGTAGTCCAACTTAACTTGATGTTGAGTTGGCCAAATGTTTGTTCCCAATCAACATCACGCACATGTAGGCCAACTTAACTTGGTGTTGAGTTGGCCAAATATTTGTTTCCCAATGGACAACACGCGCGTGTAGGCCAACTTAACTTGATGTTGAGATGGCCAAATATTTGTTCCCAATCGACAACACGTGCGTTTAGGCCAACTCCACTTGATGTTGAGTTGGCCAAATATTTGTTCCCACATGCATGTAGGCCAACTCAACTTGATGCTGAGTTGGCGAAATATTTGCTCCTAATTGACAACAGGCACGTGTAGGCCAACTTAACTTGATGTTGAGTTGGCCAAATGTTTGTTCTCAATCGATGACAACACGCGCGTGCAGGCCAACTCCACTTGACGTTGAGTTGGCCAAGTATTTGTTCCCAATTAACAACACGCGCGTGTACACCAACTCAACTTGATGCTGAGTTGGTCAAATATTTGTTCCCAATCAACTCCACACGCGCGTAGGCCAACTTAACTTGATGCTGAGCTGGCCAAATATTTGTTTCTAATCGACAACACGCGCGTGTAGGCCAACTTAACTTGATGCTGAGGTGGCCAAATATTTGTTTCCAATCGACAACACGCGCGTGTAGGCAAACTTAACTTGATGTTGAGTTGGCCAAATATTTGTTCCCAATCAACAACACACGCGTGTAGACCAACTCAACTTGATGCTGAGTTGGCCAAATATTTGTTCCCAATCGACATCATGCACATGTAGGCCAACTTAACTTGATGTTGAGTTGGCCAAATTTTTTTTCTCAATCGACACCACGCGCGTTTAGGCCAACTCCACTTGATGTTTAGTTGGCCAAATGTTTGTTCCCAATCGACATCACGCGCGTGTAGGCCAACACCACACGCGTGTAGGCATACTTAACTTGGTGTTTAGTTGGCCAAATATTTGTTCTCAATCGACAACACGTGCGTGTAGGCCAACTCAACTTGATGTTGAGTTGGCCAAATATCTGTTTCCAATTGATAACACACATGTGTAGGCCAACTCAGTATTAAGGTGTGTTTTAATACAAAGAGAGACAACTACTAGATGCTGAGTTGGCCAAATATTTGTTCCCAATCGACAACAGGCACGTGTAGGCCAACTCAGTTTTTAGAAAGATTTTATTCCCAATTTGTTTTTGTTCATTTTTTGCTTTGTTGAGTAAGTTCGAGTTGAATTGGATTGTGTTAATTTGTTTTTGAGTTAATGGTAAAAAACATGCCTACACTATTTCTACTTTTTTTGAAGTTCGATGCTGAGTTGGCC
>NC_061115.1:220241059-220325163 GCF_002878395.1 Capsicum annuum
GGCCAACTCATATGTGTTTTAATAAAAAGAGAGTGATGGTTTAGGCAGAAAATGGAACAATGGAAAGTTGAGGTATGAAACTTGCGAGAGGGTCATCTCTTTTTGTATTTAGTAACTTTGGTGTTGAATTGGATTGTGTCAATTTGTTTTTGAGTTAGTGGTCAAAAACACTCTTGAACTATCACTTTGTTTTTAATGTTGAGTTGGCCAAATATTTGTTCCCAATCAACAACACGCGCGTGTGGGCCAACTAAAGTTGATGCTGAGTTGGCCAAATATTTGTTCACAATTGATAACACGCATGTGTAGACCAACTCAGTATCGAGGTGTGTTTTAGTACAAAGAGAGACAACTCTATATTGAGTTGGCCAAATATTTGTTCCCAATCGACAACAGGCACGTGTAGGCCAACTCATTTTTTAGAAAGATTTTTTTCCCAATTTGTTTTTATTCATTTTTTGTTTATTTAGTAACTTTGGAGTTGAATTGGATTGTGTTATTTTGGTTTTGAGTTAATGGTCAAAAACATGCCGAAACTATTGCTACTTTTTTGGTAAGTTTGATGCTGTGTTGGCCAAATATTTGTTTCCAATTGAGAATTGGCGTGTGTAGACCAACATAGATATGTTTTAGTAGAAAGAGAGACAACTCGATGCTGACTGAGCCAAATATTTGTTCCAGGCGCGTGTAGGCCAACTTAGATGTGTTTCAATAGAAAAAAGGGTCAACTTGATGCTGAGTTGGCTAAATATTTGTTCCCAATTGAGGACAGACGCGTGTAGACCAACTTAAATGTATTTTAATTCAAAGAGACAACTTGATGCTGAGTTGGCTAAATATGTGTTGCCAATTGACAATACGCGTGTGTAGGCCAACTCAATGTGTTTTAATAGAAAGAGAGACAACTCGATGCTGAGTTGGCCAAAAATATTTGTTGCCAATTGAAAATAGGTGCATGGGGCGAACTTAGATGTGTTTTAATAAAAAGCAAGACTACTTGATGCTGGCCAAATATTTGTTCACAATCGCCAACAGGCGCGTGTAGGCCAATTTAGATGTGTTTTAATAGAAAGAGAGACAATTAGATGCTTAGTTGGCCAAATATTTGTTTCCAATAGACAATAGGCTCGTGTAGTCCAACTCAGATGAGAGACAACTAAATGCTTAGTTGGCCAAATATTTGTTTCCAATAGACAATAGGCTCGTGTAAGCCAACTCAGAAGAGAGACAAGTCGATGTTGAGTTGGGAAAATACTTGTTACCAATCAATAACAGATGCGTGTAGGCTAACTCAAATGTGTTTTAGTACAAAGAGAGACAACTCATGCTGAATTGGCCAAATATTTATTTCCTATCAAAAACAGGTGTGTGTAGGCCAACTTAGATGTGTTTTAATACAAGGAGAGACAACTCGATGCTGAGTTGGCTAAATATTTGTTCTTATTGATAACCATGGAAGGGCAGCCTTGGAGTAACTGGTAAAGTTGTTGCCATGTGATCAGGAGGTCACGGGTTCAAGCCTTGGAAACAGCCTCCGGCAGAAATGCAAGGTAAGGCTGCGTACAATACACCCTTGTGGTGGGGCCCTTCCCCGGACCCTGCGCATAGCGGGAGCTTTAGTGCACCGGGTTGCGCTATTTTTTATTGATAACACACGCATGTAGGACAACTTAGATGTGTTTTAGTAGAAAGACAGACCACTTGAAGCTAAGTTGGCTAAATATTTGTTCTCATTCAGCAACATGTGCATGTAGTCCAACTCAGATACGTTTTAATAGAAAGAGAGTTATAGTTTAGGTAGGAACAATGGAACAATGGATAATTGAGGTACGACACTCGTGAAAAAGTGATAGTTTAGGTGAGTTTTTGACCATTAACTCTTTGTACTTTTGAAATTAGAGTTTCCATTTGCGATAACTGCAGATAAAGTACTTAAGTTGCTATCTTTTATTGAATCAAAATGGTGGTAAGATATACATTTCTTAAAATGTTCGTTAATGTTTTTCAGTTTGAATCTTGGGACTAATTGAGTAGTCTTTTTGTGCTTGTTAAGCTTAATCCTTGTTTGGAAAGATTTTTATTCCCTATTTGTTTTACCAATTTTCGTTTATTGAGTAACTTTGGAGCTGAATTAGGTTGTTTTGTCTACGAAGTTCATGGAAAGTTGAGAAAAAACAAAAATTTGTTGCAGATATGAAGCTGCAATAGAGTGTACTGACGATGATGATGCAAAGGTTGGCCTTAGTGAAATGAGGAAAAATGTCATGAAAGAACTCGAGATGCAAGATACGGTTATTCAAGTACGATATACTGTTCTTTTTCTTGTTCACCTTTAGTTCTAGCATCTATTATAGTTGACAATGTTTTACTCTCGTGGATTTCCGGTATAGTAGTTGACTGTGTATAACAGGTGATTTCGAATGGTTCTTGTCTTTGCTCGAAATAATTGTAATACAGTTTTTCTGTCGGAATGTGCTGGTGCAGCAAACATGTGATCTTAAATAAGTCTTGGAACTGAGTCGTTTAACTTAAACCTTTATCTGAATGACACTGACAAAGAAAGGGAATTTTACACCGCTAGTTCTGCTCAGCGACTTTTATCTGGTACTATTCCGTTATTGCATCCACTCTTTTCAGGGTCCGACTCTGACACTTGTACCTTGAACCTAACCCTACCTTAATGCTGGGTTTACCCAACGTTCAGCCTCCATGTTATGTCATCCACACACCAGATGTCTAGACTTAAGCATGCAAGGGGGTGTCATAGTTTTGTATTTGTTATGTAGATGCTTCTTATGTCGTTATCACTATGTTCAATCTGAAGTCAATGGGCACGAAAAGACAAGCTTAAACTAGACCAGCAACGGTCAATGGGTATTGCACTGAATTATATGAATAGTCAGAGTACTGTGGTTTTCTTGTAGGATGGCTATCGGAACAGATATGTCTCATGCTTTTTCGCAACAGCAATTTTGTGAAGACTAGTGAGGAAAATGTTAAATGAACGGAAATAACACGATATCAATATGCCAAGTGTTAATATCACTCCCTGTGTTCTATCCTGCGATGACTTGGTAAATAGGATGAAATCAGTGCTGAATGTTCAACTTAAACTTTCCAGACTCTCAATAGCGAATGTTTGTCAAGTGTAAAATTATTGATATCAATATTACTTCATGGTTGTTTTTTTTATGAATATCGCATTTGAAGTGCTATACATCAAAATATTTCCGAGTAATCTTATGTATCCCATTTTCTTTCTTAAGTTGAATAAATCTGTAATCCCTTTTAGGAGTGGGACTCCGATATGGTCAAGAAGTGTGCTCTAAACCCGGGAACAGTCAAATACACGGATTTCTTACTGGCTACAACCTCAGGAAAGATTGAAGGAGTAAAAACTGCTACACTTGCTACACCGTTCGAGAGAACTAAGTTGGCAGCTTATATCCTTGGTGCTATGGTTCCCGGCATTAGGCTTTATGCTTACCTTGGTAAGGAGCTACTGGTGTTTCTTGCGGGAGAAACAACTCATCCGTATAAGAGAATAATTGAAAATTATGCATCTGAAGGTTTCGAGGTTCGTGTCTTTTCTATGTCATACTGCTGAATTCTGCTGGTTTACGATTAACATAATGTGGCTCGCTTATGTTTTCTGAATATAGGGATTGGCGCTGCAAAATGAGAGCTGGTTGGACAAACTAAGCGTCTCTTTGACAGGCGAAGAGCTCGACATCATTGAGAAGCTTTATCAGCAAGCAATGAAACTTGAATTGGGGTTCCTGTTAGCGCAGCCACTTGATCAGAAATCCGTCATCCCTATATCAAGAGAGCACAATCCTTCTGAAGAACGGCTTGTGATATTCTTTAATTTTGATATGACATGCACGGCTGTTGATTCTTCAGCCATCTTGGCAGAAATTGCAATTATATCAGCACCAAAATCTGGTGAAAATCAACCGGAGAATGAACTTGTTAGATTGTCGTCAGCAGATTTGAGAAGTACGTGGGAAGATCTTTCTAAGCAGTATACCGAAGAATATGAGCAATGCATAGACACAATGTTGCTCGGTGAAAAAGGTAAACTCTTTATTTTTGTCTTCAAATTGTAGGATATCATCAGCGCATTTGAAATGAATTTGATTTCGAAGAATTCATTCCTACTTCACAGCTGAAAATTTTGATTACGAAAGGCTGCATAAAGCGCTTGAGCAGCTTTCAGATTTTGAGAAAAGAGCTAATACGAGGGTGAGTGAATCTGGTGTACTGAAAGGGCTGAACCTTGAAGACATAAAGCGAGCTGGGGAGCGGATGATTCTTCGGGATGGTTGTAACAACTTTTTCCACAGCATAATAAAAAACGAACAGTTGAATGCAGACATTCATGTCCTCTCCTATTGTTGGTGCGGTGACCTTATAAGGTCTGCGTTTTCATCAGGTACGTTCTTGCAAATGGCAACTTTGAAAACGTATTTAGTTGAAAATGTGCCCTTCGATAATAATTTTTGTCAGGTAAAATTGTTAATGGTCTACATTTTCATCGATAATCTTGTGTCTTCGAGTTCCTCATGTTCAAGTGCAAGTAAATTTCATTCTTCCACTGCTTGTGAAACGTACCCCGTTCATCATATCTACTACTGCTTCCGCCTCCATTCCTTCCCTATTCCGCATAACTTTTTCCTGTACCAGATGTTTGTTGATGTGTACTCCCTAAGTTGTGCGGACTCTTCACTTTGATGCCGCACGCGTGTCGGATTCTCCAAAATACACTAGTTGTGGAGAATCCGACATGCACCCGTTGACATTTTTGAAAAGTCCAAGCAACATAGTGTACTCCTTATATCCATCTTTTCCTTTTAAGCTCGACAACGTAAACATCACAGATAATCAGTTCCTATGGTCTGGAAGAAATGTTCCGATATGATTTCACTTGTCAGTAGGGAGTCAAATCTGTTGACGTATCACCCTTTTAGTTCTACTGTGGTGAACTTGTAAGCGCTGTTGCTCACACTATTCAATAATGTCAACGTGTGCGCGTCGGATCCTCCATAAGTAGTGTATTTTTGGAGAGTCCGAGCAACATGGTTTTGTAAGTTGAGGTTGACAGTCTCTCTAAAAGAACTTTCCTTTTCTTGCCGTGATTTGAACAGGCGTTCTGGATGTTCTGAATGTGCACGCCAACGAGTTTATATTCGAAGAAAATCTATCCACCGGTGAAATTGTCAAGAAAGTCGAATCTCCCATCGACAAGATTCAAGCGTTCAGTAAGATTTTAAACAACTGCAGCAGCGACAAAAAGAATCTAACAGTTCACGTTGGGGATACCGCGAGTGATTTGCTTTGCTTGCTACAAGCAGATATCGGCATTGTGCTTAATCCAAGCTCAAGTCTGACGAGAGTTGGAAATCATTTTGGCGTCTCTTTTATCCCGCTGTTCCCTGGCATCGTTGAGAAACAGAAGATTTCTGCTGCAGGAGACGACTCATCTCGCTGGAACAGACTCTCCGGTGTTCTCTATACCGTTTCTAGCTGGTCTGAGATTCACGCGTTCATACTGGGGTCGATGTAGAACCTTTTTTTTCAACTCACAAACTCGTCGTGTTAACTAGGGAAGTACAGACAAATCATAGATAGTGATAGAGATCATACATACAGCTTGGTGGTAAGTTTTATTGCAGGCCACATATCAGCTCTCTTCAGTAAGTGTAAAATCGTCGCGCGCGAGGAAGTTGGTGTTCACAACAATATTGTTATATGGTTGTTAAAGATTCTTGCTTTTTAGTACCAAGGCAAGGCAATAATTGTATTACTAGCTGAAAATTTTGTACCTGCTTAACTTGTTTTTGGTTCTGCAGCTATTATGAACAAAAGTACTATTGATAAATGCATAAGACATTTTCTATATTCAATCATCTAGTTATTGTCTTTCCCTTTTTTGTATTGTTAACATATATATTTTCGTCAAAGCTAGTGTATTTTTGGAGAATCCAACACGAGTGCGGCATCGAAAGTAAAGAGTTCGTACAATTTAGGGCGTAGTAGTCGAGGAACCCCACCCCCACTCCCCAACCACCTTCACCTCTCGGGGGCGGGGGAAGACTAGCCTCGTTACTAGCTGAAAATTTTGTAGCTGCTTAGCTTGTTTTTGGTTCAGTAGCCAGGGATGACTCAACGGTAAGGCTAGTAAAGCGTTTGCTTTAGGCTTCGAAAATTTTGAGGCCCCAAAACATTTATATGAATTTATGTAACTTTCCGTCCATAATTACAAGGCATGGTTAAAGTTTGCATATCCTTTCTCTCCCTCTTAACCCCCCCCCCGGTCTTTCTCATTCTTTTACTTTTTATAATTTCAAGAATCGTATATTTGTATATACACTATGTAAAATGTATATGTACATACGCAATAAACGCGGTGTCCGGGGAAGGGCCCCACCACAAGGGTGTATCATAACGCAGCCTTACCTTGCATTTCTGTCAGAGGCTGTTTCCAAGGGTTGAACCCGTGACCTCCTGGTCATGTGGCAGCAACTTTAACTGTTACTCCAAGGCTCCCCTTTTGCAAATGTATATATACAAATATTTAATATACACTATGATAATATGCAAACATTCAGATATACAAATTAAAAAAAAAAAAAAAATAGATGTACATATACAATTAACAACTTATACATATATGACTTATATAATTGACATATACAATTGATATATATGACTTATACATATACGCTTTGTACAATTGACTTATACATATACGACTTATGCAATTACAGCATATAAACAATTAATATACAACTTATAGGTATATGCATATATAATTGACACATAATATATAATTGATAACAATTTAGTTGTATTAAGAAAATAACGATTGAATTAAAAATTTTTTTTTTTTATATATTTGTATATACACTATGCAAAATGTATATGTACACACTCAATATACATTCTGCAAATATATATATATATATATATATATATATATATATATATAGTTATTTAATATACACTATGATAATTAACACATAATATACAATTGATAACAATTTAGTTGAATTAAGAAAATCTTTCATGAGAAAATACAGAGTATGTGTAGGGGAAAAACTCAATAAACGTCCAATAAAAGAATGATCTATTGCCGTTAAACGCTAAGAGATAAAACAAAAAATTAATTACGAGAGAGAAAGTTTTATTTGCCTTTGATATATGCATTAACCATACCATGTAATTATTAAAAATTATTAACTATGAATTGTAATTTTTTAAAACATTAACCATACCATGCAATATTAAATTATTTTATCTATAATGTGTAATTTTTTCATTTTAATTTCACTTAAAATAATATTAAAGATTGTAAAATGTAAAAGATAAAGGATTTAATTTTTTTTTTTCTAAAAAGAAGAACTATCTACTTTTTATTAAAAATATTTTAGAATTTTTTATCAAATCTTCCTATTGATAAATAAAGTTTTCACAATAATATTCAAGTTAATGCATTGCAAACAAATGTCTAATATCTTATTAATTAAAATTAGTCCGTAATTTATAAATAATAATATTAATATGTGAAGTTAAATGTTTAATATGTTCTAAGAAGTAATACGTAATAATAAAAAATTAACTCTAAATTATTGATAATATATTTGTTACGTGCGTCCTTATATTAAAATTTGGCTTTATACCACTAATTTTTATTGAAGACACCTTGTCTGCGGCTATTATGAACAAGTACTATTGTTAAATGCATAAGCCGTTTTCTATATTGAATCATCTAGTTATTGTCTTTCCTTTTTTGTATTATTAAATATATATATTTTTGTTTGGGACTTGTTCGGGATTGAGGTATAGTAGTTGACGAATCCTTCCTCCTCCACTGTTCATTCGAAGATGGCAAGACTAGCCTTGTTACTCTAAACTAATCCACAATAACTATGAACAACTGGAGTTTTTAATCGTTCAATACTCGAGGATCGAACGGAGTTTTTCGTGTGAGATGTCAAATGTTGTTTTTGGATCTGTTCATTTGAGGGTAAGAGTAGCCTTGTTACTCTGAGTTAATCCGCGATAACTATGAACGATTCAATCATCTTTTACGATCATTTAGGTCTTAATCCTTCTAGTAAACACTTGAGCGAGTTTTCCATGCGAGCTCAGGTGATTTGTCTCTTGCTTAGAGTCGACTTTCACTTTCATATCAGTAACGTCGATTTAATCTCGTTTGTATTTTGCTTAGAGTCGATTTTCACTTTCATATCAGTAACGTCGATTTAATCTCGTTTTATGTCTGCTTAGAAAGAATATTTCGGAACTCCATAACTTTAAACTTCATATTTTTTTCCCTATTGACATGTGTCATCAAATGTCCCAACAAAACTTCATATTTTTTTCCCTTACGGACATCGTATGTCACGACACGTTCAAGACCATAAATTTTAATGATTTTTTGGTACGTGTTAAAAGTCGTAAGTCATGCTTTCTTAAACTCTACTACCAGTCAAAATACATTATATATGAAACAAAAAGGTAAGTCAGAAGGATACATCTATTACTACCTTATAAGTAATATGATTGTGTAAAATATTTTTTTGCCCTAAAACGTAAACATTTATCACTTAATAACTATGCTTAATGATATATTTTCTTATTATATTTTTAAATATTTACTATGTAATTCAACGTAAATATCGAGCACGAATAAATATTTGGTTAAATTAAACTTACAATTTTTTTCAGCCGCCTTGCGCACTTAGTGAACAAATTCAAAAGCTATATATGTATGCCCCCACCTAGAAGAAGAAAATGTAGGCTTAAACATAATTATTTTTCATATATATATATATATATATATATATATGAAGTCAAAAGAAAAATAATTTTTTGATGATAAATCATAATTTGGTGGGTACCTTATGTCTTATATCATAGTTTTTTTTTTTTTAATTATTATTATTATTATTATTGTGAAGTGGGAAAATATACTTATTATTGAGTTGTCACAAGATGAACAATTTTTTTTTTTAATAAAAGACAGCTTGATGTATTAAAATTTGTGCTATATACGAGAATATGAGGAAGGATCGAACTATAGTTGTCTTATTTTGTATTTCTACTAGAAATTATTTTTTACAATTTGAAATTATGATCGTGACTTCCTGATCATATTATTTTTTACAATTTGAAATTATGATCGTGACTTCCTGATCATATGAATATAGTTTTACGAGTTAGTCGAAGCTCCCATGAAAGTAAAAAATTAGTGAAATTTAATTAAGTTTGGCCTAAAAAGTCATTATGAATTGTCCAATCTTGTTTGTTTGTTTAGTGGATTAAAGATTCATCTTTTATTTGAAAAAATAAAATTGGGTAGGACCCACTAAAATAATTGTTTGTGTAATATCCTAAGTTCATAATTGGACCCCCCACCACAAGACAAAAACCAAATATAATTGATGACCAACTAAAATATCATTATTTTCACCATTAATAATTAAATTTTTTAGATTAATTTAGTAAATATATTAGTTTTTGTATCTCAAAAAATTGTTAAACTTTTTTATAGCATTGTCTTTTATATAAATATAGTGAAATATTATTACACAAAATATGTAATATAACATAGTATGAAAAATTAATTCAAAAAAAATATTTATCACAGTTAAATATTATTATAGATAATGATTGTTATAAAGAAATTTGACAATAAAAAATCCATAAAATATTATAAATTTTACATATCTCCCTAAATCACAATTTTCAGCAAGTAATAATTCATGAATATCTTTAAATCAAAAATAATTATTACTTTATAAACTTTTAAAAGTTGATTTGAGTAGGCCAAAGTTTTTTTTTTCTTTTTCTTTTACATTGGCATCCTCATATTCCCACTTTACTTTAAGTATGTTCTTTATTTATAATTTTGATTTTTAAAGGCAGTTGGATGTACTAATTTTCTTTTTTAGCAATTTAGAAATGATCGGATAATAAAGGTTTATTATGCAAACACCATCATTACTAAGAAAAAAAGAAAATATATAAATATATGCATGTGACAAAGACCCAAAATATTAAAATATATTTAAATCTTATCACTTAATTTGTTAGGTATCAAAGTTGGCTCCACCCAAAAAAAAAAATTTAAGAAAATAAAATAAATAAAATACCTTTAATACTTTGAATTTTCTCTTATAAATATTCCACCATTTTGCTACTCAAGCTCTTATCTCTTCCTCTTCTTTTTCTTGCTCTTGTTCTTTTTTTATTTTCTATTTTAAAAAAACAACTTAATATTTTTAGCCAGTCTATTTAAAAAGAAAATCTCTTTTTAAGTTTATGGCGGTGCTAAAAAATAATAATAATTATTATTTTTATAAGAACGGGAATTTTTATGAAGGAAAGTTTCATGTTCGTTTATCAAAAAATTACATGAACGTATGAAAAAAAGCAGGAACGAGAACAAGAGAAAGAGGATGATATATTGAACAAATGCAACTCTTAGGCAAGTCTAATGCTTGGCTCCATATTTTTTATTATTCAAAACTTATTTTAATTTATTTCTTGTTTTTATTTTTATTTTTATTTTTCACTCCCTAAATTTAGTTTTGATTTGGGAGGTCAATTTTTTTTTTGTTCTTTTGTTTTGTATCTTTTAAATTATAGAGCAATCTTGTATCTTTAATTTCTTGTAATTTTGAAGCGAAAAAAATTATTTATTTTGCCCATTTCTTAATTTTGCACTTGGATTTTTTTTTACAATGTGATGTAACATTTGTGTATGCTTTTGAATATTCATTCTTAATTATAGGTCGCAAATTCAAGTTTTACATGAAGCAAAATCGAATAATTCTGTCCTCAAAATTAATTAAAAATATTGGGTGGAAAATAAAAATTGTGTCATAATGTTTAGTAAATAATAGAATATAATCACATAGTCAATATTTAGAACGAACCATATAGTATATACACGGTAAATCATAAAATATGTTTATCAAAAGATTAATATTATCCTGTCAAATTTTTTGTTTATTAATTAAAATCTACTTGAGTAAAATTATGTTTGAAAATGTTTTAGAAAAAAAAAATACAAAATTATAATTAAAAAAAGGGTTATTTTTATGATGTTCTAGATAAATCCTAATTATTGTAGCCATAATTTAGGATAATTAAGAGAATGATTATTATTTACCTCTCTGTTTATGTTGTGTCATTACAAAAAAAAGTTTAGTGGGAAGTCAAATAATTAACCATAATTAATTTAATTAGTTGATTTACGTGTCACAATTAGCTCAAAAGATTAGTATATTAATTAAAATGGAATATATTATGGCTTACTTATCCATTATGATTGTGTCATTACCGAAAACTATAGAACAAAGTTAAATAATTAATCATAATTAATTTAATTAGTTGATGTACGTGTCACGATTAGCATAAAAGATTAGTACAAACAAATAAAAACAAGAAGAAGAATCAATCATTTTCAATTAATTGATAATTTTCTATTGGTTAATGACTCATCAACAACCACAAGCTTAATTAATTAGATTAATTAATCATCAAAGTGCCTAATTAGTTGAAATGAGAATTCATAAGTTAAATAATAAAAAAGTTGTAATTATACAAATATTTATTATTTTTTCGATTCAATGTTAAATATTTTCCATTATATAAGGGGATCGAAAATAATAATGATTTTTTATCTAGAAGATGTTGAGTATATAAGAAGCGCATACATTGCTCTTGTGTTTGGATCTCAACTAATTCCACGAGATTACGACTACCTCCCATCCCGCCAGCACAAACATCGAGTAACTCTATCGACTAAGCTTAGACGAACAGGAAGAAATCATCGTGCGTTTTTGCCTTTGTTAGGACACTTTTTTGCACTTAATATCGTTCAAGACTCAAAATTTGAGTACATTACCAAGGTATGAGGAGGGTAGGACGTACGCAGACCTTACCCCTACCTCTGTAGGGTAGAGAGGTTTCTTCCGATAGATCCTCGACTCAAAAGAAATACGACACCTTGTAATATCAACAACGATAACATACTAGGTGTATGGGGTGGGTGAGATGTACACGAGCCTTACCTCTACCTTTGTGGCCTGGTCGGGGTAGATAGGTCGTTTCTGATAGACCCTCGACTCAAAAGAAATATGGCACCTTGTAATCTCAACAACGATAAAATAACGAGTGTATGGGGTGGATAGGACGTACACAGACCTTACCCCTACCTTTGTGGCCTTGTCGTGGCAGAGAGGTTGTTTTTGATGGACCCTCGACTCAAAACAAATATGACACCATGTTATATCAACAACAATAACATACCCAGCATATGGGATGAGTAGGATGTACGCAGACCTTACCCCTACCTTTTCGGACTTGTGGGGGTAAAGAGGTTGTTTCTGATAGACCCTCGACTCAAGAAATATGACACCTTGTAATATCAACAGCAATAACATACCCAGTGTATGGGGTAGGTAGGACGTACGCAGACCTTACCCCTACCTTTGTGTACCATTGGAGGTAGAAAGATTGTTTCCGATAGACCCTCAACTCAAAAGAAATATGACACCTTGTAATATCAACAACGATATCATACAGAGCGTATGGGGTGGGTAGGACGTACACAAACCTTACCCCTACCTTTGTGGCCTCGTGGAGGGGTAGAGAGGTTGTTTTCGATAGACCCTTGACTCAAAAGAAATATGACACCTTGTAATATCAACAACGATAACATACAGAGCGTATGGGGCGGGTAGGACGTACACAAACCTTACCTTTACCTTTGTGGCTTCGTGGGGTAGAGAGGTTGTTTCAGATAGACCTTCGACTCAAAAAAATATGGCACCTTGTTATAGCAACAACAATAACATACTCGGTGTATGGGGTGGGTGGGACGTACACGGACCTTACCTTCACCTCCGACTATGATACCTTTGTAATATCAACAACAATAACATATCAAGCGCATGGGGCGGGTAGGACATACATAGACCTTACCTTTACCTTTGTGGCCTGGTCAAGGTAGATAGGTTGTTTCCAATAGACCGTCGACTCAAAAGAAATATGACACCTTGTAATATCAACAACAATAACATATCGAGCGATTGGGGTGAGTACGACGTACACAGACCTTACCCCTACCTTTGTGGCCTGGTCGGGGTAGATAGGCCGTTTCTGATAGACCCTCGACTCAAAAGAAATATGGCACCTTGTAATATCAATAATGACAACATACCTAGTGTATGGGGTGGGTAGTATGTACACAGACCTTACCCATACCTTTGTGGCCTTATCGTGGTAGAGAGGGTGTTTCCAATGGACCCTCGACTCAAAAAGAAGTATGACACCTTGTAATATCAACGACAATAACTTACCGAGCGTATGGGGTAGGTAGGATGTACACAAACCTTACCCCTGCCTTTGTAGCCTCGTGGGGGTAGAGAGGTTGTTTCTAATAGACCATCGACTCAAAAAAAATATGGCACCTTGTAATATCAACAACAATAACATACCAAGTGTATGGGGTGGGTAGGACGTACACAGACCTTAGCCCTACCTTTGTGGCCTTGTCGCGGTAGAGAGGTCGTTTTCGATAGACCCTCTACTCAAGAGAAATATAACACCTTGTAATATCAACAACAATAACATACCCAGTGTATGGGGTGGGTAGGACGTACACAGACCTTACCCCTACCTTTGTGGCCTTGCCGAGGTTGAGAGGTTGTTTCCGACAGACCCTCGACTCAAAAGAAATATGACCCCTTTTAGTATCACACTGATAAAATTTTGATAACAGGTTAAATTAGATTCTTGGGAATCAAAGCTTGGACTTAAAAAGAGTACACAACTTTCGCGGAATACATGTCCCGTATAAAATTGGAACGATATAGAGAAGATCAACATGACCGCGCTAGTACAAGGTCGATGCACGCAAATCGAGAAACGGTCCCAAGAAACTATTGTAGGATACACAGTTGTCCTAAAACCATTTCAGTCTTCTCTCCAATTGTTTCCACACATCTTGTTCTTGCATTTGTAAAATGTAGTCATGGGCTCATCTGCTGACCTTATCTGCACTTGATAATATGCAGCTTCCCTGTAACCACACGCCGGACACGGCACTGCCAAGACCAAATAAAAAAGCACAACGTTGAGGATTCATATAGCCGACTTCTCTAGGACTGAGACGTAGTTGTCGTTGTACTCTAAAAAACACAGCATATGTTTTTTTCGTGTGCAGACAACTTCAGAGCCACACATACATAAAGTTCCAAGCATCACAACACTTCTTGCTACCATAAACAAAACGTAAATCACATAAACATATACACAGAGACAGTTTTTTCAGTTCCAAGAAACAAAAAACACTTGACAATCTTCGTTAGCTGCAAAAGATCATAAAAGTACAAATGCGAAACTACCAATTCACGATGTTTACTTTTATCTCATTTTGTTTGGTTTGAGTCGACTCTCCAGGGATGAAAAGACGAAGCTTTGAATACTTTGCGGTAATTGAATTTGCTAGATCTCTGTCCATTCCAACTGAAGTAGCTTTCTTGTTACTCGCTACAAGTATTTCGCTCCAGCTCTCTTCGTTATTGTTATATGTTTAACTCGCAGAAAGTCTAAAGACAGAAACGTGGGCTAGACGGTCATAGACTACTTGACTTACAAAAGGTTCATTTGCGCAGCATCATTATTATGAGAAGAGTATATGAAAACACAACTGAGTGGACGGGTTTTTCATTCAAAGGCTGAAATGTATGTTTGACGACGAACTTTGGAATACCAACTGCTTTCTAGTACAATATGCAATAAAGGCAATGCGGTAATGTTGCCAAAGTTGCATCGGTATATAGAAAACAGCAAAGAAGGAACATGAAGAAGCCAACCCAAGAACCTAATGATATTACATAGAACCAAGTATTATCATCACAATTTGTACCAAAGTTCTTCAATTTCAAACTTAAAAGTGATTATCAATATTACCTCAATCTAGTATACGTTCACACATATATAAGAATCAATTACAAACTAATTGAGAGGATAAATCTCGATACAAAGAAAACAATATGGCCAAGGAGACAGTTATATTGATGTTATAAAAACCATTAAACTCAATGGACAACCAATTATTAGTCTATTAGTACGTCATCTAACGACCTCGATATATCATATGTGTGTAACTTTCTTCTCTAAACTATTTGTACTCTGAATGTTGTTCAAAAAACAAAAAAAGCAAATCGACAGTATTTTGGTTAGTAATTTTAGACGAGGAAAAGTTGATCAAGATATATTTATCATTTAGAGGACATTACTAACTCATAGAGCAACTAATTCTCAGATCGTAAAGTGTAAGAAGTGGCAGCAAATCATGATAACGCCCAGAAGATACAAGTAGAGAAAGTGCAGACCTTCAGCAGTCGAAGCATTATCCATGTCTTCTGTCGAAATCACTGGATCCATTTGTTTCTTAACCAAAGGCTGTTTTTTCTTCAACTTGAGCTATCAATACATGTAACGAAAAAAGTAAACTTACTGAATGGATAACAAAAAGGAACCAAATGATAAGTTGTCTAGTTATCTTACCCGGTTCTCTATGTTACTTACGTAAGGGCACACGGGGCAAAAGAATCTGGCTGGACGGTCCATATGAGGCAACTCGTATTGCAATAACGTTGTACAGTCTGGACACATTTCCATTTGCGGCTAGCTTTGTTATGTTGCAAAAACCTACAGAAATAAAAGGTGTCCTGCCGTTAAGATAATTCTACACAGATTCAGCGCATGCCCAGATGCTCAAAGATCACCTAAAATAGGCACTCCATCCTTACGAACTTATATGATACTCTTTCCATTTTAGATGTTCCTAAAATCTTGAACCAATATATTAACAGGCAACGATTACAATGTTTAAGAAGCCAGCTTTTAAAACAATTCAAATTTGTGACGTTTTTGTCATCAGAATAACATTTCAACCATTAGTTTACTAGTTTGGATTACTATCACTAACATAATAAGTCAAAATAACATCCTAAACTATGACGCCCATGAAACAGATGCGGTAAATAGAAGTGCCACGTCTTTAACTGTCTAAGCTTTTAAGACGAGACAGTCGCATAGTTTGACACGAATCGCTCTATATCCCTTGGTTCTTGACAAATAAAAGTACATGGCATTCGGAAGTCGAGTTGAAAAGGTAAAGGAAAGAGAAAAGATTTGGGGTTTGTTGAATATTCATCACCACCTGAATCCAGCCCTTGTGACTACTTTAACTAAAGGGACTAAACCATTTTGATCTAGAGAGCCAAAAGAATCTTCTAATTCTTGTGGTGAATTGCTCGGAATGATACAACTGATGAACAGAAAGCAACAAAAACAACACCACATCCAGTGTAATCCCACAAGTGGGGTTTGGGAAGGGTAGTGAGTACGCAAAACCTTACCCATACAAGGTAGAGAGGTTGTTTCCGACAGACACTCGGCAACTGAGGCAAAGGAAGCACTGAAATAAATAAATAGAACTATACAGCCTGACAAGTTTAAACCTTTAGATGAGATGGTAGACACAATCGGTGCTAGAGCTAGGAGGACAGAAGGGGGTTCATCCGAACCACCTTCGTGGAAAATCACACGGGATATATAAGCGCAATTCATTTTATGTATATATAATAGAAGTTGAACTCCACCACTGCACACAGTTCAGCATGTTTTGGTACCTAACAACTGAGACTTCTATATCCCTTGCTTTCTTGAAAAACTCAGCATATGGGGGGTTCGAAATTCGAGTTAAAAAGAGAAAAAAATCTAATCTTTGCTCGAAATATACGTGGATATTAGCACAGTGAACACAAATGTGGACAAAAATCGATTTTTAATTCACATGACCAAGAAAATGCTTCAATCTGGTGAATTGCTCAGGGTGATACAACTTGAAAAAAAACGGGGCAGTGAAATAAACAAATAGAGTTCTACCTCCCTAAAATTTTAAACTTTTAGCTGAGATGGTACACACAGTTCTTAGCGACGGGTTCGACCGAATTCAGTACTTTTAAAATCTATTAAAATAAGTTTAAATATTTAATTGTGAACCTAGTAACTAAGACGAGCTGACAAATTCAGAATCCATACACTTCAAATCTTGGCTTTACCTACGAACGCGTTTGAGTACCTAACAATTAAGACTTCTATTTCTTTTTCTAAAACCGTGGTGTCCGAGCCAGCTTATGAGCATCTCAAATAATTCCACGGGATATAGTGATACCAACAAGACAACAACATGTACCCAATAACTTTATGAGCACCTCGACTAATTCCACGGGATATAGTGATACCAACAAGACAACAACATGTACCCGATAACTCTATGAGCACCTCGACTAATTACCAACAAGACAGCAACATGTACCCAATAACTTTATGAGCACCTCGACTAATTCCACAGGATATTGTGATACCAACAAGGCAACAACATGTACCCAATAACTCTATCCACCAAGACTAATTGAGATTTATATATCTATTGGTTTCTTGAAAAATTCAGCATATGGGGTTTGGATTTCCAGCTAAACAACAACATAAAGCAGAAAAAATTCACACTTTGCTCATCATATACATGGGATTTTTAGCACAATGACCACCAATATAAACAAAACTTAGATTCTTGATTCATAAATTCAAAATACAAAAATAAATAAATAAATATATAAAAATAAAAATAAAAAGGAAAATAAGAGAGCTTACCTCAAGACTGAGAATTCAATCAATGGTTGCAGGGGTTTGGGTTTGACAGCCTCTGAGGTTTTAAGAGGGGAGAGGGGGTTGGGGGCGAGGGGGGGGGGGGGTTGTATAGGTATGTAAATAGGGGTAGAATTGTAATTATATATACTTTGTTTTATTTTATTTTTTTATAATATAATGGACCCTAAGTATAAAGTGCAAGTTTTTATGTTATTAGGCCTTTTTTTTTTGCCTAATATAACACTTCCTCAGCCGCTTAACTTTTTATTCTACTTCTCTTTCAGTAAGGCAATTATAATTGTATGTATTTTCGCTTCAATCATTTTTTCTTTCACAGAGACATGAATTTTCTTGAACTAGAATATAATAGTTTGTAATGTTGTTTTTGTATCAGTTGTGACTATTAACATGTTAATATACTTTTTTTCTTGGAACCGCTTTTGATCAATTTGTTTTGTAATTTTCTTGAACTAGATTATAATAGTCAATTGTGAAGTTTAAATAAGTTAATATACTTTTTCTTGGAGCCCCTTTTGCTTTTTATGCTTTTAATTACTATATTTAGGTGCATGTTGTGTTCAGTAGCTTTCTTGAACTGGATTGTAATAGTCTTTATTGTTGTTTTTAACCAATTGTAATTGTTAGACAAATTGATATACTTTTTTCTTGGAGCCCCTTTTGATTTTTATGCTTTAAATTACCATATTTAGGTGCATGTTGTGTTGTTTCTTGAACTAGACTATTATAGTCTTTAATGTTGTTTTTTTAACCAATTGTAATTGTTAAACTAGTTGATGTGAAGCATCTAGTTCACGAGCTATGACCAAATTTGCTACGACGTACCTCAATTGCACGAGGTTCTATTACCCTTTCTCAACCTTTTTAGCTGACGTGACACCTTTGACGGGCCCTATTTTATGTAATAAAAGTGTCATGTGCAAAATACGCTAAAATTGATCTTAGCAACTTTGGCCATAGTTCGGGGGTTACTGGATGCTTATCTCATACTTTGTTCTTGGAGCCCCTTTTGATATTTATGCTTTCAATGATCATCTTTTAAGTGAAACGTGTGTTTAGTAGTTTCCTTGACTAGCCTGTGTAGTCTGTAATTGCTGTTTTTGTACCATTTGTGAATGGTAAACAAGTTAATATATTTTTTTGTTGAAATCCCTTTTGATATTTATGCTTGTAATGATCATATTTAGTTGCATTTGGTGTTAAAGGAGTTTTCTTTAATGGATTATAGTGTGTAATGCTGGTTTATCAATTGCTTTTAACAAAGGTCCAGCTCCAGAATTGTTAATATACCTTTTGTTTAGAACCCTTTTTTGTTTTATGCTTTTAACAACCATTTTCGGTGCATATTGTGTGAAGGCGTTATCGTGGTATTTGGTCGATTGTTCTTTGTGAATTATTACAAGTTCAAATGCCTTTTTTTTTCTTGGAATCCCGTGTATGTTTTGTGCTTTTAACTATCATCTTGTAGGTGCTTATTGGTGTGAGGAAGCAGAAAAAATGCTAGTATTGTTTGAAACGCCGGCAGGCTTTGCACTTTTCAAAGTACTGGATGAAGGAAAGCTCTCTAAAGTTGAGGTACCAAAGTGTTTAACTTAGTCTCGATAATTAATTATAATACATTGTAATATAAATGCGAATTGATGTTTATGGGTGTGTGAGTTTCTTCTGTATTTGATGAAGAGTCTTTTCATGATGCAGGACTTGTCGAAAGAGTTTACGACATCTGATTCTGCTGGAAAGGTTATCTTTCTCTTTATGCTTAAAAGGCTTGAACTTTAAGACATTGGACAGTAGAAGATTGTATTTTCAGGCAATTGTTTGCATACTTGTGAGTGGGTCGGTTATGGTTAGGTGTTAGGAGAGTTGGGTGTGGTAGGTGTCTTAGGTCGGTGTGTGTTACTACTACATGGGTATTCGTTTTCCTTATTTCTTTTTTTGTTTGTTCGTTTTTCTCTTATTTCCTTTTCTTGGATATCTAGTGTTACTATTTCTTGATTTTTGTTATGCTACCTTGGTATATTGTTCTATATCTTGAGCCGGGGGTCTATCGGAAACAACCTCTCTATTTCCTCGGAGGTAGCGGTATGGACTGCGTACATTTTACCCTCCCCAGACCCCACTCTGTGGGAATACATACACTAGGTCTGTTGTTGTTGTTGTTGTTTGCTTACTTGTAGCGCATTAAATATTTAGAAGGATTACATTTTTTCCGGCTGGGGTGTGGTGTGGTGGGGTTGCAAGAGGGTAATATTTTGTACTGTGTTAATCTAGAATATGTCGATGGAAAAAATCAAAGGAGAAATTTTGGTAAATGTAGACTTTCACTGGAAATCTGGTCTAAGTAGATATTGGTTACTGTATCGGAATTAGTTTGGATTGGAGCGGCAGTTGATTGACTGGCTAACAACATAGCACTTGTTCTGCTTTTTTTGGCTATGTGGATCGGTGTGTACGTGAATAGCTTACAATGAGGATAGTACTGATCTTCCTAAATTTTACTATCAGTAATCGGTTGGTTGGTACATATACAGGTTGTGAAGTTGAAAGCTTTCTCCAAGTTTGAGAACACTTCAGAAGCACTATCGGCAGCAACTTTATTGATAGATAGCAAGCCTAGCAAAGGACTTTGTAAGTTTTTGAAATCACATTGTGACGGTGAAACACTGGGTGTTGCGGATTCAAAGCTTGGAAATGCAATTAAAGAGAAACTGGTCAGCTCTTTCATATTCTCCTTACGTCTTTCTTTTTTTAGTGTCTTCCGTTTTCTTTATTGAAGTTGATGCAGGATGTGTTTGCAGCCAATTGAATGTGTTCACAATAACGTTGTGATGGAACTGATGAGAGGGTTGAGAAGTCAGTTGACTGAACTCATATCTGGTCTAGCCACTCAAGACTTTGCCCCGATGAGCTTGGGTTTGTCTCATAGTCTTTCAAGATACAAGCTGAAATTTAGCCCCGACAAGGTGAACTTTCTATTGTGATAGGGTGTATTATTTTCTAATGTTCCTCGTCTTAATTTGTGTGTTATCGTTTAACTTTTGTAGTAAAATATATCCTAATAATTTAACTTCCCTTTTTAATAGTCTTGAGGACACGATCTTTTTCTCCAAACTAATAGTGGAGCTTATGACGCAATATTTTTTGCTCGTCTAGGTGGATACAATGATTGTCCAGGCCATTGGCTTGTTGGGTGATCTTGATAAAGAGCTAAACACCTATGCAATGAGGGTACGAGAATGGTATGGTTGGCATTTTCCTGAGCTTGCAAAGATTGTACAAGATAACATCCTTTATGCCAAGGCGGTTAAGTTGATGGGTGACCGCGTCAATGCCGCAAAGCTTGATTTCTCCGAGGTGGGAATTAACTTCCTTCTAGCTCTTTAAATCTTTCTTTGTTGAACTAGAAAGAACAGCTGAACTCCCTTCGTTGGTCAAAATAGTACGAATATTATAGTCGCTGCACTTGCTTGCTGTGGCATATTGCAGTCAAATTTCGCTTTTGCTATAACATGATATTCTCCAGCACCCAAGGGTGTGGCCGAGTGGTCAAGTGGGACGGGAACCATGAACTCTTAGGTTCAATTTCCAGTGGAGGCTAAAACATTAGTTTTCTTCCCGTCGAGGTGTGAGCAAGCTGACTCGGACACCACGGTTGATTTACTTCTTTGAAAGAAATTAAAACTCATATCTTGGTATGGTCTTGATTTGTTCGCAGATACTTACGGAAGATGTTGAGGCGGAACTAAAAGAGGCAGCGATGATTTCAATGGGAACTGAAGTCAGCGATCTTGATCTGGAGAATATTAAAGATTTATGCAGCCAAGTTCTATCCTTATCCGAATACCGGGCTCAATTGTATGATTATTTGAAGGGCAGGATGAATACCATTGCCCCGAATCTTACGGCTCTGGTTGGAGAACTTGTTGGTCTCGCCTTATTGCCCACGGTGGCAGCTTGTTGAATCTTGCAAAACAACCTGGAAGTACAGTACAAATACTTGGTGCAGAAAAGGCTCTCTTTAGAGCTTTAAAGACGAAGCACGCTACACCAAAGTATGGGCTCTTATATCACGCGTCTTTGATCGGTCAGGCAGCACCAAAACACAAGGGTAAAATCGCAAGATCTCTTGCCAGTAAAGTTTCTTTGGCAATTCGATATGATGCTCTTGGAGATGGCCAAGATAATACAATGGGTTTGGAGAATCGGATCAAGGTATGCAGTATGCATTATCAAATACTATCGTATTGGGACGGTTGTTTCTCATTTCAACTCATAACATAGTTACACCTAATTATCCTCCTCGTCAACTTTTGTAGCTCGAAGCACGGTTAAGAGCTTTAGAAGGCAAAGAGTTGAGTAAATCAGCTGGTTCTGCTAAAGGGAAACCTAAAATCGAAGTTTACGACAAGGATCATAAGTAGGGTGCAGGAGCATTGATAACAGCAGCCAAGGTCAGGAATTGGACCTCACTTTCTAAAGTCGAACCTCTCTTTAACAAAGTCATTTGTCCGTATATTTGTTGGCTGCTACAGCGAAATGTTGTTATAGAGAACATATTAACAATATATAACGTAACATGAAAATCAGTTCCAAAAGCAAACTTGGCCGTTATAATGAAACGTTGCTATAGAGAGGTCCGACTTGTTTTTACTTTGTTGATTCAATTTCCAGCTATCGACTTACCCTTCCTTTGTAGGTCTACCATCCTTCTGCTGACGCTGTTCTCGGACATGATGAAAACGAGGAGCAAAATATCAGTATAGATGGACCATCTCAAACTACGGAAGCTGAGAAGAAAAAGGAAAAGAAGAAGGAAAAGCCTGTTGACGCAGAGGATAATGTTGTATCTACTGTCGATGCTGACATCGGTGAACCCAAAGAAACGGATACCAAGGAAAAGAAGAAGAAGAAGAAGAAGAAGAAGAAGAAGAAGAAGAAGAAGAAGAAGCGCGATGAAACTGAAGAAAACGTTGAAGTGGAAAAAAGTAAGAAAAAGAAGAGAAAACATAGTGATGGTGTCGATGAAGATGAAAGTGAAACTGCTGATAAAAAGAACGAGAAAAAGAAGAAGAAAACTGAAGAATAAGATGGACACGATGCTATGACTTTCGCTCGATAACTTTGTCATTGATCCCATATCTATAAGCAGGGCGGGCCACTATTAAGCATACATTCGTCCATTCCTTTCAAGCTTGATCCTTCATCCGGAGTTGTTACCTTGTTCGACTGAACTCGTTGGTGTCGCGCTCTATTTGGTTCGAGAGCCTTCCCTCGTAGATTTCCTTCACCAAGTCATCGCCAGCAATCAACTGGCATCAACATTTTTGGTACTTAGGCATGGTTCAGTATCTTTAAACTTGTAAAGCAGTGTCTTAAATTAGTGCTTGCTCTTTGTAAAATGTGACTTTTAATCTGCAGTAAGTAAGAGATTCTTGGGATGATTTTGACACATGATTTCATCTTTTTTTTTTTTTTAAAATATTATCCGCACATCGCCGGGGTACGTTTACTAGTTAATGTTAGGAATTCAGAAATCTAGCACTACTTTCTTTTGGCGGAGCTAAAAGTTGCATGCTTGAGCTACTTGCAAGGAAACATTTGCAAGTGAAAGTTGTTGCAAGGGTCTTCAAGAAGCTGTTTGCAAGTTGCCTACTTGATCGCAAATTTTCAAAAGCTGCTTAGAAGTTGCCTACTTGATCTGCTTGCAAGCTATTTACTTGATTGTAGAACTCTGGAAGGCTTTTTTGAAGCTGCTTGCAAGTAGTCTCGCGGCTTGGGAACTGCAAGTTGTTTGTTAGAGCTACTTGCAAGTTACATACTTGATTGCAACCCTCAAGGCATTGCAATCTGCTTACAAGCTGCCTACTTGAACTGCTTTCCAAGCTATTTACTTGATTGCAAACTCTGGAAGCTTTTGTAAGGCTTTTTTGAAGATGCTTGCAAGTAGTCTCGTCAGATGCCTGCTTGAGCAGCTTGCGAGCCACCTGGAAAATACTGTTGTTTTCAATGTTTCGGGTACAAGAATCTGTATAAATGCAATAACAACTTCAACCCAAGTTCAAGTCTAGGACAAGAACAATTATGAAATTCCTTAACACAAGATTATAAATAATCTATCCAACAAGTATGTTAACTTTCAGAAATGAGATGAAATAGAATTTTAAGGCCAAGTACCCCGACTTTACGAAGTGTCCTTAAGGAATAATTCCCCTCACTGTACCCGAGGTTATAGAATCTTCCTCCCAGGATAAAATGGCCAAACAAACCAACTGTAGCGGTACCTCAAACAATTGAAATCTCTTCAAACTCACTCAACGATTTGATTGATCACACGGAATATTTTTGAAGACAAGAAGAATTTGTATTTCAGAAAATTTTTCATACCAAAACCTGTGAAAAAATGCAGGTTTATATAGTCTTCAAGTGCCCCTTCCAAAAGATGGCAATGGTTCATCCGAAAAGGTGTATCCTTTGGAAGAGTCATGTCTGTTCATTTGAAGCATTGTTTCTTTTTCTGAACAGACACAACTATCCGAACAGTCACTCCTTTTCCAAAACAATATGTCTTTTCCCCAAAGGTTGTGTCCCTCCATTTTTCATTCACACCTATTGAACCCAACAAATACAAGTTATTTGCCTGAGCTACTTGCAAGTTACATACTTGATTGCAAGCCTTAAGAAAATGATGCAAGCTGCTTATTTGAGTTGTTTGCAAGCTATTTACTTGTTTGCAAACTCTGGAAGCTGTTGTAAGGTTTTTCTGAAGTTGCTTGCAAGTAGTCTCGCAAGAAGCCTGCTTGAGCTGCTTTCAAGCTACCTGCTTGATTGCAAGGCTTGGGAACTGCAAGTTGTTTGCTAGAGCTACTTGCAAGTTACATACTTAATTGCACGCCTTAAGAAGCTGGAGCAATTTGCTTGCAAGCTGCTTACTTGAGCTATTTGCATGTGCTTACAAGTTATTTACTTGATTGCAAACTCTGGAACCTGTTGTGAGCAGTGGCGGAGGCAGGATTTTCACGAATGAGGTTCATAAGTGAATATACAAACTAATCGAAGGGGGTTCATAAGTGAATATACAAACTAATCGAAGGGGATTCGACATCTACTATATATACATAAGAAATAATTTTAACATAATTTTCCGTCGAAGGGGGTTCATCATACATGTAGCTCAGCCCCTGGTTATAAGGCTTTTTCGAAGCTGCTTGCAAGTAGTCTTGCCAGATGCCTGCTTGAGCTACTTGCAAGTTACCTGTTTGATTGCAAGGCTCGGGAACTGCAAGTTGTTTGCTAGAGCTACTTGCAAGTTACATGATTGCAAATTTGTTTGCAAGCTACTTGCAAGTTGTCTATTTGCTTGCAAGCTGCTTACGAGTTGCCTACTTGAGCTGTTTGCAAGCTATTTACTTGATTGCAAACTCTAGAAGTTGTTGTAAGGCTTTTTTGGAAGCTTCTTGCCAGTATTCTCGCAAGAAGCCTGCTTGAGCTACTTGCAAAGCTACCTGCTTGATTGCGAGGCTCGGGAACTACAAGTCGTTTGCCTGAGCTACTTGTAAGTTAAATACTTGATCGCAAGCCTTAAAGAAGCTGGTGCAATTTGCTTGCAAGCTGCTTGCTTGAACTACTTGCGAGCTGACTGCTTGCTTACGAACTAAGGCTTTTATAAATCTGCTTGCAAGCTGCATGCTTGCGTGCTTCAGCTTCTTGCAAGCATTCTGGTTGAGCTACTTGCACATTTTTTTATTAAATTGCAAATTTAATCGGAAAACTATATAATAAACATCCACAATATAATATATTTATAGCAGAAATATTAAATTTCAACTCTGGAAATAACTACTTTTGCAAAATCCACTTGAATAAATTTCTATTTTTTTTCCTAGAAAATCCAAGACCCAATTTTTTTTCTATTTTTGCAAATTCTAAAACACATAGTATCTTAGAATCTCTTTCTTCAAAAAGGTTGTCTTTTTATATTTATATTTCTTTTTTCCTCTTCTTAATAATAATAATATAAACAATAAAATATCATAAATGAGGTATTAAAAAAAATAATGTGTGCACAAATCTTAACTACTAGGTCTGTTTTTTTCCTTTTTATTTTTGGAAAAAGCTCTTTTCTTTGTTTTGAAAGAAAAAGAAAAGATACCTTTTTATTATTATTATTATTTGTATCAAAAAGGTTGTCTTTTTGTATTTAGATTTCTCTTTTCCTTTTCTTAATAATAATAATATAAACAATATAATAATATCATAAATGAGGTATTAAAAAAAATAACGTGTGCACAAATCTTAACCATTAAGTCATTTTTTTTCCTTTTTTCTTTTTGGAAAAGGTTCTTTTTCTTTGTTTTGATAGAAAAAGAAAAGATACCTTTTTATTATTATTATTATTATTATTATTATTTGTATCAAAAAGGTTGTCTTTTTATATTTAGATTTCTCTTTTCCTTTTCTTAATAATACTAACATAAACAATATAATATCATAAATGAGGTATTAAAAAAAAATAATGTGTGCACAAATCTTAACCATTAAGTCAATTTTTTTCCTTTTTTTCTTTTTTGGGAAAAAGTTCTTTTTCTTTGTTTTGATAGAAAAAGAAAAGATACCTTTTTATTATTATTATTTGTATCAAAAAGGTTGTCTTTTTATATTTAAATTTCTCTTTTCCTTTTCTTAATAATAATAACATAAACAATATAATATCATAAATGAGGTATTAAAAAATATAATGTGTGCACAAATCTTAACCACTAAGTCATTTTTTCCCATTTTTATTTTGAGAAAAAGTTCTTTTTCTTTGTTTTGATAGAAAAAGAAAAGATTCCTTTTTATTATTATTTTTATCAAAAAAAAAAATAAAAAAGTTCAAATGGGAAAGAACTAAAAAGAGAATATGCATGTTATGTGCCCCAAAGCATATAGACTTAATAATTAAGATTTAATAATAATAGACTTTTTAATTCATACTCGATGTTAGATATTCATATTAAAATTTTGATTAATTCAAATTTGAATAGTATAAATATATTTAAACGAAAAGTATTTCTTATTATTGAAATATTTATGATTATAAATATAAAAATATAATTGTCTAATTTTTTTTAAAAAAGTTTTCGACCACATCACATACACCTAGGATCATCGTGTAAGCCACACTTTATTCACGTAAATTGTTACTTACTAAGAATAATATAAATCTTAAATAATTTGATTAACAAAATATAAAGTATACCATCCCACGTTAAATTTTTCTATAATAATATTTCACTATATCAATTAGTTTTTTTATAAAATTGATAATATACGTGATTTATATTACATGTTCTTTATAAATAGTGCGTATTATAATTGAGGAATAATGGATAATTAAACGTTGTTTCACTTACTCGTCTATAATAGTAGTAAAAGCAGTCTTAGAGTTGTACTATTATTTCTTTCACTTCCATTATTTTATTATAGTTACTTTTTTTTATTCAGGATATCTTGTTATGCTATCTTTAGTATTTGATCGTAACGTTCGACTTTTTCTATGCGTGAAATTCGAGAAAGGATCAAATCACAAGACTTTATTATACACAATCTCATTCTATATTTTCACATACTTATTTTTATGACTCAAACTCGTAATCTCTTGATCACATTCACATATCAACATCTTTATCAGTTACTATAAAATTAATCGCTATGAATATCCGGACAAACGACACCGTTATAAAAAAAATCGAACACCATGAGATCTCATGTTCAATTCCTAATATAGCCAAATACTAGGAGATTTCTATACATAGGTTCTAACCTTCGTGGATAGAGTTATCGAGAAATTTTTACAGGTGGAAGATGATAAATATTTCGTAACATTACTTCAAATGTATGAAAGCGGGCTTTCTGAGTGGGAGATATAACAATCTCTCTACTTCATGTGGTCCCACTACATGAAGTAGAGAGATTGTTATACCTCCCGCTCAGAAAGCCGGCTTTTGTACACTTGGAGTAATTTTAATGTCCTCTTTAGACTCCACTTTGTGAAAATATATTGAATATGTTATTATTGTGTACGAAAGCTGATACAGACATAACGTTCATAAAAAATATCCTATTCATTCATTTTTATTTGTCATATATTAATTTGACATACTCATTAGGATTTTATTTTTTTATACGTAAAAAATGATAAATAAAAAATAAAAAAAAAAAATCAATAAGAAAATTAGTTAATGATTTATATAAAGATGTATAGTCAATCAACCACAAATGTGGCACACATCTATAAATACCACCTTTTCACTAATAAATAAAAGAAAGCTCTACATAATTCACTTAATCATAATATAATGGCGGTGGAAGACGAACCAAGCTCCGCCTCTGGCACCGCCGGTACCGGCGACATCAGCGACGGCGCTGATGGGGGCCACGGCGGTGGAGATATCTACGCTTTACCGGAAGGTTGCATAGCGAACGTATTATCACTAACAAGTCCTCGGGATGCGTGCCGGTTATCGGTAGTGGCTACGATTTTCCGATCTGCAGCTGAATCCGATGCTGTATGGGACCGGTTTTTTCCTACTGATTATTGCGATATTATTCCCCGGTCCATTAATGGTGAACCGGGTTCAATAAGTTTCAAATCGAAGAAAGAGCTTTTTCTGTATCTCTGTGATCATCCTCTCTTCATTGATGGTGGTTCTAAGGTAATTTTTCATTTTTAGAGTGTCAAATTGCATAGATATATTAATATGAGAATCGATTGTAGTGTTACGTTTCAATTTTTGTATAGTTTTCGGAAATTTAAATCTTAAGTTGAAAATATTGATAATTTAATTCAATTTAACTTTGAAAATTAGTTAAATTCACTCTTTGATAGTCTTCAAATCGAAGAATAAGCTTTTCCTGTATTTATATGATCATGCTTAATTTTATGAATTTTAGTTATGTTTCATTTTTCGAGAGTCAAATTGCATGGATATATATTATATGTGAAGGATTGTACTTTGTAGTAGTATTTTTCGTATAATTTTTGGAAATTTTAATTTTAAATTGAAAATATTGATAATTTAATTCAATTTAGCATTGAAAATTAGTTAAATTAACTCTTTGATAGTGTTCAAATCAAGAATAAGCTTGTTCTGTATTTATATGATCATCCTTAATTTAATCGATTTTAGTTGTTATGTTTTATTTTTCGAGGGTCAAATTGCATGGATATATTAATATGTGAAGGATTGTGATATTATGTTTCATTTCTCGAGAGTCCAATTACATAGGATATACTAAATATGAGAATGGATTTTAGTGTTATGTTTTATTTTTCGAGAGTCAAAGTGCATGGATATATTAATATGAGATCGATCATATTATACTCGATGTTTTTGTTGTATAGTTGATGGTGGCACTAAGGTAAAGAGAGCCAAATTGCATGGATATATCTATTTTCTGTTTCGATAACCTTGGTACTGGATAGTTTGCACGCACTTCGATTAATTCCACGGCTTACCAAGTGACTCTGTGACTGTCCATCCATGCTAGGATAGATGGGAAGAAATTACATGGATATATAAATACGAGAAGGATTGATATTTATAGTATCTTTCTTGTGTAGTTTCGAAAATTTTAAATTGGAACCATTGAATTAATTTAGATTCGGAAATTATTCAAATTGGTTCTCGTGAAGCTAAATATGACAAGCAAAAGTAAATGGAGCTGAGTATTTGATACTCCACATGTAGATTGTGAGGTGATCGTGAATTATGTTGCTCGTTGTCTCCAAAATGTTGCCGCACCAATGTTGGATCTTCCAATAATGTTCTCCTTTTGGAGGTCCCGACGGCATTTTGGAGTGTTCGAGCAAACGTAGGTTACGGAAGAAACTTGTTGACTATAAACGTGCCGAAGGAAAAATACTGGTGGTTTGAATTATCCCTAGACTAGAATCAGATTGGAGAGTTTGAGCAACATAGTTCACAATTCCATGTGTGAGAGTGAGAAGTTGCTTTGTATGCTTATCAGAGTACAGTAATAACTTTATAAAGTGGTGCCTGCTCACCATATTTTTAAAGTAGTTCTGTGAATGTTATTAACATTCTATGATGCATAATTTAAAGCCTTCCCATGTACCGGGTCATTATCGCCTTTCCCCTCTCCTATCTTTTGGATATCAAAGTAAATAGTAGCGGGGTAAGCAATGGGACCAGTTGGCGCACGTGTAATGTTGAATCCATATTAGTCTTTATGTAATAGTAACACGTTGATCAGTTTGCATCTTTTGTGCCGCACTTTTGATGTCATTGCTTTTGCTTTTTTGGTTAATGTGTGACGTAGCCCATTGTGACTATTGCTGGACTTAGTTTTCTTTCGTAATTGCTAAGTTTACATCTGAATTGGTATTGATGAAATGCAGAGCTTCTCACTGGAGAAGGCTAGTGGAAAGAAATGCTACATGTTAGCTGCAAGGTCACTTGCAATTGTTTGGGCTGACACACCTAGATACTGGAGATGGATGTCCCTTCCTGAGTCCAGGCATTTTTGATTGACAATTTCAATTGACGAGGATATGGGGTAGTGAACAAGTCCCTTTTCCCCAGCCTTTCTCTGTACTTGAATTGACAATTCATACTGGTCTTTTAATAACGTTCTAGTTCTAAGGGAAGAGTGGAGGAATCTTGGTTTTTAATAGTGTCGTTTTTTCAGTCTCAAGTTAATCTAATGCAATGTTTTGGAACCTAGGTTCTCAGAGGTCGCTGAGCTTCTTGACGTGTGTTGGCTCGACATCTCTGGCAAGATAAACACGTCTATGCTATCCCCCGACACCAACTATGCAGCCTACTTGGTTTTCACAACGAAATCCAGGACCTATGGATTTGATCACCAAAGTGCAGAGGGTGCCGTAGGGATTTCGGGGCATGAAAAAAACACACAGATAGTATTCTTGGATCCTGAGGCAGCACGGAGGCACATGTATCAAATCGTTCCAAGGCGGACAGGATTTTTCAACCAGATGGCTGATATACTTAGACGTGAAGTGAATCCACCGCCTTCAGAAAGCGAAGCACAAGCACGATATCCACAACAGAGAAGTGACGGATGGATAGAAGTCGAGTTGGGAGAATTCTTTGTCAAGAGAGGACAAGACGTTGAACTCGAGATGAGCTTGATGGAGGTGAAAGAAGGTAACTGGAAAAGTGGCTTAGTTGTTGAAGGAATTGAAATCAGGCCTAAGGAAGGCTAATGAACTTGATACTGAATAGCTTTGTTGCTCAGACTCATCAAAAATGTCATTGGGTGCGTGTCGGATCCTTCAAAAGTAGTGCATTTTTGGATAATCTGACACGGGCGCGACAACATTTTTGGAGAATCCGAGCAACTTAGCTGAATAGTTCATTTTCTTATTGAGAGGCTAAAACCTATGAGGCCTAAAACCAATTGTCCCACATGTGGCTGGTGAGATTTTGACCCAAAAAATATAGAAAATTTGCACCAACTTCATCAACAATTGAATCATCATAGTCAACAAATTGGTGTAAAAATCTAAATTTGATGTAGTGTCTTGGACATTTTGTATTATGTTGGGATTTGTTATGTTTCCCTTTGTTGTATTTTGGTTAATAGTCATTTGTGTAGAAATAATTTTGTTGGAACTTGGAACTTACATGATTAATAATGTCATTCCCATATGTTGTGCATTATATTATGTTAGGCATGACTATGTTGAGATATAAGTTGTTCGGATTCTTCAAGAATATCAACGGGTGTGCGTTTCCTTCACGTCATGCTTAAGAGGTGCAATTAGAATCCGTTATGTACAGGATCCAGAGACGAACTGCACCATAAGGGTGTACTTTACACGTCTTACCTTGCATTTTTGTCAGAAGCTATTTCTAAGGCTTGAATCTTTAAATATTTGATTACATGACAAGAAGCTATTTCTAAGGCTTGAATCTTTAAATATTTGATTACATGACAACAATTTTATCAGTTACTTTAAACATCACGTCACGCAGAGGTGCAATTAGAATCCCTTATGTACAGGGTCCGGAGACAAACTCCACCCTAAGAGTGTGTTATACACAGTCTTACCTTGCATTTCTGTACAAAAGTTATTTTTAAAGCTTGAATCTGTAAACACTTGATCACACGAGAACAATTTTATCAGTTACTTCAAGACTTGCTACTTTCTCCTTTATGCACCTCTTATTAAATTATAGACAAAAATGATAGTTTTACCGATTTACATCGTAAGAAACTTTTTTGAAATCTTATAAACTTGTTTATACTTTTAAAAATATAATTAATTACAAGGCTAATATGAAAGTAACAACAACAAATTTAGTGTATTTCCATAAAGTAGGGTCTGAGAAGGGTAAAATATATGTAGTTCATACCGCTACCTTCGAAGGCTGTTTCCGATAGACTCCCGACTCAAGGATAAAGAATAGTAAAAAAGATGAAATGGGGTGAATGACATAATAGAAGTAAAAAATAATAAAAATAGAAATAAGAAGTAAGACACCAACAAAGTAATTTGAGACAATTTTTTTTAGTTAGGTGAAAATTAATATGGAACAAAAGAAGTAGTGTTTTATGTGCTTTCATGTTTAAAAAGGACAGTCCGCTGCAATAAAGTTTCTGCTATTCATGGAATTTGAGGAAGGGTCGAACTACAAGAATGTATTGTACACAATCTTACTTTATATTTTTACAAGAAGTTATTTTCACGACTCGAGCACATGACCTCCTAATCACATGACAACTTTAACGATTACTCGAGCTTTTGTATTTATATTTATTTAGTTATATATAGATGTTGGCAGGTAGAATATCATCACACGTCCAAGTAACATTTTTTTTTGTTTTTCATTCGATGTCTGATACCCGCATTGAAACTCGACTAATACAATTCGCGTCGGACAGGGCATTCGGGGGTAGGGAGGTCCAAGTAACATGATTATATGAAACTTATTTCCAATGGCACATGAAAATGGGCACAATTTTCAAAAAAGCACGCATATGCACATGTACTTGTTTGTAACTTGTTTATCATATAGTTTAAATAACTCATATTGATAAAAATAAAATCTATCATTTGAAATGTTACTCATATAATACGTGTATCTCTAAGTGGCCAGAAATTTAAAAGAATAAAAAAAACATACGTATAATATATGAAAGCAAAAGTTTAGAAATAAAAATGAATTATTAATATATTATAATATCAACGTATATAACTTAAACTCTATTAACGCAAAAAGAAAAACCTTATAATATATCATAGGAAATATTTTTATAGGATTGAATTCATATTAGTGGATGGAATGTATTATCTCATTATAATATTATTTTTGTTTCTTATTCTTTGATTTTATTATTATTTTATTTTATATAGTTTAATTATAATATTATTTTGTTATTATTTGTTGTTTTTAGTATTGGTAGTTGTTGTTGTTTTCAATACGTCTTATATAGACTATTTTTATTTTGAAATCGAAGGAGGTTAGATTTACAAATACTATATTCTTCTCAGATATTATTTTATGAGATTAAACTGAATATGTTGTTGTGTCATATCTTTTGAGTCTTAGTTTGGACATGTATATTGTATGTTTTATATTTTTGTTCTCATTTATTGAAAGACATTAAAAAAATAATGTTGAATAAAAATGAATTATTGAAAATATATTGTATTATGGATGCTCATTTAAGTATTTCTTTTATAGTTTTCTAAAGAAGTTTGCAATTAATCATGCAATTTGCACGTAGCATGTTTTCAATTTAATTCAAATTTTTTTTTTTAAAATCAAAATATATAATATTTTTTTTCAATCTCTATTATACACGTATAAAAGAAAATCTCCGTTAAAAATGAAATTACGCTCTCTATCCCCACGCGTGCGCTTTATTACAAAATATTCTACAAATTCCACCCAACCTCCCTTTCATTACATGTAAGTAACCATCTCATCGAAAAACTAGTCGTACATTGGAGCTCAAAATGAAATTCTATTTTTTTACGAGAGCCGTTAACATAAAAAAATTCTTTTTCAGTTTTTATATTTTTACGTTGACCCTTTCTTGAACCAGAACCGGAGGAGGATTAGAGGAAAAAGACCATTGCCACCCCTTTTCCTCCTCCTAATAATTTCATTTTTTTAAGAAACTTTTTGCTTCCTAACCTAAAATCCATGTTTAATAAACGTGATGATCGTGATAACATGTACAAGAATACATTTTTTATTTTCTAAGATTTTTTGGAATCTTGAGAACAACGTGAAGAAATAATTTAAAAAATTAAATAAAATCTTGTACACCTTTTTTTTAATATTTTTTGTAAAAATTTTCATTTGAGCTCCATTTGTAAATAGACAACAATTCATATATTATTTCTGAAAAAGATTCTTCTTTTTCTCTTTTTTTCATTTGAGGTGATTGTGGAATTTTTTTTTTTTGATCATGAGTTGCCTCCCATGCTTCAAGAAAAAAACCGAATCGCCGCCGCCGATAGAGGAGGTGACGATTGGTCGTCCTAGAGGAATCTCAACCACACCACCAGATCCCGGTATCATCATGCTTTTAGTTTTTTTTTTTTTTTTTTTTTTTTTTTTTTATAGATATTTGAAATTTAAAGAAAATGAATTTATTTTTGTGTTCTTGTATGTAACATGTATATAATTTGATTGTTTTCATGTAACATGTATGTAAGAGAAGAATGCATGTGTAAAAGTCATGCAAAAGACAAGATTTGATTGGAAAAATGTAACCTTTTGAGTAAATATGTTCATGCACATGCTGCAACAGTTGTCGTCGTATGACTAGGAGGTTACTGGTTCAAATCGAGGAAACAGCCGCTTGCAGAATTGCAAGGGAAGGCTGCGTATGTAAGACCTAATGTGGTCCGACCCTTCTCTGGACCTCACGTAAAGCATGAGCTTAATGCACCGGACTCACGGTAAAAGTTGTTGTATGACAAGGAGGTTACTGGTTCAAACTTTGGAAACAGCCGCTTGTAGAATTGCAAGGGAATGCTGCATATGTAAGACCTAATGTGGTTCAGCCCTTCCCTGGACCTCACGTAAAGCGTAAGCTTAATGCACCAGACTCATTCACCTACGGTAAAAGTTGTTGTCGTATGACTAGGAGGTTAGACATACCCAGTGTAATCCTACAAGTCTGAGTCTGGAGAAGGTAAGATGTACGTTGACCTTACCCCTACCTTTGTAAGGCAGAGAGGCTGTTTCTGACCGGAAGAATACCAAAGTTCAGTAAATATGTTCACCCTCTTAAGTATTCTAGCAATTAGAGAATTCAGTAAACAGGTAGATACAGAAGGATATTTGTTTTCTTTAAGCTGCAATAGGCACTGTGATTGCTGTTAAGACCTAAGTTGCTCGGACTCTTCAAAATCTCTACGGGTGTGTATCGGATCCTCCAAAAATAGTGTGTTTTTGAAGGATCCCACACGGGTGCGGCAACATTTTTGGAGAGTCCGAGCAACTTAGACAGCTTTTTTTTGGCTTGCCAACTCATGTCATCATTTCTCTACTTTCTTCTATGTTACTCGGATTCTCCAAAAACATTGCCACACCCATGTCGGATCATCCAAAATTGCACTACTTTTGGAGGATCGGGCGCGCACCTGGCGGCACTTTTGAAGAATCCCAGTAACATACACTTTCCTAACTAGGCAAGAATACGGTTTGCTACTACCTGTATATGCCTTGTGTAGTTTTCCTCACACATTTGTAGGCTTATGTTCACTTTCTCCATGCTTTTCGGATTGACTGACCAGCTGAACCATTTCAAAAAGTCGAAAAGGTTAACCCTATTCCAAACAGCAATGCTAAGACTTACACATTCCGAGAGCTCGCGAGTGCAACAAAGAATTTCAAGCAAGAATGCCTGATAGGTGAAGACGGATTTGGAAGAGTCTTCAAGGCAACACTTAACGGTGGAGAGGTAACATTCCATTAAACTCTCTTTTCGCCCTTGCTGTAACTTCAACATGCTGAATAAGAATCTGTCACCAAAAACAAACACCGAAAAACATTTTTCAGAATACTAGTCTTTTTCCAGAAACACAAATTGGCCTCTCTACCTCCACGAGGCAGGGGTAAGGTCTGCGTACACTCTACCCTTATGTTGTTTGGAAAATGACTTCCGTTATACCAAATACATCATTTATTAAAGTCCATCTATATTAGGGTGAAGAAAGACTTCAGTTTTGATGTCTGGTTTGTTGCGCGGATAGGTTGTGGCAGTGAAGCAACTAGACAGAAGTGGAACACAAGGAAACCACGAGTTCCTTGTTGAGGTATCAAAGTTGACTCTCCTCAAGCACTCAAATCTGGTCGATCTCCTTGGATATTGTGGTGATGGAGATCAGAGGATTTTGGTCTATGAATACATGCCGATGGGTTGCCTAAATGATCACCTGCTTGGTAAGTTTATGCTACGTCGCTCGGACTCTCCAGAAATGTTTCCTCCAAAAAGTTGTGATACTTTTGAAGAGTCCGAGAAACTTATGTCTGCGCTGCTCTTCCAATTTCATGTTGTCATAAACTTTCTTGATTCTGTATCTAGTTCTGTTACATTCCAGATCTTGGAGCGGATAAAAAGCCACTAGATTGGCTATCCAGAATGAAGATAGCTTTAGGTGCTGCTAATGGACTCGAGTATCTACACGAAAAGGCCGACCCACCAATAATTTATCGCGATTTGAAAGGCACAAACATCCTATTGGATAAAGATTTTAATCCTAAACTTTCAGATTATGGTCTTGCTGCGCTTGCAGGTGGAGGGAATAAGACAAACATGTCGCCGGTGATGATAACAAATGGTTATTGTGCTCCAGAGTTTGAAAGAAGTGGTGAACTTACTTTGAAGTCAGATGTATATAGTTTTGGAATTGTTTTGCTTGAACTTATAACAGGGCGGCGATCCGTCGATACTACAAGGCCAACAGATGAGCAAAACTTAGTTGCTTGGGTGAGTATTCTCATTCTATCACAAAGAGTTCCCTCTTCTTTTCAAATCTCAAAGTTCTTGTGGAGGGGAGCATTGCAAACAAAGGTAATGTTGTCTCCGTGTGACCTATAGGTCATCGGTTCGAGCCGTAGAACTGATGCTGGCGTCAGGGTAGGCTGCTTAAGTTACACCCCAATGGGGTGCGGCCCTTCCCTGAACCTTGCGTGAACGTGGGACGTTCCGTGCACCAGGGTGCGGCCCTTCCCTGAACCTTGTGTGAACACGGGACGTTTAGTGCACCAGGCTGCCATATGACATATAGGTCATGGATTCGAGCCATGGAATCAGTCACTGATTCTTGCGTCAGGGTAGGCTGCTTACATTACACCCCCTTGGGGTGCAGCATTCCCCGACCCTTTGTGAACACGGGACGCTTCATGCACCAGGCTGCCCTTCAATCGCAAAATTCTTGAGTTTCTTTTTGACTTAGAACTAAAGGAAGTTAGCGTACAGTTCTAACTGGTCATCAAATATATGTGATTTTATTAGGCACAACCCTATTTCAAGGATCCAAAGAGGTTCCCCGAATTGGCAGATCCGCGTCTTGGAAAGAGGTTTCCCGTCAAAAGTTTAAACCAAGCAGTCGGGGTTACAGCAATGTGTCTTCAAGAAGAACCAATGGTTCGTCCTTTGATTAACGATGTTGTGGCTGCTCTTAGTTTTCTTACAGTGCCGATGCCAGATGACCCTATTCCTAGTTCACCTTCTGCTCCGTCCCCAACGTCAAATGTTGGAAAGTCGAGTGCAAATAATGAAAATGAGGAGAGTTCAGAATATGACGACCAAGGTGATTCAGATGATGATAATCAAGGTTATTCCGATGAGGATGAAGACAGTGAGAGTGAAAAACAAAATAATGAAAAGGTCCGTGACCGACAACGCTCTAAAAAAGTTACTGACAAACGACAGTCTCAAAAAGTTAGTGTCAGTCAAGACGATGATATATCAAGTTCAGAATATGGATATGGAAGTGGATCAGGTTCAGAATATGACGAGGAAAGTGGCGATGAACAACACAGAAAAGTGACAGCAAAATCTGCAAAATATGGTTCACGTTCAAGACATAAAAGCCAGGTAAAATCTCGTGCTAAAAGTATCAACGCAGGTTCAAGTAGCTGAACACCCAACGGATAACATCACAACAAACAATAAGAAGAATGCAATTGCTGAATTTAACTGGCAACAAAGTCAATGATGCTTGCAAACACGAACAGATTCAAGTTTAAGTCACATATAGAGAAGCCGGTTTGAGCAAAAAACAAAGATCCAACGGGAGTAAGTGATAACACAAACTGCAGAAGTAAAAGCAACATTGACTCAAGTAACGTAATTGTTGATATTGTTTAAGGAAACAAGCAACTCACATTCTAATGCAATGAAGAATCAATACGTTGAAGTAATGGTTCAAATCATCCCGGAGTATATATTAGTAAATCATGTAACTGTACAATGTAATTAACCTTTTTCATATTTTTGTTTTGACAAACTTACTTTTCCAGTTTTGCTATGAGCAGTGACGTTTTTTAATAAGTTGTTTCACTACAAAATATTGCAGCTTGTGCATGGAGATCTCCGGCCAATAAGCCACAAGCTCAAAAGGCATCCTTGTACCAACACTTTTTTGGTTTTAATAAGCTAATAAGTTTACTATAATAGTAGTTTTAAGCTGCATCAAACGAGCTTGATTTCTTGTTTACACAAGAAGAAATATACAAAAGAACATTTTACATTGACCTTCTAGGTATACAACAACAACAGAGCCAGTATATTCCCACAAAGTGAGGTCTGGGGAGGGTAAAATGTATGCAGTCCATACCACTACCTCCGAGGAAGTAGAGAAGGGGTATAAAACGACATTAATCAACCAAATTGTATCTTATTATGTGTACTTCAAGCTGAAACGGTTCATTTCAATGTTTCAAAATTCATCTGCACAATCTATTGCATGTACTTTTTAATGGTAATTTATCGTCCGTACAAAGAAGGATCGAGAAAAGGGTAACAACATACACAGAGCATATGAAATTAAAGGTGTGACCTCTAACCCGAAGGAAATGAATACCCATACCATTTGCCACCAAATTCGTAATTCCAACTAGTTGAAAAGCAAGGCAACTTGATCCGAGATATTCTTACTGTGCTTGTAGATATTTGATTTTTCAAACGGATCATGATATAGCAGACTTGACATGAAACATAAGCAGCCATCGCAGAGTTATATCAGCTGAACGAGCTACTTAATTGAAGCTACAAGAGGACCACCGATCCTTTCACTTCTTTTGTCATTGCTCTTTCTGTAGCCACCCGAGCTGCATGAAAGAAATATGTTAACAGAGAGGAGAAAATAAACAATTCTCAATGTGCAAATTGAAAAAAAAAAAAAACAATACCTTCCAAGCATACATCCCCAGAAATGCTACAGTATCCGCTGACCAAACGACAGCAAACGACTTCAAGAAGAACGGGATCATAACATTAAGCAAGGGGATGAGGAGAAAAAGGTAATTGAGAGCTTCTTTCTCATCCTTCGAGCAGTCACGAGCCCGAAGGGAAGGAATAGCTGCAACAACAGAAATTAACATTTGAGTCCAAATTTACAGCTAACTCGACGGAATAGAAGCAAGGATACTAATTAACTTTCTACACCTATAAGGATATCTATTTTTAAACACGGATACACCGTCAAAAGCTTACCTAGGGAGATCGAAAAATTATTGATTATGTCTCCTCGCAAACTTGTCTCGACCAAGGTAAGGTTGATCATTGATATGAATTACATTTCAACAACTTATACCTTTTTACGCTAGAGTTTACTAAGGCATCCACGGTTGAGGCTAGAGAATATAATAACAGAAAACGATGAGCACCGTTCAAATAACAACTGAATAACAACGAATCTCATGAATATAAGATACCTTAATGATGAAAATTGTATCAAAAATACGAAAATAACATCATATTTCAAATAGCGACATAACTAAATCTACTAAAGGAACTTCAGATTATAGTCCTCCGATTGAGAGAATAGCGGAAGGAAAAGGAAATGAATTAACAGACGGATGAACAAGGTATATCTACTTTGCAGCAAGAGTTGAATTTTATAAAACGATACTACTTACTAAACATCCATATGGACCACATTCCCATTAGTCTCCAGATGTCCGGTTCATTTGAGGGAAATATGAGATTGAAGGAGAGAGCTCCACCTATCAACATTGACGCATAGCCTTGCACTTCAAAAACAGTGTATAAAACAGTTCCAGGTTTCGCAGGATTTTTCGTAGCAGTGGAAGCCCTTGGTGCAAATGTTGAAGCAGTCTTTAAAACAGCCTGGAAGAGAGTATTTGAAGTTAACACGCATATACTTAGCAAATAATATTTTCCCGTGTATACAGAAAATTTGAAATGTATCTACTTTAACATGAGCTTAAACGAAAGTAGGGATTCATTTAGCCGACCTCATTGTGTTTTGGGAACGAGGAGCATTTTTTGTTTGTCATAATTTTAGAAAGCACCATCAGAAACTTGACAGTTGTGAAGCTGGTTGGAAGACTTTTTAGCAAATTACCATATGCATCATTTCTAACGTCCTCAATGACGAACGCTAGAGCAAAATCAACAACTCATACTATTGGATCTCTTGTTTATGCTAATTCTAGTTATTATGAATGGGCCTTGCGACTAACTCAACGCCAAAATCTAGCTTTGTATCTTTCAACGGAATCATTATATTAGATTATTTGCAAACAGCAAACTTACTTCACGCATTCTGTAAGTTTTGAGTGACTTTATTCTTTCCTCTTCGACAGCTCTAACAAGTCACTTGGAAGCTTCGCCCATTGCTTTCCCCAGTGTTGTCTTCCTCCAGTTGCCCCCACCCAATAGCCAATAGGCTGAAAAAGGTTGCAGTCAATTGCCCTTCCCGTTATCGTCAAACCAAGGACTACCACACAGGCCTTTCGCCATAAAGCTACCCTCACCTACATACCTCATCTATATGCATTTCTATCCGTCCACGCGCCAGATCAGATAGACTACTCTACTAAGTTAGACACAAAAGGGCCATGCTTGAAAGTATTTCATTAGTTCCTTTCACCTTTATCAGCACTGTCTTGATGCTACTCCGTCAGAATCTACGTGGCACACTTCCCTTTTCAGTCCGTACCAAAAAAAAAAAAATGCCACCTTTCTATAATTGGAAATAGTTGAACTTTAGAATTCCCTTTTACCCTTACTAAAATTATTTCTACTCACATAAAACAAATTTCAAGTCTTCCTTTGTTTCTTAAAATTTCGAGCTAAGTCAAATGGTGACACATAAATTCGTATGGAAGGAGTATTAACTCTAACGTATGCCCCTTTCTAATAAAGTGTCATGCTAGTAAGTTATACAAGTTGTAGAGGTAACCGGGTAACCGCTACGTACACTCTACCCTCCCCAGACCCCACTTTCTCTGACTACACTAGCCACTAGGTATGTTATTGTTGTTGTTGTTGCTTGTAAGTTATACAAGTAGAGAAAACACAAACACTTGAAACCCAACTAATATAACAAGATAAAACTAAGTAAAGAACACATAAAGATCTCAACTTTTTGAGTTACTTATTATCAAGAACACAAATAGGACTTAAAAAAAAGGGCAGCTCGGTGCACTAAAGCTTACCGCTATGCGAGGTGTCCGGGGAAGGGCCCCACTACAAGGGTGTATCGTACGCAACCTTATCTTAGATTTCTGCCAGAGGCTATTTCCAAGGCTTGAACCCGTGAATAACTGATCACATGGCAGCAACTTTACCAGTTACTACTAGGACTAGTAGAGCTAAAATTTTCCCCTATTCTTTCTTTCTCCTCAGTACCATTACTTTTTTCTTGAATTTCCTCTTCTGCGTACAATACACCCTTATGGTGGGGGCCTTTCGCAGACCCTGCGAATAGCGGGAGCTTTAGTGCACCGGGCTGCCCTGCCCTCTTTTGGGTTCTCTACTACCTGTTTTTACAACTCACTTGAACTTGCAGGAACACAAAGTTTGCATTTTTTTCCGCTAATAAATCTTCCTTTAATTCTCTACGACTCTTGAATATTCCAGAGTCTTACTCCATTTCAATTTGTTTGTGTTACTTCCCTCTTTAGTCCATTTCAAAACGAATGTTTCTTTTCATTTTCTGGCAACTCTTTAGTTCTAATTTTCCACATGAAGTGTTGAACATAACAAAACTAAAGGTCATTTTAGTACAAAGATTCAAAAGTCATGGTTACTTTCTTAAACTCCGAGCCAAGTCAAAACCAGACAAACAAATTGAGACTAACAGAATATACAAGTAGAGAAAATACAAAGTACAAACACTTCAAAATCCAACTAACATAACAACCACTTGATAATAAAACTTAGCATGTCAAAAATTGGATAAAACTAAGTAAACAACACATAAAAATCTCACTTTTTTTGAGTTCCTTATTATCAAGAACACCACAACAAGACAAAAGGTCATTTTAGTACATTGTACAACAACAACATACCCAGTGTATTGTTTCGCACAGAGGGGGGTCTGAGGAGGGTAAAGTGTATGCAGTCCATACCACCACCTCAGATGAAGTAGAGAGGCTGTTTCCAATAGACTCCCGGCTTAGGAAAGATAACAATATAATAAAAAAGAAACATAAAAGCAAACAATATAAAGGAATATCACACTGCTAGATAGTAAAGGAAACAAGATACCCACAAAGTAATATTATAAACTAGCTAACGGAATCATAGACCTCATCAAAATGCCACGAACAAAAGGCTACAAGAAACTACAGGCACAGATACAAACAGACAGTGGCGGAGCCACATTGAATTCAGGGGGGTCGGAAAATTATACTATTTTTACATGATCAAAAATATTTTTATGTATATATAGTAGATGTTGAACCTCCTTCGACAAGTCCATATAATTACTTATAAACCCCTCAATGAAAATTCTGGCTCCGCCACTGCCAACAGATACAAACAGAGCACTCTTCCCTACTATTACGAACGTACTCCTACATGTTTTTAATTTAAGACAACAAGATTTAAAAGGCATTGGTTACTTTCTTAAACTCCGTGTCAAGTCAAAACCATACAAACAAATTGAAACAGCGGGAGTACACAATTAGAGAAAATACAAAACAACAACACCACTTGAATAATGACACTAAGAACATCAAAAAATTACATAAACTTAAGTAAACAACACATAAAAATCTCACCTTTTTGAGCTTCCTATTATCAAGAACAACACAACAAGACTTAAAAGGTCATTCTAGTACATTCTACATGTTTTTAATTTAAAACAAGATTAAAAAGTCATCGTTTACTTTCTTAAACTCCTTGCCAAGTCAAAACCAGACAAACAAATTGAAACAATGAGAGTGCACAATTAGAGAAAATACCAAACAACAACACCACTTGAATAATGAAACTAAGAGCATCAAATTACATAAACTTAAGTAAACAACACATGAAAATCTCACCTTTTTTAGTTCTTTATTATTAAGAACACCACAACAAGAATAAAGGTCATGTTACTACATTCTACATGTTTCTAGGTCATGTTTCTACAACAAAATTCAAAAGTCATTGTTTACAACCACTTGAATAACGAAACTAAGAACATCAAAAAATACCATAAAACTAAGTAAACAACACATAAAATCTCACTTTTTGAGTTCCTTGTAATCAAGAGTACCACAACAATACTAAAGGTCATATTAGTACATTCCACATGTTTTTAATTTAAGACAACAAGATTCAAAAGTCATGTTTACTTTCTTAATCTCCGTGCCAAGTCAAAACGAGACATTGAAGAAAATACAAAACAACAACCAGTTGAATAATGAAACTAAGAACATCAAAAAATATCATAAACTTAAGTAAGCAACACATAAAAATCTCACCTTTTTTAGTTCTTTATTATCAAGAACAACATTAGGACCACCACTAGAACTAAAATTTTCCTCCTCACCACCACCATTACTCTTTTCTTGAATTTCCTTTTTTGGGTTTTCAACTACCTGTTTATCCAACTCATTTGAACTTGCAAAAACACAAAGTTTCCATCTTTTTCCACTGATCAATTGAGAAGATTTCAAGAACCCAATTTTCTGTGGTGCAACAAAATTCAAGATTTGGTTGTTCAACACTGATGCTGATATTGTAATAGCTGAATTCATCTTTGGAATAATTTTTGTATGAGCTACAACATTTTTGTATAGAAGTAGTTTTTTTTTTTAAAAAAGTATGAACAAAATCTTGAAATTGGCAAGGATAACATTGGAGTTAGTGTTAAGAATCTAATTTGTGGCTCCAAATGAATTATCACGTAATACTCGATAATTAAAACTCTCGCTATATGCAAAATATGAGAAAAATAGACTAAGAAAATTTATTATAAACCACTTCACCTTAGATCACTTGACAAAAATTTTATAAGTTAATGTTATTTCTATTTTATGATTATTTTTTTATAGGTTAAATTGAAAGTTGAAATGTTAAAGGACTAAAAATCGATAAAAAGTATTTTATTGATTTGATTATTAGTTTAGCATCCTTAAAATCGAAAATCGATAATATATAAATTAAAACGAACTGATCGATACACACCCCTACTCAATATAAACTAGTTATTAAAATGTATTTCAAATGCTTAATCTAATCAATCTAATGTGTGTTTTGATAAATAATACTATATTTTATTTAATATTAACTTCAGATTATTTGAATTTTAAAACGATTAAGAACTGTGATTGAATATAATGATTGGGAGGTAGGTTTCTCGTATGAGACCTGTGATCGAATTCAACTTTCATCTTACTTAATTATGAACTCATCGTGATGAAGTGAATAAGATACCTCAAAATAAATTATTTTTATTTTAAATAGGCGTGGTAAAATGAATAAAATTTCTTCAAAAGTAAAGAAATTAATAATAAAAAAATATTTTTTAAATAAATTTTACGCATTGAAAATTTAAATCAATCAAAACAGTAATTATAAAGCAATATTTTCACTTTTTTTTTTTGGACACATATATATAAAGCCAATTCCACTCAAACACTTGTAGATAACTTAATAGGCTTAGCTCTATGTGGTCTACACATGGTGCCACATGGTTAACTATCAAGAATCCATATGCACCCAAAAAAATAATTAAAAAAATATTTTTTAAAAATTATATTTCTATATTTTTTTTATTATATTAGATTAGATTCCTATACCTTTTGAAATCTTAAAATATAATATATTATCTTTCAAAAAAAAAATTGTTTTGAAAAACAAAAATAAAAAGGATTCTTTCTTGAGATAGTCACACATATTTTAATATGATATTAAAGCATACAGAGGTCTTACGATCAAATTTTATTATCACTAAAGATCAAATCTCACTTACATACTTTACTCATAAATTTTTTTAAATAATTTAATTTTGAGTAAATGTACTGTCGAAACCAAACTTAAAGGGAGTCTATTAACTAACTAAAATCGTATTTTTGACAATATTAATATCTACGTGATACATACATGTGTCTACGACCTTCAGTGTGATAATGGCCACAACTTTGTTATTTCTTACATTCATCTAGCTATCCAATAACCTATTTGAGAAACTAATCATTTCTGCACAAAATCCATTTGTTTACTCAGCTGAAAAGAACTAAAAAGGTGAGCTCTTAAATCTTTTTAAGACTTATATGAAATGTCATGTTGTGAAAAAAATATTACTGTATGTTCATATTTGTTTGTTTGGGAGGTTTTTAGTCGAGGATCTATTGAAAATAATCTGTTTAACTCTGACGTAGAGGTAAGATTTGTGTACATCCTAGCGAGACGATACTGATTATGTTGTTATTGTTGTCGTTGTTGTTGTCGTCGTCGTCGTGTTTGGGAGGTTTGAGCACTTTGTTATAACTAGTCACCTAATGTTTTTTTTATGTAGTACGGTTCGAATGCAGTAGCTTTTGCATAGATTCTGTATGTGTTGAGAAGTTCATAGAAGTAGAAATGATAGATTTTGAACTCGAATTAATAAAGTTCAAATCTTGAACCGCCTTTACTTTGAAGGATTGATTTGTCGTATGGTTACTCAACTGATAGTTATTACTACGTTCTATTTCATTGAGTCAAGTTTCGATGAGAAAGTGACTTTATGAGATAACAACTACTAGTCGAGTAATCATATGAGAAATCGAGTCATGCTTTGAAGCATCTAGACACTGCTTATGAAGAATCACACTGCTTGCTGTCACGCGTTAAAATTCATGCACTGATGACAATAATATACCGAGTGTAGTTTCACAAGTGGGGGTCTAAGGAGGGTACAATGTACGCAGACCTTACCTCCACGCTGGAAGGTAGGGAGGCTATTTCCATTAGACCCTCAACTCAACGGAAAACATACTGTTTCTCTTGAGCCAAGGATCTATCGAATATAGCCTCTCTACCTCTAAGATAGGGGGGCAAGGTCTACATACACTCTACACTTCCCAGACCTCATGTTGTGGGACTACAGTGGGTATGTTGTTGTTATCATTTGGCTTGAGGTCTACGTACACTCTACCCTAGACCACGTCACGCTAGACCACGTCATGAAACTACACTGGGTACGTTGTTGTTATCATTTGGCTTGAGGTGTGCGTACACTCTACCCTAGACCACGTCATGGAACTACACTGGGTACGTTGTTGTCATCATTTGGCTTGAGGACTAACTCATTCCCATTACTACAGGTACAAAGAAATGGAAGCAGAAGAAAACATAAAGCTTCATGCCATTATGATACCAGTACCTCTACAAGGCCATATAGTACAGTTCATCAATCTTGCAATAAACCTCGCATCAAAAGGTCTCACCGTAACTTTCGTCAACACACAATCAACTCATCTGAGGTTGAAGAAAGCGCAATCATTCTCCGACAGCTCCCTGGACTACAACATCTTCTCTGAGGCGCGGAAATCTGGCCTTGACATCCGATACACAACGATAAGTGATGGTTTTCCTCTGAATTTCGATCGGATGGGAAACCACAGTCAGTTCATGGAAGGGTTGTTCCATGTTTTCTCAGCACATGTCGATGATCTTGTCGCAAATCTTGTCAATTCTAACCATATTCCTCCGGTTTCTTGCCTAATCGCTGACACTTTCTTCGTCTGGCCATCGGAGATTGCCAAGAAATATAATCTTGTTAACATATCAATGTGGTCTGAACCAGCTCTGGCATTCACAAGTTACTATCATATGGACCTCTTAAAAGCAAATGGTCACTTTGGTTCTCAAGGTACGATTTCTTAACACACCATATAATAGAGTTTAAGTTACGTGCATTGACAACGTATACTAGCAAGTTGCATTACACTGATAGTAACTGTTCAACAGATAATCGTGAGGATACGATAAATTACATACCAGGAGTTCAAGCTATTGAACCAGGAGATCTTCCTTCATACCTTCAAGATACCGAGCCATGGGATATAATGCACCGGTACATATTCAAATCACTTGAAGATGCACGGAAAGCAGACATGATCATATGCAACACAGTACAAGAGCTAGAGTCCTCAACGATATCAGCTCTACAAGAGAAAAAGCCATTCTATGCACTAGGACCAATTTTCCCGAAAGGGTTCAGCAAAAGCGCCATTCCGACAAACCTATGGGTGGAATCGGACTGCAACGAGTGGCTAAACAGTAAACCGAAAGGTTCAGTCATGTACATTTCATTTGGAAGTCTTGCAAGTATTAGTAGACAAGATATACTTGAAATGGCTCATGGACTTCTCCTTAGCAAAGCTAGCTTTCTTTGGGTTGTTCGTCCTGACATCACGTGGTCGTTAGAGAGTAATCTTTTGCCATCAGGATTTGAGGACGGCGTTAAGGAAAGAGGACTAGTTGTATCATGGTGTAACCAAATTGACGTAATCTCACATCCAGCTGTCGGTGGATTCTTGACTCATTGCGGGTGGAATTCAGTTTTGGAGAGCATATGGTGCAAAGTTCCAATGTTGTGTTTTCCTATATTCACCGATCAGTTTACAAACAGGAAACTGGTTGTCGATGAGTGGAAGGTTGGTTTTAATCTTACCGAAGGAAGAATCCTCAAACGACAGGAAATTGCACAGAAAATCGACTGTTTCATCACTAAAGTCAACGAGTTAAGTATCAATCTAGAGGAAGCGAGGAAGCAGCTCGAAGATGCATTATCCGAAAATGGTTCATCAGGAAGAAACTGCAAGCAACTAATCTGTGACATCAAGTACAAAATTCAGCAGAAAAGCAAGAGTAGTAACAAGACAAGCTTACTTTCGTATGGTAACTAGAAGAAATATCTGTATTGGAACGAAATGCACGTATATGTGATCATATAACGGATCCCAACTTATCCCCCGACTGAAGCCTAGTCAACTGATTGATTGAACAAGAACAAATACTTTAATGCTCCGGTCCTTCTTTCCCGGATTCCACACATAAGTGGACGCTTAATGCACCAGGCTGCCGTTTTCTTATGTAGGAGGCTGTTGCAAAGAAGTGTCCCTAGGAGTAACTGTAAAGTTGCTGTCATGGGAGCAGGAGGTCTCAGATTCAAGTCGTGGAAACAGCCTCTTGCAGAAATGTGAGGTAAGGCTGCTACAGTAAAGCCTTGTAGTTCGGCCCTTCCCAGGACCCTGCGTAGTGAGAGCTCAAGTGCACCGGGCTGCCCTTTTTGAAATGTATTGTTTGCACTTATTTACTTGATTTTTGTAACACATATATAGGCTCTGAGCCGAAACTACTGATATAGAGACATATATCATCTATTCTACATAAACGGTGAGAAAATTTAAGCAGTATGCATGATATACAGAACTGTATATTGGCTCCATAAGTACATATCTTCGAGACAACTTACTTTCATTTGATTTTTGGTCTAAGGTCTACCCCGTTCCCTTTTGTAACACCTTCACTTACTATAGTTTCACGCCTATAGGCCGGTGCATCTATAGATCGATGAGGATACAACCGAATCATCTCATGAAAAGATGTATCAGGTCAAATAGAACAGAGTAGATATTGAGAACTGTATATTGGCTGTATAAGTATGTCTTTCGAGACAACTTACTTTCCATATGATTCTAGGTCTATGGTCTACCCCGTTCCCTTTTTTAACACCTTCACTTACTATAGTTTCACGCCTACAGGCCGTGCATCTATAGGTCGATGAGGATACAACCGAACCATCTCACAAAAAGATGTATCAGGTCAAATAGAACAGAATAGATATTGAGAACTGTATATTGGCTGTATAAGTATGTCTTTCGAGACAACTTACTTTCATATGATTTTAGGTCTATGGTCTACCCCATTCCCTTTTAACGCCTTCACTTACTATAGTTTCACGCCTACAAGCCGTGCATCTATAGGTCGATGAGTATACAACCGAACCATGTCATGAAAAGATGTATCAGCTCAAATAACATATAACCGATACGACACAAAATCAATTGGCATAATATATAAATGTGCCCTTTACATTGATTTCAACTTGCATTACTGCCCTTCAGCTTTGAATGTGCACAAGTAGACACTTAAACTTAAATAAAGTTGAACAAGTAGACATTCTTGTCCTATGTGGCATCTGTGTGTCATCTACATGGCAATCTTACGAGAATTGCCATGTAGATGCCACATAGGACGCGAATGTTTGTTTGCTCAACTTGGTATAAACGCAAAATTGAAAGGCATAGATGTGACTTTTCGATGCCAATACAAATTTAATTGGAACCAATACGAATAATACTTCCTCTGTTCAGAATTACTCGTCATTTACTCCCTCTATTCCTAATTATTCCCTCCGTCTTCTTTTAATTGGACACATTTCATTTTACACGGTGATCAAAAAATCATAAATTGAATGATTTTGATTTTACTATTTTCACCTTTTATCCATATTAATGATATTCATTGGATACAGAAATAACATTGAAATTCGTAATTGTTCACATTTAATATATACTATTAATTATAGAGGTAAAATGGGAAAAAATAATTAATTTTATCTTAATTTAGTAAGTGATCAACTAATTTGATATATTTATTTTTAATAAGATGACCAGCATTTTTGTTTGCACCCTCTTAAGAAAAACAATAACTAGAGACTAATTTGACTGAATTGCCATTATTTATTACTCTTCTTCATTTAATACTTCTTTTATTTGCATTGCAGTATATTAATATCTCCTCATATTTACGACAGAGACTTTGTCCTATTTTACTTGTCTAAAATTTTCTGATTTGATTTCTCATTTTATTTATCATTTTTCATTAATCAAGACAAGACAATTTTTTTTTTTACCCTTGTTATTAATTATTTTTTCTCCAAATTAAAATATAAATATTATTTAATAGGGGTATTATGGTAATATAGCCTTGTTATTAATTGTTTTTCTTAATCAATGTGCAGTGTTAAATTGGGACAGATAAAATGAGATGAACAGAGTAAGTATTATTGGATATCTATTTTTAGCAAACACGATAATTATTTAGGAACGGAGGGAGTATTTACTAATTGAATTGTTATTTTTATTTATCATTTTAGAAATATTAATTTTTTTTTTCCATTTTGCTTTTAATATTAATAGCTTATTCTCAATATTAATTTCAAAATATAATACTAGTAAGCATCAATTAATAAAACCTCCTTCACTTTGAATTGTTGTCCAAGAAAATTTATAATATAACAAAATTCAGTTCCTTTTTCTGGTAACATAGTTTTGATTCATCCATAGTTGTCTATCATCAGTACCATAATGTCTGTAAGTTTTTTTTTACTCTTTTTCACCAAATCTTTAAATTATACACAACATATTTGTATAATTTGAATTTTTATATGTAATATAGATGTATAATTTGAATTTTTATATGTAATGTAGATGTATAATTTTAATCTCCAAATCTTTAGTATTTAATAATTAAACTAACTGTAAAAAACCACCTTTTTATCTTCAGAATCTTTGTATAATATAGATTAAACAGCAAAAATAGTGAAATGGGGTTGAATAAATTGAGGTGTAATTGATAGTAGAGATTAATAAACAAACAAAAAAAGAAATAGGGTTGAATAAATTGAGCTGTAATTGATAGTAGAGATTAATAAACTTTAAAAATAATGAAATGGGGTTGAATAAATTGAGGTGTAGTTGATTGATTTATTGATTTTTGACAAGAATTTTTAAAAAATGTATATTAGAAATTTTAGATAGTGGAGATTAAGCTACCAAAAAAAAGGTGAAAATGTCCCCTGGATTTAGTCGAGGTGGGCGTGAGCTGGCCCGGATAACACGGTTGTAAAAACAAGGTGAAATAGGGTTAAATAGATTGAGGTGTATTTGATTGATTGATTGATTTTTTATGGGAATTTTGAAAAAAAATTGAATCTTTATTATTAGAGTTGTTTGTTTGGAGCTAGACTTTATGTAGAAATTTTAGATAATAGATGTTTTTTTTGGATAATCGTGGTGTCTGGGCAGCTTACGTGAAATTTCACCTCCCACGAGCTACAAGTACCAAATAACTCTATCCACCAAGGCTAAGACCGATTGGAAGAAATCACGTTTTTTGTCTCTATTGGATTTGAGCGTGAGACGGCGGTTCTCAACCACTAGGCCACACCTTTGGGTGCTAGATCTAGAGATTAAACAACAAAAAAAGTGAAATGGGGTTGAATAGATTGAGGTATAGATGATAGTAGAGATTAAAAAAATCAAAAAGGTGAAATGGACTGGATAGATTGAGGTGTAGTTGATTGATTGATTAATTTTTTGTGAGGATTTTTTTAAAAATTCAATCTTTATTGTCAGAGTTGGTTTTCTAGGGCTATATTTTATGGTGAAACGGTGTTGAATAGATTGAGGTGTAGTTGATTGTAGAGATTAAACAACAAAATAGTTAAATGGGGTTGAATAGATTGAGGTGTAGTTGATTAATTTTTATGAGAGCTTAAAAAAATTAAATCTTTATTATCAGAGTTGGTCGTTTAGACCTTGATTTTACGCAGAAATTTCAAATATTGTGAATATGTATATAAAGTAACAAAAAGAGTTATAGCAGAATGGGCTCAACGGATTTGTATCACCAACTTGCGCTAGTTTGTGATCCAGGGTTGTCCATTGATTTTGATAAAGATATAAATTAAGATGAATTGTGTACTATTGAAGTTTGCTATTTGCTGTCGGATATTGATTTATCGATTTTGTTATGGTGGTTTGTATATAAATAGATAGAGGCATCGTTGATTGTTTGATTTTAATAGAGATAAAAAGATTGCAGATATGAAAAAACTGAAATTGGCTCGAATATAGTGGAATGAGCACAGAGGATTTGTTTAGCCAATCAATTACTTTGGGATCGAGGCATAAGAATGACTTGTTCGAGATAAAGAAACTGAAATATGTATTGTTAAAGTTGGTTTCGCGGAGCGGGTTAATGACTATTTGTTTGGTGTTGACTATATATATGTTTAGATCTTTGAGTACAATGGAAGTGCCCTAGTAGCAATGGTGGGGAAGAACTGCTTCGCTATTGCTAGTGACCGGAGACTTGGAGTACAGCTGCAGACCATCGCCACTGATTTTGAAAGAATTTACAGAATCCACGATAAGTTATTTATTGGCCTTTCCGGGCTGGCTACAGATTCTCAAACACTGTAATTCCTAGTTCCTTCTTTCGTGTTTCTTTTTCCATTGCTCTTTGTATTTTTCATCCTTAGCATAGGGATTTGGGACGGGGAGCGTGTAGCCCAATCTCTTCATTGATTTTATTTGTTTGAATTATATATGCTGATATGTGCCTTTGATTGTGTTTCTTAAGGTATCAACGGCTAGTGTTCCGTCACAAATTATATCATCTTAGAGAAGAGAGAGACATGAAGCCGGAGACTTTTGCCAGCCTTGTATCTGCTATTCTATATGAGAAAAGGTTATTAAACTATTTATATGTCCTGTGACTGTGCTAAAATTTCACAACTAGTTAAACGGTTGTTCTTGCATTTTTCATATTTGATTACATCTTGTCAGGGGTTGGTAAGAATTGAAAGGTGATGCCGCCAGATTAGAAAGCAATTTGATAACTTTAGTGAGTGAACTGTGAAAGTTTACTAAATACTTTTAGAAATGTATACACATTGTATATTTTGCATTTGTGTTTTTCATCGTCTGCAACTGAACCTTCAAGGCTATACTACTTTTTTACTCCCCTGCTGTCCAAAGTAGAACATATATGCAGATTACATTTGTGTCGATGTTTTCCGATGACCTGGTGCATATAATACTTGCTGAAATGAGTTGCAAGTAATTGGAAACGTTGACTTCAGGTCTTCATCAAAGAAAATATTGGGAGCATTGACAGATGCACAAATTTCTCTCCTCTATGTACTGATTTCTGCATCTTGTCTTGTTTAATAGCTTTTCATTGTATATTTCAGAACATGAAACGTAAACTTTTTGGTCCATGTAAACTGATTGTCTATCTTCCAAATCATTTGATCTGCTTTGGCCCCATTTCTGCACCTAGAGTAGTATCCGGTCAAGCTGAGCACAGGTTGGCAATTCGTAGCTTTTTTTGCCGTTTTATTCACGAGTATCGGAGACATTATTTACCATTAGTATCTCAACTCAATTGCAACCTTGCCTTCACTTCTTCTGTCTCTTTTACTGGACAAACCTATTGTACGTTACTGCACGTGCGTCTGGCTATACGTGTATACTGGTTCTTGAAATGGCATGGTTGCCTAATGAATTTGGTTTTTATGTAGATTTGGCCCATACTTTTGCCAACCAGTAATCGCTGGATTAGGAGATGACGGCAAGCCCTTTATATGCACAATGGACTCCATCGGAGCAAAGTATGTCGAGTTTCTTTCTACTTCTTCAAATTAATTTTTGTAGAGTTGTGCACTTCATGGATTTTTTCCTATAATGTTTTGCTTACGATATTGGCATTATGGCTACTTGGACATCATCCGCAGGGAACTTGCCAAAGATTTTGTTGTTTCTGGTACTGCTTCAGAATCTCTGTATGGTGCATGCGAGGCCATGTTCAAGCCTGACATGGTTCGTTACTTACTCATAACACTATATTCCATAATCTTGCTCAAATGACACGTCACAAGTCAATTCAGACGATAGTATCTTCTTGCTTTCGTTTCTTTCCATACTTTTGCTCTTAGTTATACATGTCTGGTTACTTGAGTTTCCGGTATCATATGCAACTCTACCATTTCAGGGACCAGAAGAATTGTTCGAGACCATCTCTCAAGCCCTCATATCATCAGTTGACCGTGATTGTTTAAGTGGTTGGGGAGGACATGTTTATGTTGTGTAAGCATTCCGTTGCCCCTTTCTTTGATTTGCTTCGTTAGAGAAATGACTATAGAAATGCATGCTCTAAATAGCTACTGCAATATAATGCTTAAAATCAAGTCCGTCATCTATTATGTTCAAGCCGGTAGACCATAGTGCTACCAGAAATGGATGCATCCTACCACGTAAGAAGGATTAACGAGTTTTTGCAGAACGATATTCTCAAAATAGAAAACGAAAAAACAACAAGAACAAAGCACAGAAAACTTCTAGGTTTTTTGAGTTTCCAACTTAGCTCTTGAATTCGTACCACGCAAAGGTTGCATATGGCGCTTTTCCACCCCATTCATAAGCGAGGCATCGAGCAAGTCAAGTCGACTTCTGATGCCATTTGCACTACTTTGCGTAAAGCTACATATATTTAAATCGAGTGGAGCACTACGTATATTTAAGGCTCCTTTATGCCTCTACCTTTTTCTCTTTGGTTTCAATTGGTAATGGTAGCTTGTGTGGTTAGGGGGTCATAACGCTTCAGCATATACTAGCAATTAGCACCCTAGGGTGTAGCCTAACGGATGATATCCAGATTACACGGTACCTGTACTGGTGTGAGATAGCGAAGTATTTTGTAGAATAGTCGAGATGAGTTCATCTTGAGTAAATTGGCACGTACACCACTGTTATTCAAAGAAACTTCATTATATACCATCGGTATCTTACTTTCTTCGTACTCTTTGTTGTTGCAGTACGCCGACGGAGGTGACAGAGAAGATCTTGAAGGGAAGAATGGACTAAGACAACAATTTTCATTTAGTTATCATGTACTTGTTCATTGCATTTCCTGGAAAAGACATTCCTTTTGTGATGAATAACCTGTTGTTGTTGAAATACAGGATAAGCCTCCGTACGATAGACCGTTGTGGTTCATTTTCTTCATTTCAGTGATTGATCTGGAAGGTAAGGGTCGGAAACGATCTCTCTGCCTTCCCGAGGTAGGGTAAGGTCCGCGTATACCTCACCCTCCCCAGAATATGCGTCTCGTCAAGTAACAAGCACCTCAAAACGTCAATCAACATCAATAACACAAAGCGGACTACTGCAGAATACAGTGAAAGGCAGCCCGGTGCACTAAAGCTACCGCTATGCGCGGTTTCCGGGAAAGGGCCCTACCACAAGGGTGTATCGTACGTAGCCTTACCTTTTGCATTTCTGTCAGAGGCTGTTTCCAAGGCTTGAACTCGTGACCTCCTGGTCACATACAGTGATAGTATAAAACATGTCTCTCAATAAACATATACCACAAGTATACAACAACAAAAAAAAAAAAGGCAGTCTGGTGCACTAAAGTTCGCACTATCCATACCCCACCTCTCGACAAGAAGCCATTTCCACGGCTTGAACCCGTGACCTCCTGGTCACATGGCAGCCCACAAGTATTAACTTTCACATTACCACGGCTTGAACCCGCGACCTCCTGGTCACCCGCGACCTCCTGGTCACATGGCAGCCCACAAGTATCAACTTTCACATTACCGAGGTTTTTTCGAAAACAACCTCTCTACTTTCACATTACAGGGGTACGGTATGTGAAGACACTATCCTTTTTAGATTCCACTCGTGGAATACCATTGGATTTGTTGTCGGTTAAGTAAAAGTTTTGCGCTTGGTATATACATCAAACTACGTTAATTTGCCATGAATCGAATTAAATCTTTTTTTCTTTTTCATTTTCATCGAGTGTCCGTACACCACTGGGCTCGACTAAATCCGACTTCGCGTCGTGACATCTCATATTGGAGTGTAAAACGCTTTGTAATAAAGATGATTTCATACGCGGGCTCAAAGCCTCAAACAATAGTAACGTTTCACAACGATAATCTTTGACTGCTCCATCTTTAATTAAAGATCTCGAACTCGAGGCCTAACACTTAATGAAGAAACTATTGATAAAGTATATGTAGATTTTACTCCTAACTTCAGAGGTGGAGAAGTTATTTTCGATACAAACCTACACGTTTGTTCAAATGATTAAATCAAAATTAATTTAATATGAACAAAATTAAATTCATTCCACATCTATTTTCTTCAATTTTTACATTTTCCACAATTATTTGTTGAAATTGGTACATCACATGTCTGTATTATTCTGTACATCTATATATATTGCTACAATATACTCCGTCTGTCCTAATTTATGTGACACTTTCGCTGTGTGAGATTCAAACAATGTAAGTCTGAGTGACGGAGCCGAAATATTCACTAAGGGAGTTCATAAGTGAACATACAAACTAACCGAAGGGGGTTCTACAACATCTAATATATATACATAAAAAATAATTTTAACCATGCATTTATAGCATAATTTTTCGACCAAGTGGGTTCGGATGAACCCCCTCAGCAAAGGGTACCTCCACCCCTGAGTCTGACCGTGAGTTTGAGCATGAAATCTTCAATTTTTTTGAAAGAAATTCATATGCTTGAAAATTACGTAAAAACTACCATAAGTCACAATAACTGACAATTCAAAATATTCAAAACATAGATGAAAAAATTACGGTAAAAAATAAAAATATTTGAGTCTCGAGATCTGAAATGTATCACATAAATTGAGACGGAGGGAGTATCAACTACAATCAATTAAATTTCTTACTTAACTTCAAGAGAAACTAAACTATACACAAACATCAATATATATATATATATATATATATATTATTCTTTTTGCTTCCATTCAAACCCTATAAACCTACAAGGAGAATACTTAATTTTGTATTCAGTAATAGTTTCTAATTTAGGTGACCAAATTTGGCCTTTTGGACAAACTAATTGTTCATAATGTTTCTTTAATTCTGGTGTATTACATAAAAACTTACCTTTAATATCACTATTACTTGTAATAATATCTTCTTGTTGATCTTCATTTCCTCTTGTAAGTAACTTAATTATAAACTCTGGTGACACTTTTATCAAAACCCTACCATTTTCCGCCTTAACGTATTGAAAAATAGGGTTTCTGAAGTTGACTGGAGAACTACTTTGTCTAGAGTTTGAGCCCAGGGTAGCCAGAGTAGAGGCAGAGAGCATGCTGCACGATGGAAAGTAATCTAGAGGGAGAATGAAATACGTATCGCCTTTTCTGAGCCTATCGTCTATGTTTAAGGAAGGAATAGGGTTTCCAATGTAGAACGAGTCTGCATGGCAAACCATGCAGTCTGGAAACTCAAACATTATCTCTCCGGCTAGCCTTTTTCCGGTCACCACCCTCCTCGATCCATCGTGGAATATCAGGTTGACCATTGATGATCTTGAAGGACATATGAAGTAACAACAAGATGAAAATGTTGTCTTTCCCATTTTGTTTGTTTGTTTGTTTGTTTTGGAGGTTGAATTTATGAAAATGAGATGTAAAAAGTTGTTGGAATAATGATTTTAGGTTTTGGAAATAGGGTTTTGTTTATATATATATATATATGGAAAAATAGTTGACTTTGAGAATAGGTCAATACTGGTGGCTTTGAATATCTCTTTATTATTTATGTATATCAAGTTGTATATATGATTTTGGTACTTTATTTTTCATTCAATATACATATCAGATCTTGATCTTAAATTTGGATAAGCGATGTCGAAAAGTCGCACATTGAGAGGTAAAACTCTCCATGTAAAAGCTACTTTACAGGCTATCAAACTCGAATCTGAAATATGTGATTAAGAATAAATTGAATTATTGGAGTTATCTTTACACACAATTATATATATATATATATATATATAGAGCAATTAATTTGCCCTTTAGGGTAGGGTAGAGGCAATATATAGTGTAATAATGTGAAAGAAAATAAAATAAAATAGTTCAAAAAGTCAATAGTCTTTCATCAACATGATTGTAATAATTATTATACATCAAATGTAACATCATCTATCCTAGTAATTATATTTATCTCATGTACTTTTTATATTCATAGTCAATATATATAGAGAGTGATGTTTATATATTATTATTTGTTTTTTTACCCGTTATTCGAAAAGTTAAGAAATTGTTTATTCAAACGTTTTAATTTTTAAAAAGTGTGAAGCATCCACGTTGTAGTTCGAATAAGTCTAGGTTCGAAAAATCCAACATATAGGAATAAAACTAATTAAATTTCCTGACTACTACAAGCCCAATATCTCTGATTAATAATAAAAAAAATACTTACTATTTCATGATAATTCTTTGTGAATTTAACAACTAATTAAACAATATATTTAGTTTTTAGGGAATTAATTAACAATATATAACAAGAATTCAATTCTAAAAAAAGTTGAATAATAGTGGTTGACTTGCAATTAACAACTACCTAGCTATTATTCAAACTCACAAAATAATGAAATCCATGATTTAAAAAAAAAAAAAAGCACTTTTGCCAATTATTTATTTTTTCTTTTTTTTTTTGTAAAAGGACATGTGACAATAATTAATTTGATAATTTTTTAATTTTTTTTTTTTGGCTGTATTAAGCATATGTAATGGAAACACAAACTCCAAGTCAACTTATATATGTAGATCAACTACCAATATTTTTTTCCTTATAATCTCATTTATTTTCATTAATCCTAAGTTTAAACAAGTATTAAAATATTAATTTCTTTTCTCATAGCTAAGAATAATTATGTGACTAAAAAATTGAACAAGTAGATTCATCCTTACAAGACTAGGTTGACATTTTCTAATATCAACTCCAATTTTTCCTTTTATACGTTTCTTGAATAAATATTAATTAGAAGGGCTTTTTGATTATTTTATCCTCATTCATATTTAGGTTATAATTTTTTTTTATTAAATATTTATTTTATTGAGATATTGTATCAACAACAATTATGGTCAATGAAACGTGACAAATTAATTATGGCTTTATTATTTAAAGACCTTGCCCTACTTGTATGACCATATTCAAAAAATTGATATTTGGACCCCCCCCCCCCCAACCAATTATTGTTTAGTGGATACATAAACAATTTTATCTTTTTATAATTTTTATTTGGTATTTGATATCCACTTGCAATCTGATTAATTCAAATTTGCATAAAATTTTTTTTTTTTTTTTTTTTAAAATAAAACGATCTCTATTAAAGATAATTTTGGATCCTCAAACTCAATTAGTAGTGGTTAGTGAATATTTTTTTTAAAAAAATTACTAGGAATTATTTTCTCTTTTATGATTCGACTAATCCAGATTCGGATCGAAAAACTTAATAATGGGACTAAAATACTCTTTATCAAAGACGATCAAAAAACTTTTTGTGCGTGCGTAGTTTTAACTCGATGTTGGACCGAGAATTCGACCCTGGGTATGCAGAAAATTCTGTTGGGAGCGCTGCCACCTTAATGGGCCCTGCAACGCACGATCCGGATTAGTCGGGGCTCCAATGCGGGCAGCAGACACCGGATGGGAAACCTAAAAAAAAAAACTCGATGTTGGACATCTATTTTGAGGTTGAATTAATTCTGATTCGCGGTTGATAATTCTCACTTTGGAGAATAAAATGCTCTCGATCAAAAATGACTTTATTTTCGAGATTTAATTCAATATTTTTAATTAAAGATGAAGGAATACGTAGTATTCCACGAAACCTCTGATGTTACGAAAACATTAATTGTAGATTAGTATGTTTATCTACCAATTAAAGAGTAGTATTATTTAGGCCAAGTCCAAGCCAAAAAATGACCACATTAAAGCTTGTGGTATTCTATTTATCCACATCATTAAACATACATCATCACAATATTTATTCTATTACTAAACATTTTTAAAAGATTTGAAGCTGAGAGTGGCTTCGGTGGAGGATAAGATGAGAGAAGTGAGGTTACGTTGGTTAGGGCACGTGATGAGGAGGGACTCTGATGCTTCAATTCGGAGGTGTGAGACACTGATTATGGATGGTTTTAGGCGGGGTAGAGGTAGGCCGAAGAAATATTGAAAGGAGGTGATTAGGCATGATATTGGGCAGTTATAACTTACGGAGGATATGACCCTTGATAGGAAGGTTTGGAGGACGCGGGTTAGGGAGTGGGAGTGTGTCCGTAACAGTAGGGAGCGTTCTTTATTTGTGACTTAAGTTTCTTGTTCGTGATGTTGAGTGATGTCTATGATTTCGGATAGATAGTTTTTAGTATTATCTTGTGACTAGCACTGTTAGTTTATTTTGCATACTGTACTAGTTTATATGCATTTATGTTTTGTGTTTATTATACTGTTATCGGTCATAAGCCGGGGGTCTATCGAAAACAGCCTCTCCACTTCACCTGAGGTAAAGATATGGTCTGCGTACACTCTACCCTCCCCAGACCCCACTTTGTGGGAATATACTGAGTATATTGTTGTTGTTATTTGAAATATCATAATTAAAAATATATATTTGACTATCCAAACGATACAATAACAATAATAATAACATATCTAGTGTAATCCACGAGCCAGACATAATTTGCATTATTTTTTTTAAAATTAATCCAATATAATGCCAAATAAATTAGGAGGAGGGATATGACTTTTTGATAAAATTGTATATTGTTTTTGGCTTGTAGAATCATATTAGTTTGATTTTAGAAATAATGCAAATTATGTTTTCACACATTATGACTTTGGTGATTTTTTTTTTTTAAAAAGAACTTTTTTATTTTTATGGTAAATCAAAGGAGCCTTATAATTTTGAACAATGGATAGTGGTTTGGTCTACAATGAGGGCAAAATTAAACTGTGTTGGTGAGAGTTGTTGGTAAAACAATGTGCAAATATATTAATTTAAGTATATTAGGCCAAATGTTCATTGAATGTGTTCAATGTTGTGAACATATATTATTATTGTTATATAAAAATAATAATGATTATTATTGGTAGTAGATTCTGATTTATATTAATTTTCAATGTAGTTGATGGGCAAATTAGATTTTTTTTTTTTATAGACATAATACATGAATAAGCACTCAAACTTGACCTCGATCGTCAAGTATTCCAACTTTGTGTATGCTCGTCTAGATACCTTATCTTGTCTTTACTATGTCGGCTGAACACTCCCAACTTACAAACTGATTCACGTCAGCATCAGGTGTTCGTGTTGTGTCCGTGGGACACAGTGGGAACGAGTTGGAGCATTCAATCAACTCCCAACTTACAAAATTATCATCTGAACACCTCCAAATTATGTGTCGCGTCAACATCACGTGTTTGTATCATGATCGTGTGACACAGTGCTGGAGCATTCAAGTGTCAGTTGAGACCAAGTTGAGGTTTCTAGATGTTTGACGAGGGTAGGGCATTCAATAGTCCAGAAAGGGTAAAATGTACACAGACCTTACCTCTACGTTTGCGATATAGAAAGGTTGTTTATGATAGACGCTCGACTCAACTACAAAAATTACAATCCAAGCCAACCATGCAACTCTTAAACTCAATTCATAAATCCAAATTTCAAGAGTATCACTATAATCTACAGACTACACAACTGCTGATAACTTGCAGTTCCATGGCCAAAAAGCCAAAGTTCAAACTCTACTAGACTAAAATGAAGTTGTACATCATAATGAGGAAAAGCCAACGAAAATGACGAACGAGGCTGCCAACGAGTTCCCTCGAAGAGAAAATCTGTGCTACAGAGGATGATGCTGATAGGAGTAAGCGAAAAGCAGACAGACGAGGCAAATGTCACAAACTTTACGACCTTAAACTTGTCGATGACTTGGATTCAGTAGCGCTTCCAATTCTATACCCCAAACAGTTCCTTGATGAACGTATTAGATGCAGCTATCAAATGGCTGGCACAAATGGCACAGATTACACGAGGATCACAAAGTGCTCGAGATCATACGTTTACTTCAATGGTATGTGTGGCTGGGCTACTCTTCAAGCATTTCAAGAAGAATACATTATGATCCTTATTTCACATTCCCTTCTCTTGCAAATCCTAGAGCATTCGCAAATATTCTCTTAGCAGCACCAATATGTTCATCGCGAATACTATCTTTGTGAACCTTTCCATCCTTTTTTACTGGTGTCGAGGAACCTGTCTCATTTGCGCTTTTAGGTGCGCTCTTCTTCATATGCGGTGATTTACTGCCATTTGATTTGTTGCTTCTAGGATTACCACACGAACCTGGATATTTTGTACGGGGGGTTTTAACCTCCATACACGTCTGCTTTCCCGAATTTGTCAGCCGTTCTTCCTTATGCTGCATATTTACATCCTTGGTTTGTTCTCCACATTGCTCGGTATTTGCTGGCCTGGTTCTTTGGCCAAGTGCATGTGCAATCATACGACGGGCAACTGTAGGATCTTTTTGAGGTCTATCCTTCGTACATTGTCTTGTCTCACCTTGATCAACAGAAAATATCCGTTTTCGGGCAGCCATATATGCTTCTTCCCTCTCCTCAAGCGAAAGGTTAAAGATTGGTATGGGTGTGGGCGTCTCTTCTACCCTTGACCCTGAAAAGCAACAACAATGCTTATTTTGTGGCTCACCGTTTTAGTACTTAAAAAGAGTGTCACATTTGGATTTTGATAACTTGTTTGGACATTAGAATAATTAAATTTCATCTGAAACTACAACAAGCACAACAACAAACCCAACGTATTCCCACATAGCGGGGTCTGGGGAGGGTAAAATGCACGCAGTCCATACCACTACCTCCGGAGAAGTAGAAAGACTGTTTCCGATAGACCTCCGGCTCAAGACAAACAATAGTAAACAAATCCGTAATAAAGCATGAAACAAGAAGGAATAACAGAAATAAGACACCCACAAAGTAATACCCCTACACTAACGAGTCAAAGGCACCTCCAACCCCCATACCCTCTTACTATAGCAGCTCTAACCTATGGACCTAGCCCTAAGACTGCCGGCCCAGCTACCCCAAAGCTCTCCTAACTACTGACTACCACCCACCCACATGCACTAGCCGTCTAACCTAATTCGCGTCCTCCATACCTTCCTATCTAGGGTCATGTCCTCAGTAAGCTGTAACTGCTCCATGTCACGTCCAATCAGCTCTGTCTAGTATTTCTTCGGCTTACCCCTACCCCGCCTGAAACCATCCAAAGCTAGCCTCTCACACCTACGAACTGGGGCATGCCCCTCCTCATCATCTGAAACTGCATGAATATTTCTCCGTTTTTAAGACATTGACGGTGCTTTCTCCCTATTTCAAAAGTTTTTTTCTTTATAAGGTAAGATATATTATTCCAAGAAGGCATCGAGAGGATGCAGTATTTCAAAAATGTGATCTGGTTCCTATTGCTTACCCGTCCTTTCAAGTTCCGATCTATGAAAGTAGCAAAACAAGTAAGGAGATTGTTATCCACTTCCGGAACACATAAAATCTAAGAACACCTCATATACAAGGGAAGAAACAATACCTTCTGAATCTTCTTTTCTTCTATATATTACATCTACGGTCCTTGGAGATTGGAGCTCGTCATACTGCCACAGGAGATCACTAATGAGAATGGAAGGTCTGCAAATTGATTTCCCAATAATGTTAGAAGACAATGAACTAACAATGACAAGCTGTATCATTTAAAAGTTCAGAACTTCACGCACTTCGTGTCACTACAGAAGGGGAATAGGCAAAGTGCAAGAAGGTTGTATTTGATTCATCGTACTTACCAATAAGATGAGATATATGGATGCAGAGGTGTGGAAGTTGCTACCTTGAGATGGTTTATAATATGTTTGCACGGCTGAAAGTGTCGAGGAAATAAGAGTAGTTGTGATTTTGCGTATGTAACCAGCAGGTATGGGTCCTCCGGAGAGGCAGAGACCATCTTGGAATGGATAGTCCAAATGAGGAAAGTGATTATATTGGTCCATCGGAGGGTTTATAGCTGCACACCTGCACCTACGATGTGCCAGATAGTGCCTAAATGATCCTAAACAAGGCTAAGACTCCAAGAAGTGTATCGACGAATCTATACAAGTAGTTGTCACAAAGACCCCTCTTTCCTTGTATTCCAACCAACGAATTAGCTTAGAATCAGCCTTAGCAATTCTCACAATGTGATGTTGTAGGCAAGCTGTTCACCTTAAAAGGTCTATTGTATCAACATTTGCACAAACAACCAAACATGACCTACAGATGCTCTGGCAGAACATATATATGTGCTCATGGATTTCAATTAAGATGTGTTCAGAACTGCAATATGAACATTCACATGAGTTTAGGACAGTGCAATTTCTGTTTACATACATTGCCGTATCTGAGCAACGCTCCAAGACCAAGTGCCGTTCTTCCCCTTCACCAACTGATTGATGAGCAAACCTACCAGAACAAGACAGTTTACACTTGTCCATAGCTCAAAGAACAAAGTACTCTATGTCTCTATGATATAAAGCGATCAACATTCTGAATGTAATTACCCAAAAATATCAGCAAGACGATGTAAGAGAAGGCGGTTATATGGATTTGTTGGTTCAAGCTCCAAGATTCCATCGGAACTGCATAAAAGTACTAGATTTATTATGAGTTGTACCCTCAGGAAAATAGCATTTACACATATTTACTTAAAATTGTATAAAGAGAAAAAAGGTATTTTAAGTGAAATGGGGAGAATATCATTGTTTTCCTCCTCCTTTGAATCAATTGACAAATATGAATTTCTGTTGAAAAGCGTTGATAAGTACATGTAGAACAGCGAGGAATTTCGCTTTACACGTGATAGATGTCAAGAACAATTGGAATAATTTCACTGTAAAGGAGGTGTAGATAGTTAAACTGATATAAGATGAAAATGAACTAGTATAAGTTAACTAAAAGAGTTTTAACCCACACATGCTGAAGCTTCGATGGAAAATGGCAACTTCTAATCTTGTCCTATGTTGAACTCTTCAAAAATATCGACGGGTGCATGCAGGATTTCCAGAAGTAGTGTACTTTGGAGAACCGGACACCGGTGTGGTATCGAAAGTGAAGAGCCGTGCAACAAAGAAATTGTCAAGGTTCGTGGACATCAGATAACAAACTATGACAAGTGTAAGAGAAATGAGTTGATGAAGATAGAGGTGCAGTTGTAGGTGACAAAGAGGAAAGCAAGGGTAAAAGACTCTGAACAAAACTACCCACTTGTCTCGGACACTCCTTTAACCTTGATCTTTACCATCATATTCCTCACATCTAAGTTGCGCGGATTCTTCACTTTCGATGCCGCACCCGTGTCGGATTCTCCAAAAATACACTAGTTTTGGAGAATCCAACACACACCCATTCACATTTTTGAAGAGTCCGAGCAACATAGCCTCACATAATGAAGAGATGGGTAATCTTTTATTGGGGCAAGAAACGGCAATTTCACACTATTTGATGATGTCGTGAAGTACATATTCTCTTGAAACTACTAAATAATAAATTGTTTGTTATTAACAACAGGCAATCATAAGTCTGCATCTTCATAACCTCCAGTAATACCTGGTATCATCGAGAAGAAAATTGACGAGGGTCTCCTCCATCGAGAGGATAAGATGCTTGCAAGGAAGATTATCTTTGACAAGAAAGGCCAGTTCTTCTACCTGCATTAATCCGATGTAAAGGTCAATAGAAAATGCATAAAGGTATAAGAAAATAAAGTAGTACACTGATTGTTTAAATAAAAGATTGTTAAACATCAAGAAAAATTGATTTAACGCGAATATCAAATGATCACGGCAACGCTATTAACTAAATCACCAGAACATAACTGACTGTGTTAAAGACTTTATAATTTGGCCCGATGGACTAAACAATTTAATTAGCCTTTCCTGATTTATTGAACTAAACAAGATGATAGATAAGGTTTTTAGACAGCAAATACGAACTATATACATGTGTATGCTAAAGTCAATCAGAAACATATACCCAAAAGTTCTCTTCTCATATTTGTCCATTCTTTCACTTATTTCTTCTTATTCAACAACTTCTCCAATCCCGCTCAAAAATACTAAGAAAAAACATATTTTTACAGGTGAATCAACACCCCACCCCCACTCACCCCGGAACCAACAACAAAGGATATACGAAACACCTATTCCGATAGAAACTTCTTGAAATCCAATATCAACTATAGTCAACTATACCAAGCACCCATTTTGGTAAAAAAACTTCTATCAAAGTTCCAAAATCCAATATCATCTACAATCACAATCTATAGTTCCAACTATTTTCTGTCCAGAGTTCCAGACTTTAGCAAAATTGAGCTACTTTTGTAACATTTTTCACTTATTTCAACTTATTAAACAACTTTTTTTCCAATTTTCATTCATTCCCATCCGTACTAGCCTTGGTGGATAGAGTTATCCGGTAACTCTTGTTGGTGCCCCCCCACCTCACACACAAGAACCAACAATAAACCTTTTACAAAGGACTCAACTTTTGAGCAAAAGTTTCAGACTTGAGCAAAATTGAGCTACTCTTGTAACATTTTTCACTTATTTCAACTTATTAAACAACTTTTTTTCCAATTTTCATTCACTCCCATCCGTCCTAGCCTTGGTGGATAGAGTTATCCGGTAACTCTTGTTGGTGCACCCCCAACCCCACACACAAGAACCAACAATAAACCCTTTACAAAGCACTCATCTTTTGAATAAAAGTTTCAGACTTGAGCAAAATTGAGCTACTTACACAACTTTTTCAATTTTCAGCCAAATTAAACTACCAATTACTGCCTATTGCTACAAAATACTAAGCAAAAGCATAATCTTTACAGCTAAATCCACCTCCCCCCACCCCCACCCCCTCAAGAACCAACAATAAACACCATAAAGAGCACCCCTTTTTTCAACAAAACATCTATCAAAGTTCCAAGAATCCAATATCAACTACCTAATTAAGCAAACAATATGTAAAACCAACGCAAATTAAATTCAAGAAACTCTATAAATACCCAAATTACAACAAATCACTTCAATTCTTAAATAGAACAGAAATTCCTCACCATGGCAAATTCTGTAAGACTCATTGTGGCTAATAATCAAGAATCATAAAGGGTGTAAAACCCACAAATTTTCTTGAATTTATTTTTAGTTTTTTTTTTTCAATAGATTTTTGAAGGCAATTTTCGACAATTTTGGGAAAAGAGGAGAGGCCAACAGACTTCTAAGGATTTTTCTTCTTTATTATTATTATTTTTTTATATATATTTTTTAAAATTACATCAATATTCACATTGAAGCTCGACCAGCTCAAATTTACACAAAAGTTTCTTATGAAGATAAAAATAACAGTGTTACAAAAATATGTACTTTTTGATAAATTGTATAAATATTGATAAATATGATATTCGTATATGGCTGAAATATAATTAAGTAAAACAAACCTCTAATAAAATTAAATTTCATTATATAAAAAGATAGAATATAACTGAAATATAATTTTATTAGATCCCCAAACCTATAATACATATGTTTAGAATGATCGAATAATACTAGTACATATTTCCCTACTTATGTATAATTAATTTTGTCTATGATTAAAATTAACATAAATTAGTTATAAATGATGTGTGACAAAATAGAAGTAGAAAATACTATTTATTGAAAATAACATGAATAGCAAAAAGTAAAATAATAGAAATACTAATAAAATTTGTCATCATGATTTTGTTTTGGTGATGCGCCTCCAATATATGAATGAACTTGTTGGGTGGTCCGACAGGGCTGTTGTGCCATTTTGGTGGTTAGGGCAAAACATTATTAGCCCATTTCGATGGGTGTTTGCCTATAATTTGGTGGGTGGGCCTGGGGTCTGGTGTTGAATCTGGGCAAAAATGTAAGGCATCCCCTAGCGGGCTGTGGAATGGATATGGGTGATCTGACGATACGGGATAAATGACCATCTTATCTTTTGATGACATCTTTGGAGGCCAACACATAGAGGCTCAAGATTTGGTCACCTCGAGAATACAAGAACATGCATGGAGGACCAATTTTGAGCATAACTCAAAGCAATCTCGCGTGTGGAGGATTGCTTGGAGCATTTAGGATTGAGGACTCACGGTTTTGGACCTTAATTAAGGGCAGTTTGGACATTACACATGGTGTATTTACACACCATGGCCGCTCCTCTCATTAAGGGCAAAGTGGTCTTTTTATCTTCATTTATAATATATTATAAATAGGCCCCCTTAGTCTTGTTTTCACTAGTTTTTGAATGATGAAGAATTGAAAGACATATTTTCTCTCTTTGAGAGTGTAACACCCTTAGTTGTAGGGCTTGAAAAAGCCATCTTTAGTGTAGGGCTTGGAAAAGCTGATATTGTACGTTGCTTAGAAACGCTGGATCTTGAGGTGAGTCGATTACCTTGGTGGTCACCGTAAGAGTGTGGTTTTGATTGTTACATTCGTTAGGGGTTAGTGTTGAAGTACACTTGGTTCTTAATCTTCTAATAATCTTGGTCTCACTATCTATCTTTATTTTCTATACAATTTCCCTTGTGTTTTGTTGAATCCGTGTCTTGTTTCATCTTGTGTCATTGCTGTTGTTTTGGTGTTAAAATACACCTTGTATCTTGTAATCCTTGTGTTGTTATTGTTGGCCGAAAGTTGCTCTCAAAGGGGTCCTCGGGTTCTAGTTGATTTGTGGACTGTTTTGAGTAGTTTTTGAGCCTTCTCTTGTTTTCCCCGTATCATCTGATCAGACCGTTGGACCATTTTGGTGGTCAAACGAACAAAACTGCATGAATAGGCCATTTTTGGCCCATTTCGATGGTTGTTAGTCCACGAATCGGTGGGTGGACGCAGCATTCGGTGTCGGATCTGGGAAAAAATTACAGGTGGCAGCCTCCAAACGGGCTGTAGAGCAGATGTGGATGGTCTGACAACGCGACTGGGGCCATTGTGATGGTCAAACAAGTGAAATGGTGTGAACGAGCTATTTTTGACTCGTTTCAATGGGTGTTAGCCCATGGTTCGGTGGGTGGGCCTCCTAGGCTACTCCATTTTGGTGGTGAAATGGGATAAATGGTGCGAACTGACCATTTTTGGCCCATTTTGGTGGGTGTTAGGCCGCAGTTCGATTGTTGGGCGCAGGCCCGAAGTCAGATCTTGGCTAAAATCGACCGGCGCAAGCGGATCATTTTTGGCCCATTTCGATCAGTGTTAGCCTACAGTTCGGTGAGTGGTCCCACGGGCCCGCTAACAAGTTTCTAGAGTCAATTGCAAGACCACCGCACCAAGTAAGCCTTTTATGCTATTCTTAACATCCACCCTACCACGCGATTTTGATCTTCAAATCAATTACTATTCATCACTTTTTGGGCCAAAAAAGAATGAAAATTCCGTAAATTTGTGGGAAAGTGTCGATTGACTATGATAAAAACCCTTTTTAGAAAACTGGCTCGACCAAAACGTCTGTCATTAATAATTTATAACCGAGGCATCATGGAAGCCCATTCCATATAAATAAAAATTAAGATAAAAAAAGTCAACCAAAAATAAGGAGTAAAAAAATAAAGAAAAAAGTAGTTGTAAATTGGTGAAACTTTAAACCTTTATAACTTAGTGCTTGAATGTCCGTTTGAGGCAATTTTTTTTTTTGAATTTACATATTTTTTTTAGATCTATGCGGAAAAACTGCCGTAGGGCGGTTTGGTTGAGCTGGTTTTCTGAAAAATGGCTTTTATAACATTTAATCGAAAATTCCCCCCAATTCGATATGCAATGTTCACTCTTCTTTAGCCAAAAAAGTGATGAAAAGTAAACGATTGGAAGATCAAAATAGCAAAATAAGGTAGATGCGAATGACAATTTAAACATTTGAAAGTCAGTTTTCTAAAATCGATTTTCAGGGTGGACTCACAGTTTTCGGGGTGGGCTCGGGGACCAGTGTGATTTGGGTCAAAAATTGATTGGGTTGCCTCAGGCGGGCTGGGGAGCGGCCTAGTGTGGACCATTGTGGTCAGCGGGGCATTTAGGGTGGTCAAACGGGCGAAACGGTGCGAATGAACCATTTTGGGGTCAAATCGGTGTGTTATAGCCCACGGTTTTCAGGGTGGCCCCTGGGGCCGGGCGTGATTTAGGTCGAAAATTGATCGGGCTGTCCCAGGCAAGCTGGGAAGCGGTCTAGTGTGACTCATTGTGGTCAGCGAGGCGTTTAAGGTGGACAAACGGGTGAAACAGCGCGAATGGACCGTTTTGGGGGCCAAATCGGTATGCTAAAGTCTACAGGTTTCGAGGTAGGCTCGAGGGCCGGGCGTGATTTGGGTCAAAAATTAATCGAGTTGCCCTAGGCAGGCTGGGGAGCAGCCAAGTATATCCCATTATGGTCAGTAGGGCATTTAGGATTGGTAAAACGGGCAAAACGGCGCAAACGAACCATTTTGGCGCCAACTCGGTGTGCTATAGCCCATGGTTTTTAAAGTGGGCTCGGGGGCCAGCGTAATTTGGATTGAAAATTGATCGAATTGCCCCAGGAAGGCTGGGGAGCGGCCTAGTGTGGCCCATTATAGTCTGCGGGGCATTTAGGGTTGTCAAACAAGCAAAACGCCGTGAACGAACCATTTTGGGGCCAAATCGATGTGTTATAGCCTATGATTTTCAGGGTAGGCCTGGGGGCCGGGCATGATTTCGGCCAAAAATCGATCGGGATGCCTCAGGTAAGCTGGAAGCGGCCTAGTGTGGCCCATTGTGGTCAACAAGGCATTTAGGGTGGGGCAAAATAGCGGGAACGGGTCATTTTGGGGACAAATTGGTGTGCTATATCCTACGATTTTTGGGTGGGCCCGAGGGCCAGGTATTATTTGAGCAGAAAATTGGCTGGGCTACCTCAGGCAAGCCTGGGAGCGGCCTAATATGGCCCATTGTGGTTAGTGGGGTGTTTAGGGTGTTCAAACAGGCAAAACGGCGTGAACGGGCCGTTTTGGGGACAAATCGGTGTGCTATAGCCCACGGTTATTGTGGTGGGCCTGAGGACCGAGCGTGATTTGGGCCAAAAATCAATCAAACTACCCCAGGAAGGCTGGGTAGCAGCCTAGTGTGGCCCATTATGGTCAGCGGGGCGTTTAAGGTGGTCAAATGGGTGAAACAGAGTTAACGGGCCATTTTGGAGCCAAATCGGTGTGCTATAGCCCATGGTTTTTGGGGTAGGTCTGGGGGACGGGCGTGATTTGGGTCAAAAATTGACCAGGCTGTGAAGTAGCCTAGTATGGCCCATTGTGGTCAGCGGGGCATTTAGGGTGGTAAAACGGGCAAAACGGCGCGAACGGGCCATTTTGGGGCCAAATCGGTGAGCTATAGCCCACGGTTTTTAGGGTGGGCCCAAGGTTCGGGCGTGATTTGGGTCAAAAATCAACCTGTCTACCTCAAGAAGGTTGGGGAGAGGCCTAGTAAGGCCCATTATGGTCAGAGGGGCGTTTAGGATGGTCAAACGGGCGAAATAGCGCGCACAAGCCATTTTGGGGCCAAATCAGTGTGCTATAGCCAACGATTTTTGAGGTGGACCCGGGGGTCGATCATGATATGGACTGAAAATCGATTGCGCTAAGCAGGCTGAGGAGCGGCCTAGTGTGGACCATTGTGGTCAGCGGGGCATTAAGGGTGGTCAAACGGACAAAACAGCGCGAACGGGCCATTTTGGGGCTAAATCGATGTGCTATATCCCACGGTTTTCAGGGTGGGCCTAGGGGCCGGGCGTGATTTGGGCTAAAAATTGATTAGGCTGCCCCAGGCAGGCTGGGGAGCGGCCTAGTGTGTCCCGTTGTGGTCAGTGGGCATTTAGTCTGGTCAAATAGGCAAAACGGCACGAACAGGTCATTTTGAGTCCAAATCGATGTGCTATAGCCCACGGTTTTTGGGGTGGGCGCGGGGGTCGGGCGTGATTTGGGCCAAAAATTGACTGGGCTGCCCCAGGTAGGTTGGAGAGCGGCCTAGTATAGCCCATTGTGGTCAGCGGGGTGTTTAGGGTGGTCAAATGGGTGAAACGACACGAATGGGCCATTTTGGGGATAAATTGGTATGTTATAGCCCACGATTTTTGGGGTGGGCCTGGGGAGCGGCCTAGAGTGGCCCATTGCGGTCAGTGGTGTGTTTAGGGTGGTCAAATGGGCAAAACGGCATGAGCGGGCCATTTTAGGGTCAAATTGGTGTGCTCCCACGATTTCTGGGGTGGGCCTGGGGTCGGGTGTGATTTGGGCTGAATATTGATTGGGCTGCCCTAGGCAGACTGGGAGCAGCCTAGTGTGGCCCATTGTGGTCAGCGGGGCATTTAAGGTGGTCAAACGGGCGAAACGGCGCGAAAGAGCCGTGTTGGGGCCAAATTGGTGTGCTATAGCCCACGGTTTTTGGGGTGGGCCTGGGGACCGAGTGTGATTTGGGCCAAAAATCGACCAGGCTTCCCCAGGCAGGCTAGGGAGCAGACTAGTGTAATTGTGGTCAAACGGATGAAACGGCGTGAACAGGCCATTTTGGGGCTAAATTAGTGTGCTATAGCCTACGGTTTTTGGTGTGGGCCCTGGGGACGGGCGTGATTTGGGCCAAAAATTGACTGGGCTGCCCCAGGCAGGCAGGAAAGCGGCCTAGTGTGGGATATTTTTGTTTTCTGGGTTGTTTGGTTGGTCAAACATGCGAAACGACATGAATGGGCTGTTTGGGGGATAAATCGGTGTGCTATAGCCCATGGTTTTTGGGGTTGGCCCGGGGTCCGGTCGTGATTTTAGCCGAAAATCGATTGGGCTGCCCCATGCAGGCTAGGGAACGGCCTAATATAGGCCATTTTGGTTTTCTTGGCAGTTTGGTTAGTCAAATGGACAAAGCAGCGCGAACGAGTCATTTTGGTGCCAAATCGGTGTGCTATAGCCCATGATTTTTGGGGTGGGCCCGGGGTCCAGGCATGATTTTGGTCAAAAATTGACTGGGCTTCCCCAGGCAAGCTGGGGAGAGGCCTAGTGTGGGTCATTTTGGTTTTCTGGGTGGTTTTGTTAGTCAAACAGATGAAATGGCGTGAACAGGCCATTTTTGGGCCAAATCGGTGTGCTATAGCCCACGGTTTTTCAGGTAGGCCCGGGGTCCAAGCATAATTTTAGCCAAAAATTGATTGGGGGTGCCCCAGGAAGGCTGAGAAGTGCCCTAGTGTGGGCCATTTTGGTTTCCTGGGTGGTTTGTTGGCTAAACAAGCGAAACGATGCGAATGGGCCATTTTGGGGCCAAATCAGTGTACTATAGCCCACGATTTTTGGGGTGGGCCCGGGGTCCGGACATGATTTTGGCCAAAAATCGATCGAGCTGCCCCAAGAAGGCTGGGGAGCGGCCTAGTGTGGGCCATTTTTGTTTTCTAGGTGGTTTGGTTAGTCAAACGGGCAAAATGGCATGAACGGGCCATTTTGGGGCCAAATCGGTGTGCTATAGCCTATGGTTTTTGGGGTGGACCTGGGGTCCGGGCATGATTTTTGTTGAAATTCAACCGAGCTGCCCTAGGCATACCGGGGAGAGGCCTAGTGTGGGCCATTTTGATTTTTTGGATAATTTGGTTGGTCAAACAGGCGAAACGACGGGAACGGGCTATTTTGGGGCCAAATCAGTGTGCTATAGCCCACTGTTTTTGGGGTGGGCTAGGGGTACGGGCATGATTTACGCCGAAAATTGACCAGGTTACCCCAGGCAGGCTGGGGAGTGGCCTAGTGTGGGCCATTTTAGTTTTTTGAATTGTTTGGTTGGTCAAACGAGCAAAACGGCACAAACGGGCGACTTTTAGGCCAAATCGGTGTGCTATTGCCCACGGTTATTTGGGTGGCCCCGAGCGTGATTTTTGCTAAAAATCGACTGGTCTGCCTCAGGCTGGTTTGGGAGTGGCCTAGTGTGGGCCATTTTGGTTGTCTGGCGATTTGGTTAGTCAAACGGGACAAACGACACGAACGGGCCATTATGGGGCTAAATCGGTGTGCTATAGCCCACAATTTTTGGGGTGGGCTCGGGATTCGAGCATAATTTTGGCCAAAAATTGATCGGGCTACCCTAGGCAAGCTGGGAAGCGGCCTAGTGTAGGCCATTTTAGTCTTATGGGTGATTTGGTTGGTCAAACGGATAAAACGGCATGAACCGGCCATTTTTGGGGCCAAATCGGTGTGCTATAGCCCACGATTTTTAGGGTGGGCCTAGGGTTTGGTCGCAATTTTTGCTAAAAATTGATTGGGCTACCCCAGAAAGGCTGAGAGCGACTTAGTGTTGGCTATTTTGGTTTTCTGGGCGGTTTGATTGGTCAAACAAGCGAAATGGCGCGAACGGGTAGTTTTGGGGCTAAATCGGTGTGCTATAGCCCATGGTTTTTGGGGTAGGCTTGGGGTCCGATCGTGATTTCGGCAGAAATATCTATCGAGCTGCCCCAAGCAGGCTGGGGAGCGGCCTAGTATGGGCCTATTTTGTTTTCTGGGCTGTTTGGTTGGTCAACCAGGCAAAGCGGTGCGAACGAGTCATTTTGGGGCCAAATCAATTTGCTATAGACAACGTTTTTGGGGTGGGCCTAGGTTTCGAGCGTGATTTTGGCCACAAATCGACCGATAGCCCCAAGCAAGCTAGGGAGCGGCCTAGTTTTGTATAGTTTAATTTTCTGGGCGGTTTGGGATGTGAAACGGGCGAAACAGCGCGAACAGGCCATTTAGGGGCTAAATTGGTGTGCTATAGTCCACGATTTTTTTGGTAGGTACGGGCGTGATTTAGACAAAAATTCGATCGGGCTGCCCCAGGTAGGTTGGAGATTGGCCAAGTGTTGGCTATTTTAGTTTTCTGCATGGTTTGGTTGGTCAAACGGGCGAAACGGCACGAATGAGCCATTTTGGAGCCAAATTAGTGTGCTATACCCCACGATTTTTAGGGTGGGAACGGGGTGCAGGCGTGATTTTTACCAAAAATTGACCAGGCTGCCCCAGGCAGCCTAAGAACGGCCTAGTGAGGGCCATTTTGGTTTTTGGGTGGTTTGTTTGGTTAAATGGCGCAAACGGGCCATTTTGGGGCTAAATTGGTGTGTTATAGCCCACGATTTTTGGGGTGGGCCTGGGGTCCGTGCGTGATTTTGGCCAAAAATCAACTGGGTAGCCCCAGGCAGGCTGGGGAGAGGCCTATTGTGGGCTATTTTGGTTTTTTGGGTGGTTTAGTTGGTCAAAACAGGCGAAACAGCGCGAACGGGCTATTTTAGGGCTAAATCGATGTGCTATAGCCCACGGTTTTCGGGGTGGGCCCGAGGTCCGGGCGTGATTTTGGCCAAAAAATAATTGGGCTATCCCAGGCAGGCTAGGGAGCGGCCTAGTATAGTCCATTTTGGTTTTCTGGGCGGTTTGGGGTATCAAACGGGCGAATCAGCATGAATGGGGCTATTTTAGGGCCAAATCGGTGTTTATAGCCCACGATTTTTAGAGTGGGCCCGGGCTCGATCGTGATTTTAGCCGAAAATCAATTAGGTTGCCCTAGACAGGCTGAGGAATGGCTTAGTATGGGCCATTTTGTTTTTCAGGGCGATTTGATTGGTCAAATAGGTGAAATGGTGCGAATGGGCCATTTTGGGTCCAAATCGGTGTGCTATATAGCCCATGATTTTTAAGGTGGGCCCAGGATCCAGGCGTGATTTTGGCTAAAAATTGAATGGCCTGCCCCAAGCAGGCTGGGGAGCAGCCTAGTATGGGTTATTTTGGTTTTCTGGGCAGTTTGGTTTGTCAAACGAGCGAAACGACGTGAACGTGCCACTTTGAGGCCAAATTGGTGTGTTATAGCCTATGGTTCTTGGGTTGGGTTAGTTGTTTGAGCGTGGTTTTGGCCGAAAATTAATTGGGTAGTCTTGGTTTTCTAGGTGATTTTGTTGGTCAAACGGGCGAAACAGAGCGAACAGTTTGTTTTAGGGCCAAATCAGTATGTCATTGCCCACTATTTTAGGGGTTGGCTCAGGGTAGGAGAGTAATTTTGGCTAAAAATCGACCGGGCTTCCCCAGGCAGGCTGAAGAGCATCCTAGTGTGTGCTATTTTTATTTTCTTGGTAGTTTGGTTGGTCAAATAGGCAAAACGGCGTGAACGGACCATTTCGGGGCAAAATCGTTGTGCTATAGCCTACAGTTGTTAGGGTGGGCCTGGAGCCCGAGCGTTATTTTGGCTAAAAATTGACCGGGCTGCCCCAGGTAGGTTGGGGAGCAACCTAGTGTGGGCCATTTTGGTTTTCTGGTAGGTTTGCTTAGTCAAATAGGCAAAACGGCACGAACGGGCCATTTTGAGGCCAAATTAGTGTGTTATATAGTCCACGATTTTTGGGATGGGACTGAAGTTAGGGCATGATTTTGGATAAAAACCGACCAGGCTGCCCCATGTAGTCTGAGGAGCGGCCTAGTGTGGGCCATTTTGGTTTTCATAGTAGTTTGGTTGGTCAAACGGGCGAAACGACGCGAATGGGCTATTTTGGGGCCAGATCGATGTGCTATAGCCCACAGTTTTTGGGGTGCGCCCGGGGTTCGGGAGTGATTTTGGTTGAAAATTCATCGGGTTGCCCCAGGCAGGCTGAGAGTGGCCTAGTATGGGCTATTTTGGTTTTCTGGGCGGTTTGGTTGGTCAAATGGGCGAAACGATGCGAACAAGCATTTTGAGGCCAAATCGATGTGTTTTAGCCCACGGTTTTTAGAGTGGGCTGGGGGTCCGGGTATGATTATTGTCAAAAATTGATCGGGTTGCCCCAGGCAAGTTGGAGAGCAATCTAGTATGGGCTAATTTGTTTTTTTGGGCGGTTTTGTTAGTCAAACGGGTGAAATGGCATGAACGGGCTATTTTGGGGCCAAATCGGTGTGCTATAGCCCACTGTGTATGGGGTAGGCCCGGGGTCTGGGCGTGATTTTAGCCAAAAATTAATCGGGCTTCCCCAGGCAGGCTGGGAAGTGGCCTAGTGTGGGCTATTTTGGTTTTCTGGGTAGTTTGGTTAGTCAAACGAGCGAAACGGCACGAATGGGCCATTTTAGGCCAAATTGATGTGCTAGAGCCCATGATTTTTAGGGTAGGCTAGGGGTTCGGGCATGATTTTGGCCGAAAATTGACCATACTGCCCAGGTAGGTTAGGGAGCAGCCTAATGTGGGCTATTTTGGTTTTCTGGGTTGTTTAGTTGGTCAAAAGGGAGAAACGGTGTGAACGAGCTATTTTGGGGCCAAATCGTTGTGCTATAGCCCACGGATTTTGGGTTTGTCCCAGGGTCCGGGCATGATTTTGGCTGAAAACTAACCGGGCTGCCCCAGGTAGGCTGGAGAGCATCCTAGTGTGGGTCATTTTTATTTTATGGGTGGTTTGATTGGTCAAACAGGTGAAATGGCGCAAGCGGGCTATGTTGGGGCCAAATCATTGTGCTATAGCCAATGGTTTTTGGGGTTGGCCCGGGGTCGGGCGTAATTTTAGCTTAAAATTGATCGGGCTGCCCCAAGAAGGCTGAGGAGCGTCCTAGTGTGGGCTATTTTGGGTTTCTAGGTGGTTTGGTTGGTCAAACAAGCGAAACGGCGCGAACGGGTCATTTTAGGGCCAAATCGGTGTGCTATAGCCCACGATGTTTAGGGTGGGCCAGGGATCCGAGCATGATTTTTGCCAAAAATCGACCGGCCTGCCCCTGGCATGTTAAGGAGCAGCCTAGTGTGGGCCATTTTTTTTTCTGGCGGTTTGGTTGGTCAAACAGGCAAAATGTCACGAACGGGCCATTTTGGGGCCAAATCAATGTGCTATAGCCCATCGTTTTTGGGGTGGGCCTGTGGTCCGAGCATAATTTATGTCAAAAATCGACCGAGCTACTCCAGGCAGGCTTAGGAGCAGACTATTGTGAGGCATTTTGTTTTTCTAGGCAGTTTAGTTGGTCAAACGGGCAAAATGACGCGAATGGGTCGTTTTGAGGCCAAATCGATGTGCCACGATTTTTGGGGCAGGGACTGGGTTCGGGCGTGATTTTGGCTGAAAATCGACCAACCTGCCCCAGGCAGGCTGGGGAGCGGCCTAGTGTGGGCCATTTTGGTTTTCTAGGTAGTTTAGTTGGTCAAAAGGGCGAAACGACATGAACGGGCAATTTTGGGGCCAAATTGGTGTGCTATAGCCTACGATTTTTTGGGTGGGCCCAGGGTTCGATCCTGATTTTAGCCAAAAATTGGCCGAGATGCCCCAAATAGGCTGGAAAGTGGCCTAGTGTGGGCCATTTTGATTTTCTGGGCGATTTAGTTGGTCGAACAGGTGAAACGGCACGAATGAACCATTTTGGGGCCAAATCGATGTGCTATGGTTCGTTTAATTTTTTGTGACCATTTAGGTGGACAAACGGGTGAAACGGTGCAAACAGGGCATTTTTTAGCCAAATTGGTATGCTATAGCCCACGGTTTTGGGTGTGGGCCTGGGGTCCGGGCGTGTTGTGGGCTGAAAATTGACCCGGGCATGCCAGGGAGATTGGGGATCATCCCAGTTTGGACCATTTAATTTTGTCATGGCCATTTAGTGGACAAACGGGCAAAACGGCGTGAATGGGGCATTTTTGGGCCAAGTTGGTGTGCTATCAGCCCACGGTGTTGGGGGGGCTAAAAATTGACTGAGGCATTTCAGGGAGATTGGGGATCATCCCATTCTGTTCCATTTAATTTGTTATGGCCATTTGGGTAGACAAACAGGAAAAAGGGCGCGAATGGGGTATTTTTGAGCCAAATTAGTGTGCTACAGCCCACAATTTCGGGGGTGGGCCTGGGGTCTTGACGTGCTGTGGGTCAAAAATTGATCGGGGTGTGCCAGGGAGGTTGGGTATCATCCCAGTGTGGTCCGTTTAATTTTTCATGATCATTTATGGGGACAAACAGGCGAAAAGGCGCGAACGGGGCATTTTCATGCTAAATCGGTGTGCTATAGTCCACGGTTTTGGATGTGAGCCCGGGGTCCGGGCGTGCTGTGGGCCAAAAATCGACCGAGGCATGTCAGGGAGGCTGGGGATCAGCTAAGTTTGGTCTGTTTAATTTTTCATGGCCATTTGGGTAAAGAAACGGGAGAAACAGCGCAAACTGGGCATTTTCGGGCCAAGTCAGTGTGCTATATCCCATGATTTTGGGGGAGGGCCCAATCGTGTTATTGGCCAAAAATTGATCGAGGCGTACCAGGAAGGTTGGGAATCATTCCAGTGTGGTCCATTTAATTTTTCGTGACCTTTTGGGTGGACAAACGAGCGAAACAGCATGTACGAGGCATTTCGGGCCAAATCAATGTGCTATAGCCTACGATTTTGAGGGTGGGCCCAAGGTCCGGGCATTTTGTGGGCTAAAAATTGATCAGGGTATGCCAGGGAGGTTGGGGATCATCTCAGTGTGGTCCATTTAATTCTTCGTGTCCTTTTGGGTGGACAAATGGGTAAAACAGTGCAAACGGGGCATTTACTAGACAAATCGATGTGCTATAGCCTATAGTTTTGGGGGTGGGCCCAGGGTCCGAGCGTGCGTAGGCCAAAAATTATTCGGGGCATGCCAGGAGAGTTAAGGATCATCCCTGTATGGTTCGTTTAATTTTTTGTGGCCATTTAGGTGGACAAATGGGCGAATCGAACCAAACATAGCATTTTTAGGCAAAATTGATGTGCTATAGCCCACGGTTTTGGGGGTGGGCCCTGGGTCCGAGCGTGCTGTGGGACGAAAATTGACTGGGGCATGCCAGGAAGGTTAGGATCATCCCAGTGTGGTCCGTTTAATTTTTTATGGCCATTTGGTGGACAAACGGGTGAAACGGGACAAACGGAGCATTTTCGGGCTAAATTGGTGTGCTATAGCTAACGATTTTGTGGGTGGGCCTATGATTCGTGCATGTTGTGGGCTAAAAATCGACCGGGGCATGCCAGGGAGATTAGAGATTATCCCAGTGCGGTCCATTTAATTTTTTGTGGCCATTTGGGTGGACAAGCGGGCTAAACGGCCTGAACAGAGCATTTTTGAGCCAAATCGGTATGCTATAGCCCACGGTTTTTGGGGTGAGCCCGGGGTCCTGGTGTGCTGTGGGTCAAAAATTGATCAGGGCATCCAGAGAGGTTGGGGATCATTCCAGTGTGGTCCATTTAATTTTTTGTGGCCATTTGGGTGGACAAACGGGCGAAAAGGTACGAACGGGGCATTTTCGGGCCAAATCGGTGTGCTAGCCCACGGTTTCAGCAAAGTCCACGCATACTATAGGCTAAAAATTGATTGGGGTGTGCCAAGGAGACTGGGGATCATCCAAGTTTGTTTCGTTTAATTTATTGTCGCCATTTGGGGAAACAAATGGGAGAAACGGCGCGAACGGAGTATTTTTGGGTTAAATCGGTGTGCTATAGCCCACGATTTTGGGGGTGGGCCCGGGTTTCAGGCATGCTTTGGGCCAAAAATCAACCGGGCATGCCAGGGAGTTTGGGTATCATTCTAGTGTGGTCCGTTTAATTTTTCGTTGCCATTTGGGTGGATAAACGAGCAAAAGGGGCGAACGAGGAATTTTTGGGCCAAATCGATGTGGTATAACCCACGATTTTGAGGGTGGGCCCAGGGTTTGAGTGTGCTGTGGGCTGAAAATCTATGGAGTATGCCAGGGAGGTTGTGAAATTATTCTAGTATGGTCCGTTTAATTTTTCGTGGCCATTTGGGTGGACCAACGGGCGAAACGGCACGAACGAGGCATTTTCGGGCAAAATCAGTGTGTTATAGCCTACAGTTTTGGGGGTTGGCCCGGTTTTCGGGCGTGTTGTGGACTTAAAATCAAATGGGGTATGCCAGGGAGGTTGGGGATCGTCCCAGTGTGGACCGTTATATTTTTTGAGGCTATTTGGATGTACAAAATGGCAAAACGGCGCAAACGGTGCATTTTTGGGCCAAATCGGTATGCTATAGCCCACGATTTTGGGGTTGGACTCGAGGTCCGGGCTTGCTATGGGTTGAAAATCGATCGGGGCGTGCTAGAGAGATTGGGGATCATCCCAGTGTGGTCCATTTAATTTTTCGTGGCCATTTTGGTGGACAAATGGGCGAAACGGTGCGTACGGGACATTTTTAGGCCAAATCAGTGTGCTATAGCCTAGGTTTTTAGGGTTGGGCCCAGGGTCTGGCATGCTATGGGCCAAAAATTGATGTTGGTGTGCCAGGGAGATTGGGGATCATCCCAGTGTGGTCCGTTTAATTTTTTGAGGCCATTTAGGTGGACAAACACGTGAAATGGCGCGAGTAGGGCATTTTCTAGCCAAATCGGTGTGCTATAGCCCACAGTTTTGGGGGTGGGCTTGGGGTCTGGGTGTGCTATGGGTTGATAATCGACCAGGGCATGGCAGGGAGATTGGGGATCGTCCCAGTATGGTCCTTTTAATTTTTCATGGCCATTTAGGTGGGCAAACGGGCGAAACGATGCGAACGAGGCATTTTTGGGCTAAATCGGTGTGCTATAGCCCACAGTATCGTAGGTGGGCCCAGGGTACGGGCGTGATACGGGCCAAAAATTAACCGGGGCATACCAGAGAGATTGAGGATCATCCTAGTATGGTCCGTTTAGTTTTTCATGGCCATATGATTGGAAAAACAGGCAAAACGGAAAGAATAGTGTATTTTTAGGCCAAATCGGTGTACTACAGTCCATGGTTTTGGCGGTGGGCCTGGGATATAGGAGTGCTGTGGGCCAAAAATTGATCAGGGCGTGCTAGGGAGGTTGGGGATCATCCCAGTGTAGTCAGTTTAACTTTTCGTGGCTATTTGGATGGATAAACGGGCGAAACAGCGTGAATGGGGCATATTCGGGCTAAATCTGTTTGCTATAGCCCATGGTTTTGGGGGAGGAATTGGGTTTCGTGTGTGCTGTAGGCCAAAAATTGATCGGGACATGCCCAGGAGGTTTGGGATCATTCCAGTGTTGTTCGTTTAAATTTTCGTGGCCATTTGGGTGGATAAACGGGTGAAACGGTGCGAACGGGGCATTTTAGGGCCAAATTGGTGGCTACAGCCCACGGTTTGGGGGTGAGCCCAGAGTTTGGGCATGTTGTGGGCCAAAAATTGATCGGGGCGTGCCAGGGATGTTTGGGATTAACCCAGGGTGGTTCGTTTTATTTTTCGTGGCTATTTAGTAGGACAATCAGATGTAACGGCGCGAACGGGGCATTTTCAAGCCATATCGATGTGCTATAGCCTACGATTTAGGGGGTGGACCCCGAGTCCGAGCATGATCTGGGCTAAAAGTTGATCGAGGTATGCCAGGGAGGTTGGGGATTGAACCAGTGTGGTCCGTTTAATTTTTTGTGGCTATTTAGGTGAAAAAACAGGCAAAACCGTGCGAACGAGGCTTTTTCGATCCAAATCGGTGTGCTATAGCCCATAGTTTCGTGGGTGGGCTCGGGATCCGGGCATGCTGTTGGTTAAAAATCGATTGGGGTGTGCCAGGTATGTTGCGGATCATCCCAGTGTGGTCCACTTAATTTTTCGTGGCCATTTGGGTGGACACACGAGCAAAACGGGGCATTTTAAGGCCAAATTGGTGTGCTATATAGCCCACGGTTTAGGGGTGGACTCGGTGTTCGGGCGTTCTATGTGCTAAAAATCGATCGGGGTGTGCTAGGAAGGTTGGGGATCATCCCTGTGTGGTACATTTAATTATTTGTGGCCATTACGGTGGACAAATGGGCAAAATGGCACAAATGGGGTATTTTCAAGCTAAATCGGTGTGCTATAGCCCACGGTTTCAGGGGTGGGGCAGGGTTTTGGGTGCGCTGTGGGCTGAAAATCAATTGGGGCATGACAGGGAGGTTGGAGATCATCCTAGTGTGGTCCGTTTAGTTTTTCGTTGCAATTTGGATGGACAAACGGTTAAAATGATTCGAACGGGGTATTTTTGAGCTAAATCGGTGTGCTATAGCCCACGGTTTTGGGGGTGGGCCCGGGGTCCGGGCTTGCTATGGGTTGAAAATCGACCGAGGCGTGCTAGAGAGATTGGGGATCATCCCAGTGTGGTCCATTTAATTTTTTGTGGCCATTTTGGTGGACAATTGGGCAAAATGGTGCGTACGGGACATTTTTGGGCCAAATCATGGTGCTATAGCCCAGGTTTTTGGGGTTGGGCCCAGGGTCCGACATGCTGTGGGCCGAAAATTGATCTAGGCGTGCCAGGGAGATTGGAGATCGTCCCAGTGTGGTCCGTTTAATTTTTTGAGGCTATTTAGATGGACAAACACGTGAAATGGTGCGAGTAGGGCATTTTCTAGCCAAATCGGTGTGCTATAGCCTACAGTTTTGGGGGTGGGCTTGGGGTCCGAGTGTGCTATGGGATGATAATCGACTAGGGCGTGGCAGGGAGATTGGGGATCGTCCCAGTATGGTCCTTTTAATTTTTTGTGGCCATTTAGGTGGACAAACGGGCGAAACGATGCGAATGGGGCATTTTTGGGCTAAATTGGTGTGCTATAGCCCACGGTATCATAGGTGGGCCCAGGGTACAGGCGTGCTATGGGCCAAAGATTGATCGGGGCATACCAAAGAGATTGGGGATCGTCCTAGTATGGTCCGTTTAGTTTTTCGTGGCCATATGGCTGAAAAAACGGGCAAAACGGCATGAACGGTGTATTTTTAGGCTAAATCGGTGTACTATAGTCCACGGTTTTGGCGGTGGGCCTGGGGTCTAGGAGTGCTGTGGGCCAAAAATCGATCGGGGCATGCCAGGAAGGTTGGGGATCATCCCAGTGTAGTCATTTTAACTTTTCGTGGCTATTTGGGTGGATAAACGGGCGAAATAGTACGAATGGGGCATATTCAGGCTAAATCTATGTGCTATAGCCCATGGTTTTGGGGGAGGGATCATGTTTCGCGTGTGTTGTAGGCCAAAAATTGTTCGGGGCATGCCCGGGAGGTTCGGGGTCATTCCAGTGTTGTCCGTTTAAATTTTCGTGGCTATTTGGGTGGATAAACGAGTGAAACGGTGCGAACGGGGCATTTTTCGGGCCAAATTGGTGTGCTACTGCCCACGGTTTGGGGGTGGGCCCAGAGTTTGGGCATGTTGTGGGCCAAAAATCGACCGGGGCAT
>NC_061115.1:220328163-220344199 GCF_002878395.1 Capsicum annuum
GTTTAATTTTTTGGGGCCATGTGGGCGGACAAATGGGTGAAACGGCGTGAACAGGGCATTTTCGAGCCAAATTGGTGTGCTATAGCCCATGGTTTTAGGGGTGGGCCAGGGATTCGGGCGTGCTGTAGGCTGAAAATCAACCGGGGTCTGCCAGGGATGTTGGGGATCATCCCAGTGTGGTTCGTTTAATTTTTTGTGGCTATTTGGGTGGAAAAATGGTTGAAACAATGCGAACGTGGATTTTTCAGGCTAAATCAGTGTGCTATAGCCCACGGTTTTGGGGGTGCGCCCGGAGTCCGGGCGTGCTATGGGCATTTTTCAGGCTAAATCAGTGTGCTATAGCCCACGATTTTGGGGGTGCGCCCGGAGTCCGGGCGTGCTATGGGCGAAAAATTGATCAGGGCGTTCCAGAGAGTTTAGGGATCATTCTAGTGTGGTACACTTAATTTTTTGTGGCCATTTGGGTGGATAAATTGGTGAAACGGAGCTAATGGGGTATTTTGAGCCAAATCGATTTGCCATAGCCCATAATATTCGGGTGGCCCGGGGTTCGGGCATTTTGTGGGTCAAAAATCGATCGGTGCATGCCAGGGAGGTTTGAAATCGTCCCAGTGTGGTCCGGTTAATTTTTGTGGCCATTTGGGTAGACAAACGGGCGAAACAGTGCGAATAGGGCATTTTTAGGCTAAATCGGTGTGCTATAGCCCACGGTTTTGGGGGTTGGCCCGGGGTCTGGGCATGTTTCGGGCCCAAAATTGATCGGGGCATGCTAGGTAAGTTGGGGCTCATCCCAGTGTAGTTCGTTTAATTTTTTGTGGCCATTTGGATGGACAAACGGGTAAAACGGCACATGTAGGGCATTATAGGGCCAAATCGGTGTGCTATTATAGCCCCCGATTTAAGGGATGGGCTCGGGGTTCGGGTGTGCTGTGGGCTAAAAATCAACAGGGGCATGCCAGGGAGATTGTGGATCATTCCAGTATGGTCCATTTAATTTTTCGTGGCCATTTGAATGGACAAACTGGCAAAACGGCATGAATGGAGCATTTTTGGGCCAAATCAGTGTGCTATAGCCCACTGTTTTGGGGGTTGGCCCGATGTCCGGGCGTGCTGTGGTTCAAAAATTGATCGGGGCATGCCAGGGAGGTTGGGGATCTTGCCAGTATGGCCCGTTTAATTTTTTGTGGCCATTTGTGTGGACAAACGGGCGAAATGGCGTGAACGGGGCCTTTTTGGGCCAAATCGGTGTGCTATAGCCCACAGTTTTGAGGGTGGGACCGGTGTTCGAGCGTGCTGAAGGCTGAAAATCGAATGGAGCATGCTAGGGGGTTGTGGATCATCCCAGTATGGTCCGTTTAATTTTTCGTGTCTATTTGGGAGGACAAAAGGGCAAAACAGCGCAACGCGATATTTTCGAGACAAGTCGGTGTTATAACCCACGATTTTAGGGGTGGGCCTGGGGTCCGTGCGTGTTGCGTGCCAAAAATCTACCGGGGCATGCCAGAGAGGTTGGGGACTATCTCATGTGATCCGTTTAATTTTACCAGGACTTTTGGGTGGACAAATAGGCCAAACAGCACGAACAAGGCATTTTCGGGCCAAATCGGCGAACAATAGCCCATGGTTTTGGGGATGGGCCCGGGGTCCGGACGTACTGTGGGCCAAAAATTGACCAGGGCATGCTAGGGGGTTGGGATCATCCCAGTGTGGTCTGTTTAATCTTTTGTGGCTATTTAGGTGGACAAACGGGCGAAACCGCGTGAATGAGGCATTTTTTTTGCCAAATCAGTGTGGTAAAGCCCAGGGTTTTGGAGGTGGGCCCAGGGTCCGGGCATACTTTATGCTGAAAATTAACTGGGGCATGCCAGGGAGGTTGAGGATCATTCCAGTATGGTCTATTTAATTTTTCGTGGCTATTTGAGTGGACATACGGGCGAAACGGCGTGAACGGGGAATTTTCGAGCCAAATCAGTGTGCTATATCCCACGATTTTGGGGGTGGGCCTGAAGTTTAGGTGTGCTGTGGGTCAAAAATTGATCGTGGCATGGCTGGGAGGTTGGGGAACGTCCATGTGTGGTCCGTTTAATTTTTCATGGCCATTTGGGTGGATTAACAGGCAAAATGGCACGAACGGGGCATTCTTGGTCCAAATCGGTGTGCTATAGCCCACGGTTTTGGGGGTGGGCCCGGGGTCCAGGCGTGCTGTGGGCAAAAATTCAATTGGGGCATGCCAGGGAGGTTGGAGATCATCCTAGTATGGTCCGTTTGATTCTTCATGGCTATTTGGGTGTACAAACAGGCGAAACGGTACGATCGGCGAAACGGCGCAAGGAGGTTGGGGACCGTCCTAGTGTGGTCTGTTTAATTTTTCGTGGCAATTTGGGTGGAAAAATGGGCGAAACGGCGCGAACGGAGTATTTTCAGGCCAAAACGATGAGCTATATACCACGGTTTTGGGGATGGCCCTGTGGGTCAAAAATCAATTAGGTCATGCTAGGGAGGTTGGAGATCGTCCCAGTGTGGTTCATTTAATTTTTAGTGGCTATTTGGGTAGACAAACAGGCGAAACAGCGCGAACGGGGTATTTTAGAGCTAAATCGGTGTGCTATAGCCTACGATTTCGGAGGTAGGCCCAGAATTCGGGCGTCCTGTGGGCTAAAAATTTACCGGGGCATATCAGGGAGATTGAGGATTGTCTAAGTTTGGTCTGTTCAATTTTTCATGGCCATTTGGGTGGACAAGCGAGCGAAACAGCACGAACGGGGCATTTTTGGGTGAAATCGGTGGCTATAGCCCATGATTTCGGGGGTGGTCCCTGGATTCAGGCATGTTGTGGGCCAAAAATCGATGGGAGCATTCCAGGGAAGTTGAGGATCGTCGCTAGGGAGGTTGGGGATTATCCCAATGTGGTCCATTTAATTTTTTGTGGCCATTTGAGTGGACAAACGGGTGAAACGGCGCGAACGAGGCATTTTTGTGCCAAATCTGTGTGCTATATATTGGGGATTATCCCAGTATGGTCCGTTTAATTTTTGTGGTCATTTGGGTGAAGAAACGGGCAAAACTGCGTAAACGGGGCATTTTAAGCCAAGTTGATTTGCTATAGCCCACGATTTTGGGGTGGGCCCAGGCATGCTGTTGGCTGAAATTTCAACAAATTTTGCCAGGGAGGTTAGGGATCGTCCCAGTGTGGTCCGTTAAATTTTTTGTGGCCATTTGGCTGGACAAACAGACAAAATGGTGCGAATGGGCCATTTTGGGCCAAATCAGTGTGCTATAGATTAATATTTTGGGGGTGGGCTCGGGGTCCAGGTGTTCTGTGGGTCAAAAATTGATCGAGGCATGCCAGGAGGTTTGGGATTGTCCCAGTTTGGTCTGTTAAATTTTTTGTGGTCATGTGGGAGGACAAACGGGTAAAACGGCACGAACGGAGAATTTTCAGGCCAAATCGGTGTGCTATAGCCTACAATTTTGAGGGTGGTCCCGAGGTTCGGCCGTGCTGTGGGTCAAAAATTGACCGGATCATCCCAATGTGGTCAATTTAATTTTTTGTGGCCATTTTGGTGGACAAACGGGTAAAACGGCGCGAACGGGACATTTTTATGCCAAATCGATGTGTTATAGCCAATGGTTTCAGGGGTGGTCTCGGGGTTCGGGCTTGCTGTGGGATGAAAATCGACCAGGGCATGCCATGGAGGTTGGGGATCGTCCCAGTATGGTCTGTTTAATTTTTTGTTTCCATTTGGTGGACAAACGGGCAAAATGTTGCTAACGAGGCATTTTCGAGCCAAATCGGTGTGCTATAGCCCACGGTTTTGGGGGTGGGCTTGGTTCCGGGAATGAAGTGGGCCAAAATTTGACCGGAGCATGCCAGAGAGGTTGGGGATCATCCCAGTATGGTCTGTTTAATTTGTTGTGGTTATTTGGGTGGACAAACGGGTGAAACAGTGCAAATGGGGAATTTTTGGGCTAAATCGGTGTGCTATAGCCCACGATTTTGGGGGTGGGCCCGGGGTTCGGGTGTTCTGTTGGATGAAAATCGACTAGGGCATGCCAAGGAGGTTGGGGATCTTCTCAGTGTAGTTCATTTAGTTTTTCGTGGCCATTTGGGTGGACAAACGGGTGAAACGGCGCGAATGGGGCATTTTCGGGCCAAATAGGTGTGCTATTGCCCACGATTTCGGGGGTGGACCCGGGATACAAGCGTGCTGTGGGCGAAAATTCGACGAGACCATGCTAGGGAGATTAGGGATCATCCCAGTGTGGTCTGTTTAATTTTTCGTGGCCATTTAGGAGGACAAAAGGGCAAAATGGCGCGAACGGGGTATTCTCAAGCCTAATCGGTGTTCTATAGCCCAGGGTTTTGGTGATGGGCCCGGGGTTCGGGCGTGCTGCAGGCCAAAAATTGACTGGGGCATGCTAGGGAGGTTGGGGATAGTCCCAGTGTGGTCCGTATAATTTTTCATGGCCATTTGGATGGACAAATGGGCAAAATGGCGCTAACGGGGAGTTTTTGTGCCAAATCGGTGTGCTCTAGCCCAAAGTTTTGGGGGTGGGCTCGGGGTCCGAGTGTGAAGTAGGTTGAAAATCAACTAGGACGTGCCAGGGAGGTTGCGGATCATCCTAGTATGGTCTGTTTAATTTTTCGTCGCTATTTGGGTGGACAAATGGGCGGAACGGAGCGAACAGGGTATTTTTGGGCTAAATTGGTGTGCTCTAGCGCACGATTTTGGGGGTGGGCCTAGGGTCCGGGCGTGCTGTAGGGCAAAAATTGACCGGGGCATGCCAGGGAGGTTGGGGATCATCCAAACGTGGTCCGTTTAATTTTTTGTGGTGATTTGGGTGGAAAAACTGACGAAACAGCGCAGACGAGGCATTTTCAGGCCAAAATCGTTGTGCTATAGCCCACGATTTTGGGGGTGGGCGTTGGGTTCGGGCGTTCTGTGGGATGAAAATCAGTCGGGGCATGCCAAAGAGGTTGGGGATCAATCCAGTATGATCCATTTAATTTTTCATGGCCATTTGGGTTGAAAAACGGGCGAAACGGCGCGGATGGGGCATTTTTAGGCCAAATCAATGTTCTATCGCCCACGATTTTGGGGGTGGGCTTGGGGTCCGGGCGTGTTGTGGGCCAAAAATTAACTGTGTCATGCCAGGGAGGTTGGGTATTATCCCAATGTGGTCCGTTTAATTTTTCGTGGCCATTTGGGTGGACAAATGGGTGAAACGGCGCGATCGGGTCATTTTCAGGCCAAATCGATGTGCTATAAAACACAATTTTGGAGTGGGCCCAAGGTACAAGCATGTTGTAGGCTAAAAATTAACCAGGGAGTGACAGGGAGGTTGGAGATCATCCCAGTGTGGTCTGATTAATTTTTTGTGTCTATTTGGGTGGACAAAAGAGCAAAACGATGCAAACGGGGCCTTCTAGGGCCAAATCGGTGTGCTATAGCCCACGATTTTGGGTGTGGGCCGAGGGTTCAGGCATGCTGTGGGTCAAAAATTGATTGGGGCATGCCAGGGAGGTTAGGGATCATCTCAGTATGGTCCGTTTAATTTTTTGTGGCTATTTGGGTGGATAGACAGGCGAAATAGCGCGAATGGGGCTTTTTTGAGTCAAATCGGTATGCTAGCCCATGGTTTTGGGGGTGGGCATGGGGTCCGAGTGTGTTGTGGGCCAAAAATCAACCGGGGCATGCCAGGGAGGTTGGGGATCGTCCCAGTGTGGTTCGTTTATTTTTTCCTAGCCATTTGGGTGGACAAACGGGTAAAACAATGTGAATAGGGTATTTTCGAGATACATCGGTGTGATATAGCCCACAGTTTTGGGAGTAGGCCAGGGGTCCAGCCGTACTGTGGGACGAAAATCAATCGGGGCATGCTAGAAAGGTTGGGATCCTCCCAGTGTGGTCCGTTTAATTTTTTATGGCCATTTAGGTGGACAAACAGGCGAAACAGCATGAATGGGGCATTTTCGAGCCAAATCGGTGTGCTATAGCCTACGATTTCGGGGGTGGGCTCGAGGTACGGGCGTGCTATTAGCTGATATCAACTGGGGCATGCTAGGGACGTTTGGAACATCTTAGTGTTTTCCATTTAATTTTTTGTGGATATTTGGGTGATCCAACGGTCAAAACAGCACGAATAGGGCATTTTTGGGCCAAATCGGTGTGCTATAGCCCTTAGTTTTGGGGGTGGGCACAGGGTCCAGGTGTACTGTGGGCTGAAAATCGACTGGGGCATTCCAGGCAGGTTGGGGATCATCCCAGTGTTGTCCGTTTAATTTTTTATGGCCATTTGGGTGGACAAACAGGTGAAACAACGTGAATGGTGCATTGTCGGACCAAATCGATGTGCTATAGTCCACGGTTATGGGGGTGGGCCTGGTGTCTAGGCACGATGTGGGCCAAAAATCAAATGGGGCATGCCAGAGAGGTTGGGGATCATCCCAGTGTGGTCTGTTTAATGTTTTTGGCCATTTGAGTGGACAAACGGACGAAACAACGCAAATGGGGCATTTTTGGACCAAATCGGTGTGCAGCCCACATTTTTGGGGCTGGACCTGAGATCCGGGCATGCTATTGGCCAAAAATTGATTGGGGTATTCTAGGGAGGTGAAGGATAGTCCTAATATGGTCCATTAAATGTTTCGTGTCCATTTGGGTGTACAAACGGGCGAAATGGCACAAATTTTCGAGCCAAATCGGTGTTCTATAGCCCACGGTTTTGGGGGTGGGCCTGGGGTATGGGCGTACTGTGTGCCGAAAATTGACCGAAACATGCCAGGGAGGTTCAGGATCATCCTAGTATGGTCTATTTAATTTTTTGTGGCTATTTGGGTGGATAAACAGGCGAAACGGTGCAAACGGAGCATTTTTGGGCTAAATCGATGTGCTATAGCCCACGATTTTGGGGGTGGGCTCGGGGTTTGGGTGTGCTGTCGGTCAAAAATTGATCGGGGCATGCCAGGGAGGTTAGGGATCATCCCAGTGTGATCTGTTTAATTTTTTTCATGGTTATTTGGGTGGAAAAACGGGCAAAACGGCGCAAACGGGGCATTTTCGGGCGAAATTAATGTGCTATAGCCCTCGATTTTAGGGGTGGGCTCGAGGTTCGGGCATGCTATAGGTCAAAAATCGATCGGGGCATGCCAAAGAGGTTGGGGATCATTTCAGTGTGGTCGGTTTAATTTTTCATGGCCATTTGGGTGGACAAACGATCGAAATAGTGTGAGCGGAGCATTTTCAGGCCTAATCGGTGTGCTATGTCCCACGGTTTGGTGGGTTTCGGGTGAGCTGTGGTCTAAAAATTAACCGGGGCATGTCATGGAGGTTGAGGATCGTCCCAATGTAGTCCGTTTAATTTTTCATGGCCATTTGGGTGGACAAACGAGCAAAACAACGCGAACGGGGCATTTTTGGCCTAAATCGGTGTGCTATAGCCCATTTTTTAGGGGTGGGCCCAGGTTTCGGCCGTGATTAAGGCCAAAAATTAACTGAGGCATGCCAGGGAGGTTGGGGATCATCCCAGTATGGTCTATCTAATTTTTCGTGGCTATTTGGGTGGACAAATGGGCAAAATGGCTCAAACAGGCTATTTTCGAGCCAAATTAGTGTGTTTATCCCACAGTTTTGGAAGTGGCCCCGAAGTCCGGGCGTGCTGTAGGACGAAAATTGATCAGGGCATGCCAGTGATGTTGGGGATCATCCCAGTGTGGTCCGTTTAACTTTTCGTGGCTATTTGGGTGGAAAAATTGGTGAAACGGCACGGACGGGGCATTTTCAGGCCAAATTGGTGTGCTATAGCCCACGGTTTTAGGGGTGGGCCCGAGGTTCGGGCGAGCTGTGTGATAAAAATCGATCGGGGCATGCCACGGAGGTTGGTGATCGTCCCAGTGTAGTCCGTTTAATTTTTCGTGGCTATTTGGGTGGAAAAACAGGCGAAACGGCGCGAACGGGGCATTTTTGGGCCAAATCGGTGAGCTATAGCCCACAGTTTTGGGGGTCTGCCTAAGGTTCGAGCGTGCTATGGGTTGATAATTCGACTGAGGTATGCCAGGGAGGTAAGGGATCGATCCATTATAGTTCGTTTAATTTATCTTGGCCATTTGGGAGGAAAAACGGGCGAAACGGCATGGACGGGGCCTTTTCAGGATAAATCGGTGTGCTATGGCCCACGATTTTGGGGGTGGGCCCAAATTTTGAGTGTGCTGTGGGCCAATAATTTATCATGGCATACTAGGGAGGTAGGATGCTCCCAAGTCTCCCTGGCATGCCTCGGTCTACTTTAGACCCTAAAGACGCCCGATCCACGTGCCTCTCCAATGGCTCGTAAGTGGCGGTCCACGAACCCGACCTGAAAATGGCCAGTGCGCACCGTTTCCCCCGTTTGATCCCTAAATTGGCCTCATCCATACAAATGGTCTACACTAGGCTGCTCCCAAGCCTCCCTGGCATGCCTCGATCGATTTTAGGCCCAAAAGATGCCCGAGCCATGAGCCTACCCCCGGGCTCATAGGCGACGATACACGTCCCAGGTATGAAAATCGCCAGTTTGCCCTGTTTTGCCCGTTTGAACCCCAAATTGGCCTCATCCACACAAATAGCCCACACTAGGCCGCTCCCAAGCCTCCCTGGCATGCCTCAGTCGATTTTGGGCCAAAAAGATGCCCGAGCCAAGGGCCCACACTAGGTTCATAAGTGGAGATACACGACCCTAGCTTAAAAATAATCTGCTCACCCCGTTTCACCCGTTTGAACCCTAAATTAGCCTCATCCACACAAACGACCCAAACTAGGCCTCTCCCAAGCCTCCCTGGCACGCCTCAATTTATTTTGGGGCCAAAGAACACCCGAGCCATGGGCCCATCCTTGGGCTCGTAGGTGGTACACGACCCTAGCCTGAAAATGGCCAGTTCGCCCCGTTTCGCCCGTTCGAACCCCAAATTGGCTTCATCCACAGAAATAGCCCACACTATACCTCTCCTAAACCTCTCTAGCATGCCTCGATCAATTATAGGCCTAAAAGACGCCCGAGCCACGGATCTACTCTCGGGCTCGTAGGCGACGGTACACGACCCCGGCCTGAAAATTGCCAGTTTGCCTCATTTCACCCGTTTGAACCCAAAATTCGAGTCATCCATACAAACGGCCCACACTAGACCGCTCCTAAGCCTTATTGTCACGCCTTGGTTGATTTTGGGCACAAAAGATGCTCGAGCCATAAGCCCGCCCTCGAGCTCGTAGGCGGTGGTACACGACCTCGACTTGAAAATGGCCAGTTCGCCCCGTTTCGCCCATTTGAACCCCAAATTGGCCTCATTAGACAAACGGCCCACACTAAGCCCCTACCAAGCCTCCCTAGCATGGCTCGATTGATTTTGAGCACAAACGATGCCGGATCCACGGGCGCACCCTCGGTCTCGTAGGCTACAGTATACGACCCCAGCCTAAAAATGGCCAGTTTGCCCCATTTTGCCCATTTGAACCCCAAATTGGCCTCATCCACACAAACGGCCCATACTAGGATGCTCCCAAGCCTCTCTGGCACTCCTCGATTGATTTTGGGCCTAAAAGATGCACGAGCCACAGGCCCACCCCCGTGCTCATAGGCGCGGTACACGACCCCTACTTGAAAATTTCTAGTTCACCCCGTTTTGCCCATTTGAATCCCAAATTGGCCTCATCCACATAAACGGCCCATATTAGGCTGCTCCCAAGCCTCCCTGGCATACCTCGATTAATTTTTGGCCCAAAAGATGCCAGAGCCACAGGCCCACCCCTGGGCTTGTAGGCGGCAATACACGATCTCGGCCAAAAAATAGCCAGTTTTTCCCGTTTCTCCTGTTTGAACCCCAAATTGGCCTCATCAACATAAACGGCCCATACTAGGCCGCTCCCAAGCCTCCCTGGCATGCGTCGGTTGATTTTAGGCACAAAAAATGCTCAATCCATGAGCCTACACTGGGCTCATAGGTGGTGATACGCAACCCTAGCCTGAAAATAGCATGTTCGCCCCGTTTTGCCCGTTTGAACCCTAAATTGGCCTCATCAATACAAACGGCCCATATTAGGCCTCTCCCGAGCCTCCCTGGCATGCCTCAGTTTATTTTGGGCCCAAAGAATGCCCGAGCCATGAGCTCACCCATAGGCTCATACGCAGCGATACACGACCCAGGCCTGAAAATGGCCAATTCGCTCCATTTTGCCCGTTTGAACCCCAAATTAGCCTCATCTACCCAAATGGCCAACACTAGACCGCTCCCAAGCCTCTCATGCATGTCTCGGTCAATTTTAGGCCAAAAATATGCTTGAGCCATGGACCCACCCCCAGGCTCATAGGCGGTACACGACCCCGGCCTGAAAATGGATAGTTCGCCCTATTATGCCCGTTTGAACCCAAAAGTGGACTTATCCAGACAAAAGGCCCACACTAGGCTGCTCTTAAGCCTCCCTAGCACACCTCGATCAATTTTGGGCACAAAATATGCTCGAGCCATGGGCCCACCCCTGGCTTGTAGGCAACGGCACACGACCTCGATTGAAAATGGCTAGTTCGCCCCGTTTTGCCCATTTAAACCCCAAATTGGCCTCATTACACAAACCACCCACAATAGGCCCCTCCCAAGCCTCCCTGGCACACCTCGATTGATTTTGGGCCCAAAAGACGCCTGATCCAGGGGCCCAACCTGGGCTCGTAGGCGGCGGTACATGACCCCTGCCTGAAAATAGTCAGTTTGCCCTGTTTTGCTTGTTTCAACCCCAAATTGGATTTATCCAAACAAACGGGCCACACTAGGCTGCTCCCAAGCCTCCTTGGCATGCCTAGGTCAATTTTGGGCCCAAAATATACACGATCCATGGGCCCACCCCCCTGCTCGTAGGCACAGTACATGACCTCGGCCTGAAAATGGCTAGTTCGGCCCATTTTGCCTATTTGAACGACAAATTGGCCTCATCCACACAAACGGCCCATACTATTCCGCTCCCAATCCTCCCTGCCACACCTAGATCAATTTTCAGCCCAAAAGACCCCAGAGACACAAGCCCACCCTCGGGCTTGTAGGCGGCAGTACACGACTTAGGCCTGAAAACGGCCAGTTCACCCCATTTTGCCCGTTTGAACCCCAAATTAGGATGATCCACCTAAATGGCCCACACTAGGCCGCTCTAATGCCTCCCTATCATGCCTTGGTCGATTTTGGACCCAAAATATGCTCGAGTCATGAGCCCACCCTCGGGCTCATAGGCAGTTGTACACAACCTAACCTGAAAATAGCTTGTTCGCCATGTTTCGCCCGTTTGAATCCCAAATTAGCCTTATCCACACAAATAGCCCACACTAGGTCGCTCCCAAACCTCTCTGGCAAGCCTTATTCGATTTTGGGACAAAAAGAGGCCCGAGCCATGGGTTCACCCCAGACTCATAGGGGGCGGTACACGATACCAGCTTGAAAATTGCTAGTTTACCCCGTTTCACCCGTTTGAACCACAAATTGGCCTCATCCATAAAAACGGCCTATACTAGGTCGCTCCCAAGCCTTCCTGGCACGCGTCGATCAATTTTAGGCCGATAAGACACCCGAACCACGGGCCCAACCCCGAGCTCATAGGCGACGGTACACGACCCCAGCCTGAAACTGGCCAGTTTGCCTCATTTCACCCATTTGAACTCAAAATTAGCCTCATCCACACCAATGGACCACACTGGGCCATTCCCAAGCCTCCCTGTCCTGCCTCGATCAATTTTTGGTCCAAACGATGCCCGAGCCACAGCCCACCCCCGGGCTCATAGGCGACGGTACAAGAGCCCATCCTGAAAAAAACCAGTTCACCTCATTTTGCTCGTGTGAATCCTAAATTGGCCTCATCCATACAAACGGCACACATTAGTCCACTTCAAAGCCTTTCTGGCATGCCTCGGCCAATTTCTGGCCTAAAAGATGCTCGATTCCTTGGCCCATCCTTGGGCTCATAGGCGGTGGTACATAACCCCTGCCTAAAAATGGCAAGTTCACCCCGTTTCGCCTGTTAGAACCCTAAATTGGCCTTATCCACACAAACGGCCCATACTAGGCCGCTCCCAAGCCTTCCTGGCATGCCTCGCTAGATTTTGGGCCCAAAATATGCTCGAGCCACAGGCCCATCCTCGAGATCATAGGTGGCGGTACACAAGCCTGGCCTAAAAATGGCCAGTTCGCCCCATTTAACCTAAATTGGCCTAATCCACACAAACAGACCACACTAGGTTGCTCCCAAGCCTCCCTGGCACGTCTCGGTTGATTTTGGGCCCAAAATACACCCAAGACAAGGGCCCACCCCCGGGGTCGTAGGCGGTGGTACACGAGCCTGGCCTGAAAATGGCCAGTTCGCCCCATTTAACCTATTTGAACCCTAAATTGGCCTCATCCACACAAACGGCCCATACTAGACCGCTCCCATGCCTCCCTGTCATGCCTCGGTCGATTTTGGGCCCAAAAAAATTTTGAGCCATGGCCTACCCCGAACTCATAGGCAAGAGTACATGAGCTCGGCCTGAAAATGGTAAGTTCACCCCGTTTCACCCGTTTGAACCCTAAATTTGCCTCATCCATACAAACGGTCCACACTAGGCTGCTCCCAAGTATCCCTATTACGCCATGGTCTATTTTGGCCCCAAAAGACGTCAGAGTAACGGGCCCACCTCGGACTTATTGGCGACGGTACATGAGCCACGCCTGAAATTAAAAAGTTTGCCCCACTTCAGCCATTTGACCACCGCTCCCAAGCCTTCCCAGCATACCTCGATCAATTTTAGTCCAAAAATACTCTCGATTAATGGGCCCACCCCTGGGCTTATAGGCTGCGGTACTCGAGCCCGGCCTGAAAATGGCCAGTTCGCCTAGTTTCTCCCGTTTGAACCCTAAATTGGCCTCATCCATACAAACAACCCACACTAGGCTGCATCCAAGCCTCCCTAGCATGCCTCAGTCAATTTTGGGCCCAAAAGACGCTCGAGCCATGGGCCCACCCCGAGCTCGTAGGCAACGGTATACGAGCCCAACCTGAAAATGGCCAGCTCCCCTTATTTCACCCGTTTGAACCCCAAATTGGCCTCATCCACACAAACGGCCCATATTAGGCAGCTTCTAAGCCTCTCTAGCATGCCTCGATAGATTTTGGGCCCAAAAGATGCTCAAGACATGGGCCCACCCCAGGCTCGTAAGCAGCGGTACACGAGCCTAGCCTGAGAAATGGCCAGTTTGCCTTGTTTAACCCGTTTGAACATGAAATTGGCCTCATCCACTCAAATATCCCACACTAGGCCACTCCCAGGCCTTCCTGGCATGCCTCGATCAATTTTGGGCCCAAAAATGCTCGAACCATGGGCCCACACCCGGGCTCATTGGCAGCAGTACACGAGTCCAGCCTGAAATTATCTAGTTCACCCTGTTTCGTCCGTTTGAACCCTAAATTGGCCTCATCCACACAAATAGCCCATACTAGACCGCTCCCAAGCCTCCCTTTCACGCCTCAATCGATTTTAGGCCAAAAAAACACCCGAGCCATGGGCCTACCCCTGAGCTCAGCCTAAAAATGGCCAGTTTACTCTATTTTGCTCGTTTAAACTCCAAATTGGCTGCATCCACACATACGGCCCATTCTAGTCCACTCCCAAGCCTCTCTGGCATGCCTTGATCAATTTTAGGCCCAAAAGATGTCCGTTCCATAGGCCTACCCCTGGGCTCGTCGGCAGCGGTACACGAGCCTGACCTAAAAATAGCTAGTTTACCCCATTTTGCCCATTTGAACCCTATTTGGCCTCATCCACATAAACGGCCCACACTAGGTCGCTCCCAAGCCTCCTTGCATGCCTTGGTCGATTTTAGGACCAAAACATGCCCGATCCACTGGTTCATCCCTAGGCTTATAGGCGGCGGTACACGAGCCCGACTTGAAAATGGCCAGTTCACCCTATTTTGCCTGTTTGAACCCCAAATTGGCCTCATCCACACCAACAGCCCACATTATGTCGCTCCCAAGCCTCCCTAGCATGCTTCAGTTGATTTTGGGCCCAAAATATGCCTGATCCATAGGCCCACCCTTGGGATCGTAGGTGGCGGTACATGAGCTCGGCCTATAAATAGCCAGTTCGCCCTTTTTGCCCATTTGAACCCTAAATTTGCCTCATCCACCCAAACAGCCCAAACTTGGCAGCTACTAAGCCTCTTTGGCATGTCTCGGTTAATTTTGGGCTTAAAATATGCCCGAGCCACTGGCCCATCCCTGGGCTCATAGGCGGCGGTACATGAGCCCTGCCTGAAAATGGCCAATTTTTCCCGTTTTGCCCATTTGAACCCCAAATTGGCCTCATCCATACAAACGGCCCATACTAGCCTGCTCCCAAGCCTCCTTGGCAAGCCTCGATCAATTTTGGGACCAAAATATACCCGAGCAATGGGCCCACCCCCAGGATCGTAAGCGGAGATACACGAGCCCAGCCTTAAATGGCCAGTTCATCCCGTTTCACCCGTTTGAACCCCAAATTTGCCTCATCTACACAAATGGACCATACTAGGCTACGCCCAAGCCTCCCTTGCATGCCTCGGTCGATTTTAGGCCCAAAAGATGCCCAAGCCATGGGACCACCCCCGGCCTCATAGGCGGCAGTACACGAGCTCGCCTTGAAAATGGACATTTCACCCTATTTTCCCATTTGAACCACAAATTGACCTCATCCACACAAACGACCCATACTAGTCTGCTCTCAAGTCTCCCAGGCACGTCTCGGTTGATTTTGGGCCCAAAATACGCCTGATCCATGGGCCCACCCCAGGGTCGTAAGTGGTGGTACATGAGCCCCGCCTGAAAATGGCCAGTTCACTCCGTTTTGCCCATTTGAACCCCAAATTTGCCTCATTCACACAAATGACCCACACTAGGCCACTCCCAAGCCTCCTTGGCACGTCTAGGTCAATTATGGGCTCAAAAGATGCCCAAGCCACAGGCCCATCTATAGACTTGTAGGTAGCGGTACACGAGCCCAACCTGTAAATGTCAAGTTCGCTCTATTTTGCCCATTTGAACCCTAAATTGGCCTCATCCATTCAAATGACCCATACTAGGCCTCTCCCAAGCCTCCCTGGCATGCCTCGATCAATTTTGGGCCCAAAAGACGCCCAATCACAGGCCCACCCTAAGCTCGTAGGCGGGACGGTACACGAGCCCGGCACAAAAATGGTCAGTTCACCCCGTTTTGACTGTTTGAACCGTAAATTGGCCTCATCTACACAAACGGCCCAAGCTCCCTGGCATGCCTCGGTTGATTTTGGGCCCAAAAGATACCCGATCCATAGGCCCACCCTCAAGCTCATAGGTAGTGGTACATGAGCCCAGCCTGGAAATGGCCAGTCCATTTCACCCATTTGAACCCTAAATTTGCCTCATACACACAAATGGCCCACACTAGACCACTGCCAAGCCTCCTTGGCACGCCTCGATCAATTTTGGGCTCAAAATTTGCTCTATCCAGGGGCCCATCCCTAGGCTCATAGGCGATGGTACACGAGCCCAACCTGAAAATGACTAGTTTACCCCATTTCGCTTGTTTGAACCCTAAATTGGCCTCATCCATACAAACAGCCCACACTAGGCCGCTCCCAAGCCTCTCTGGCACACCTCGGTCGATTTTGGGCCCAAAATATACCCAAGACATATGCCCACCCCCGGGCTCATATGTGGCGGTACACAAGCCAGCCTAAAAATGGCCAATTCGCCCTGTTTCGCCTGTTTGAACCCCAAATTGGCCTTATCTACACCAACAACCCATATTAGTTTGATTCCAAGCCTCCCTAGCATGCCTCGATCAATTTTACGCCTAAAAAATACTCGATCCATGGGCCCACCCCCGGGATCATTGGCGACGGTACGTAAGCCCAGTTGAAAATGGCCAGTTTTCCTCGTTTTGCCCTTTTGAACCCCTAATTGGCCTCATCCATACAAACGGCCCACACTAGGCCACTCCCAAGCCTCCCTGGCATGCCTCGGTCGATTTTTGT
>NC_061115.1:220347199-220382587 GCF_002878395.1 Capsicum annuum
GTTCTGCCTCACTCTGATGATGTCCTATGATGGCTTACCACACTTGTGACGGCGTGTAGCAAATGTCGTTAGACCTTTAGCTTATTTCACCATGTTCTGCCTCTCTTGACGGCATATTCTGATGGCTTACCACACTTGTGACGACATATTAAGAATGTCGTCACCTTTATCCAGCAACTCCTCTTCACTGTTCTTCCTGACGCCTTTTTCTGGTAGCTTACCACATCTCTTATGGCTTGCAAGAAATGTCGTCAGACTCATATATCAGCTTACTTGTACCGGATTCTATTCTTTTGCTCCATTGTTATTTATTTCCATGCATCTTGACTTTCGTACAAAATCTTAAGAAATAACATCAAAAACACCAATAATTACTTAAGAACTTACAATTATTTCAAGTTAAAAAGTCTTAAATGTTCTACAAGAATCTAGCACATCAACACTCTCAACTTAAAACAATTTCTTGTCCTCAAGCAACTACATAACACCATACTACGATGCTTAACCAAGAGACACATAAGATACCTATCACAGTTGATTATCAAGTTTAGCTCAAAACTCATGCCACTCTTGACATTCAATTACTTATAAATCCAATTGTGCATATCAATGAAGATTAACAATGCGACTCAAAAGAATCAAGATATGGCATCAATTCAGCAACAATAACCATGCATATATCAATATTCCACTATCCAAACCAGTTAACAGCTAGCAATGCAACCGATGTGCCCTTTCAATAAATAAGTCCCTCCTCACTCATATATGAACTCAAGCATGTCAATGTGGGGACGGTCAAGAGACACTCACTCTTAGAAAGAAATTTCAATCAATGCATGTCAAATATCATATGCTTGCCCTTATTTTTATTACCAAGGTGTCCAGACAGGTAAGCTAGGATCACTATAGGTCTTTTCTTCGGCTTGTAATATAGCCTAAGGGCTGGTATGATATTCAATGGCATTTAGAGTGACTAAGACTCCTTGGCAATACCTTAACTTTTGGGGTTCACTTATTAACCTTTTTCTTCTTTTTCTCCTTTTCTTGATCACACATTATTCAGGATGGATGTGGCTTTTCTTTTTCACCACCCAGCTTTTTATTCTTTTTCACTTATTCTTTTCCTGTTATTCTACCTTTCTTCATACTCAGTTTACATCACGCCCCCCTATGATAGCCACCCTCAACTTAGGTTGTTTACCTAAGTCTACGTGCACAGTGTCCAAGGAGGACCAGGGCCAAACAGGTTCATTATGATCTAAACGGGAAGGTATAGGTCTCATAGAAAGAAATGGTCATCAAAATAAGGATCAAGAGATATCATGCATACAGGGAAGGTCATTTAGGCAAAAAGTGACTTAAAAATCAAAATGGCCTATGATCCTTTCCTAACCCATATCTTTCAACCAAGGTAAGACTAACCGGGCAAGTTCTGGATTTAACACACAAAGGGAACTAAGTAGTATCTCACATACACATGGCACAAAGGTGCATCACAAGCTACTACCTATCCGGTTCATGCAATTTTTTAGCAGTGGATATCATGTCACTAGTACTAATGCCATAACAGGATGCACAGTGGTCACACATAAATGTATATCACACAGTTATAAAACAGACCAACGGAGAGGTGTTTATCAGTCTCAAAAATCAACAAAAATATGTCAACTGTTCTAGGTACTTATTTTTCTCCAGTTAACGACAACACATCACAAAACAAACACAGTAAACCTAAAGATGCCGGCTCTACTAGGAACAAGACTCCGAAAAAAAGAGACACGACAACAAAAACCCCAGGAGGACATCAACACCCATAAGTATCCCCACCCTCAACTTAATATCATGCATTGTTCCCAACACGAAAAATCAAAACAAGAGAGTTAGAAACATACATGTGGCACCATGGGTGCGAAGATCTGATGTCAATCACATAATACGAATACAAACAACAAATTACCTTGGGTTGCCTCCCAAGAAGCGTCTAGTTTAATGTCGCGGCACGACCCAACTCAGCTTTTTCCTCCACCTTGAGGATATGAATTTTACCCCCAACTTAGAGTCCATCTTCTTGCCTCACTCATAGCAAGGTGGTACAAAGATTAAGAAGTCGAGTAATGAATGATGCATGGTAAACAACTCAACCTTAAAGTGAGGTGTGGTTTTATGTTGCTTATCAAGTGTAAAATAAAGAATATAGGATTCTTGTTCCTCATCTTCACAGGCTTCCACTAGTTTCGATGATTCCACAGACAATATATCATTTAAACATAATGTGGAAAAATGCTTCGAGTGTGGCCCAACAAATCCTACTTTAAAATTTACACTATCCTCTACATACTTTTATTCATCATCTCAACATTTTTACTTTGAATTGGTTTAGAGTCTTCATAAGAGATTGGCTTGGCTTATTCTTTTGCCTCTAGCACCATTTCCTCAATCTTGGCATCATCCCTCATGGTTGGCTCGGTTGGTTGGGAAATCTCCAAAGGTTGATCAACATCAAGCTCATCATCAGTATATGAATCTTGATCTTCATTGTCACACTCTTCCATTATTTTAAATGATTCCACAGACAAGATATCATCTAAACATAATGTCGAAAAGTGTTTTGGATGACTGACCTCGATATCCATCTCTTCTATCCTTTCTCTTCCCTCATTAAATGCCTTAATGTCTTGACGTATGTCACATATGGTATCATTCGTTGTGTCTATACGATCCAACATTAGTTGAAGCATAGCTTCAATGTCACTCTTTCCAGTGCTTCATTCTTCCTTTTCTTGACCATAAGACCTATCATACTCATAAAAAGAACTAGAACCTGGGTTAGCGTAATAGGGGGAAGGGGCATTTGGGCAATCACTCCAATGTCCATCTTGGCCACCACATAAAGAACAATTACACTCCCGGTAGGATGGAGATAGTGTACATATCTCTCTCCGAGGAGCATATCTACAATCTTGCCAAAAGTAGGGTCCATCACAATATGGACATGGATCATCCAGATAAGATTTCCAACCATCAAACTTACTTTCAGTTCATGATGCCATAGTAAGAAATAAACAAAAATAAAGAAAATCTACCTAACACAAGAACAAAGAAAATCACAACAAATATTTACAAGTTTGAATTCCAGCAAGTAAGCTAAAATTCCAAACTCACTCAATACGCCAAATTGTTCTCCGACAACGGCGCTATTTTTGATAACGCTCAACTTATACCTCAAATTAGTGTAAGGCGGTCGTCGTCAATATATTTACCAACTTTGGAGTCGGGGTTGAATCCACAGGGAACAATGTGAGTGGCGATTAAGCTAATTTGAAGTTACATCTACAAGTTCAATTCAAAAAAATGGTACAAAAATATAAAATTAAGATCGGGGTTTTGAAAGTATCAAGTAATGTTATCACTTCAATATTAATGTTTGTAATCAATATAAATGGGAAACTAGAGCTATGTTCACCAAGGGTTTTGGGAATTGACAGATACTAGGTAATGCCAGAGATTCTCGGAATGATTAGAATAGCAGAATATCCCTGACGATTATACTATCTGACTTATCTCTCGACCTTACCAAAAAATTTATTATCTAATTCTCTCAAACTTAGATAACTTATCTATTTGCAATAGGATGTTATATCAGGTAGATTAATTTAGTTACGACATTAATCATTATACAGAAGGTTGGTAGCTTCCGAGTCCCTGTTCATAATTCTCGTCCTCTAGTCTATTTCTCCGTTAGAATCAAATAAAACCTAAGACATAACCTAATGTTTGCAACTACTAGATTTCAGTTAAAGCCACAGAATTCCAAGATGTTCTACTACTCCTTGAATCCGTTAAACACCTAGCATCATATCAAACCCTAATCCTTGGATCCCATAACCCCGGCTAATGGAATTAGCCGCTTATGATTTGATGAAAGAAATCACAAGTTGAATTCATGATGATAAGGATAACTTACGATTAGAGGGAAAACAACAAGTATTTTCTTCGATTGAATCACAAGGTAGAAACCCAAAAATAGTTGATAAAAATAAGAAGAAGAATTTGAGTAAGAGAGCAATGTTACGTGCCTCTCTTTCCTGGGTTAATTGTCTGATAGATGAATTATGAATCCCCCCTTAAAAAAACCCTAAAAGATGTTATTTATACTAAAGCCTAATTAAGTTAATAAAATAACAAAATCATAGCTGGGCTCAGATTTAGGTGATGCCATATTGGTGTTGGTCGTCAGGCTTCTAACAGCGTCTCAGATATGTCATCAGAAGTCATGCCATCTTGACCCATTATGCCTCACTCTGATGATGTCCTATGATGGCTTACCACACTTGTGACGGCGTGTAGCAAATATCGTCAGACCTTCAACTTATTTCACCATGTTCTACCTCACTTGATGGCATATTCTGACGGCTTACCTCACTTGTGATGACATATTGAGAATGTCGTCACCTTCATCCAACAACTCTTCTTCACTGTTCTTCCTGACGCCTTGTTCTGGTAGCTTACCATAACTCTGACGGCTTGCAAGAAATGCCGTCAGACTTATATCAGCTTACTTGTACCAAATTTTACTCTTTTGCTCCATTATTATTTATTTCCATGCATCTTGACTTTCCTACAAAATCTTAAGAAATAATATCAAAAACACCAATAATTACTTCAGAACTTATAATTATTTCAAGTTAAAAAGTCTTAAATATGCTTAAAAAATCTAGTACATCATCCTACCCTCGAGCTCGTAAGCGGCGGTATACGAGCTCGGCCTTAAAATGGCCAGTTCACCCTATTTCGCCCGTTTGAACCCTAAATTGGCCTCAACCATACAAAGGGCCCATACTAGGTCGCTCCCACGCCTCCCTGGCATGCCTCGATTGATTTTAGGCCCAAAAAACGCCCGAGCCACGGGCTCACCCCCAAGTTCGTAGGCGGCGGTACCTGAGCCCAGCCTGAAAATGGACAGTTCACCCCGTTTTGCCCATTCGAACCACAAATTGGCCCCATCCACACAAACGGCCCAGACTAGGCTGCTCCCAAGCCTTCCTAACACGCCTCGGTCGACTTTTGGCCAAAAAGAGGCCTGATCCATAGGCCCAACCCCGAGATCATAGCGGCGGTACACGAGCCCGGCCTGAAAATGGCCAGTTCACCCCGTCTCACCCGTTTGAACGCTAAATTTTCCTCATCCACACAAATGGCCTACACTAGGCCGTTCCTAAGCCTCCTTGAAATGCCTCAAGTGATTTTGGGCCCAAAATATGCCTGAGCCATGGGCCCACCCCCGTGCTCGTAGGCAGCGGTACACGACCACGACCTGAACCCTAATTGGCCTCATCCACACAAACGGCCCACACTAGGCCATTCCCAAGCCTTTCTGGCATGCCTCGATCAATTTTGGGCCCAAAAGATGTTCGAGCCACGGGCCCACCCCTAGGCTCATAGGCGGCGGTACACGAGCCCGGCTTGAAAATGGCCAATTCACCCCATTTCACCGTTTGAACCCTAAATTGGCCTCATCCACGCATACGGCCCACACAAGGCTTTTCCCAAGCCTCCCAGGCATGCCTCAGTCGATTTTGAGCCCAAAAGACGCCCGATCCATGGGTCAACCCCGGGCTTATAGGCCACGATACACGACCACAGCCTGAAAATGGCTAGTTTGCCCCGTTTTGCCTGTTTGAACACCAAATTGGCCTCATCCACACAAACGGCCCATACTAGGCTGCTCCCAAGCCTCCCTAGCATGCCTCAGGAAATTTTTACCCAAAATATGCCGAGCCACGAGCCCACGCCCGAGCTCGTAGGCGGCGGTACATGAGTCCAGCCTGAAAATGGCCAGTTCACCCTATTTTGCCTGTATGAACCCCAAATTGGCCTTATCCATACAAACAACCCACACTAGGTAGCTCCGAAGCCTCTCTGGTATACCTCAGTCAATTTTAGGCTCAAATGACGTTCGAGCCATGGGCCCACCCTCGGGCTAGTAGGTAGGGGTATACGAGCCTGGATTGAAAATGGCTAATTTTCCCTGTTTTGCCCGTTTGAACCCCAAATTGGCCTCAGCTACTTCCAAGGATGATTTAGGGCTAAAAACGCCTGAACCACGGTCCCACTTACAGGCTAGTTGGTAGCGGTACATGAGCCCGGCCTAAAAATGACTAGTTTGCCCCATTTTGCCCGTTTGAACCCCAAATTGGCCTCATCAAAACAAACGGCCACACTAAGCCGCTCCCAAGCCTCCCTTGCATGTATCGATCGAGTTTGGGCCTAAATGATGCCTAAGCCATGGGCCTAGCCCCGGGCTCGTAGGTGGCGGTACACGACCCCAGCCTAAAAATGGCCAGTTCACCCCATTTTATACGTTTGAATGCTAAATTAGCCTCATCCACACAAACGGCCAACACTAGGCCGGTACAAAGCCTCTCTGTCATACCTCAGTCAATATTAGGCCCAAAATACACCCGATCCATGGGCCTTCCCCTTGGATCATAGGCGGCGGTACACGACCCTAGCTTGAAAATGGCCAGTACGCCCCGTTTCACCCTTTTGAACCCTAAATTGGACTCATCCATACAAACGTCCCATACTACGCAGCTCTCAAGACTTCTTGGCATGTCTCGGTAGATTTTGGGGTTTGAAGACACCCGATCCAAGGGCCCACCTCGATCTCACAAGTGGCGATACACGACCCCAGCCTGACAATGGCAAGTTCGCCCTGTTTTGCCCATTAGAACTCCAAATTTTCCTCATCCACACAAATAACCCACACTAGGCCGCTCCCAAAACTCCCTGGCAAGCCTCGATCAATTTTGGGCCTAAACGAGGCCCAAACTATGGGCCCACCCTCGAGCTCGTAGGCGACGGTACACGAACCTGGCTTGAAAATGGCCAGTTCACTCCGTTTAGCCCGTTTGAACCCCAAATAGACCTCATCCACACAAACGGCCCACACTAGGCCGCTCCCAAGCCTCCCTAGCATACCTCAATTATTTTTGGGCCCAAATGACACCCGAGCCACGGCCCATACCCAGGCTTGTAGAAAGCGGCACACGAGCCTGGCCTAAAAATTCCCAGTTTGCCCTGTTTTGCCCGTTTGAATCCCAAATTGGCCTCATCCGCACAAACAACCTACACTAGGCCGCTCCTAAGCCTCCTTGGAATGCCTCAAGCGATTTTAGGCCCAAAAGATGCCCGATCCATGGGCCCACCCCCATGCTCGTAGGCAGCGGTACACGACCCTGGCCTGAAAATGGCCAGTTCGCCCCATTTCACCCATTTGAACATCAGATTGGACTCATCTACACAAACGACCCACACTAGGCCACTTACAAGCCTCCCTAGCATGCCTCGGTGGATTTTGGGCCCAAAAGATACAGATCCATGGGCGCACCCCAGGCTCGTAGGCGGCGGTACACAAGCCCGGCCTTAAAATGGCCAGGTCACCCTGTTTGAACCCTAAATTAGCCTCATCCACACAAACGGCTTGCACTAGGCCACTCCCAAGCCTCCTAGGCCTGACTCAGTCAATTTTGGGCCCAAAAAACACCCGAACCATGGGCCTACCCCCGAGATCATAGGCGGCGGTACATGACCATAGCCTAAAACTGGCAAGTTTGCCCTGTTTGAACCCCAAATTGGCCTCATCTACACAAACAGCCCACACTAGGCTGCTCCCAAGCCTCCTGGCATGCCTCGATTGATTTTGGGCCTAAAAGATACTCGATCCATGAGCCCACCCCCAGGATCGTAGGCGGCGATACACGAGCTCAGCCTGAAAATGCCCAGTTTGCCCTGTTTGAACCCCAAATTGGCCTCATCCACACAAACGGCCCAAATAGGCTACACCCAGGCCTCCCTAGCATACCTTGGTCGATTTTGGGCCCAAAAAAACCCAAAATATGGGCACGCCCCTGGGCTCGTAAGTGGTGGTACACAACCTCAGCCTGAAAATGACCAGTTCACCCCATTTCTCTCGTTTGAACCCTAAATTGGCCTCATCCACACAAACTGCCCGCACTAGGCCGCTCCCAAGCCTTCCTGGCATACCTCGATCGATTTTAGGCCCAAAAGACGCTCGATCCATGGGCCTACTCCTGGGCTCGTAGGAGGTGGTACATGAGCCCGGCCTGAAAAGGGCTAGTTTGCCCTGTTTTGCCTATTTGAACCCAAAATTGGCCCCATCCACACAAACAGACCATAATAGGCCACTCACAAGCCTCCCTGACATGCCTCGGTTGATTTTGGGCCCAAAATACAATTGAGCCATGGGCCCACCCCCAAACTCGTAGGCGGCAGTACATGACCCCGGCCTGAAAATGGCCAATTCACCCCGTTTCGCCTTTTTGAACTGCAAATTGGCCTCATCCACACAAACCTCCCACACTAACTCTCTCCCAAGCTTCCCTGGAATGCCTCGATTAATTATGAGCCCAAAAGATACCCGAGCCATGGGCCCACTTTCGGGATCATAGAAGATGATACATGAGCCCGGCCTGAAAATGGCCAGTTTGCCCTATTTCACCTGTTTGAACCCCAAATTAGCCTTATCCACACAAACGGCCCACACTAGGCTTCTCCTAAGCCTCCCTAACATGCCTCGATTGAGTTTTCACCAAAATATGCTCGAGCCACGAGCCCACCCCCAAGATCATAAGCGGCGGTATACGAGCCTAGCCTAAAATGGCCAGTTCGCCCGATTTTGCCCGTTTGAACCCAAATTTTCCTCATCCACGAAAACGATCGCACCCAAGCCTCCCTGGTATGCCTCGGTTGATTTTGGGCTAAAAGATGTCTGAGCCACGGGTCCACCCCCAGGCTCATAAGCGGCGGTATACGAGACCAGCCTTAAAATGGACAGTTTGCCTTGTTTTGCTTGTTTGAACCTAAATTGGCCGCAACCACACAAACGGACCATACTAGGCCGCTCCCACACCTCCCTACTATGACTCGATCAATTTTAGGCCCAAAAAACACCTAAGCCATGGGACCACCCCCAGGTTCGTAGGTGGAGGTACACGAGCCCGGCCTGAAAATGGCCAGTTCTTCCCATTTTGCCCGTTCGAACCCCAAATTGGACTCATCCATATAAACATCCCACACTAGGCCACTTTTAAGCCTCCCTGGCACACCTCAGTCTATTTTTGGCCTAAAAATGCCCAAGACACAGGCTCTCCCCCGAGCTCATAGGCGGCGGTACATGAGCCCAATTTAAAAATTGCCAGTTCGCCTAATTTCGGTTGTTTGAACCTGAAATTGGCCTCATCCACACAAACAGCCCATACTAGGCCATTTCTAAACCTACCTGGAATATCTCGAGTGATTTTAGGCCCAAAAAATACCCGATCCATTGGCCCACCTCCATGCTCGTAGGTCGCTATACGACCCCAGCCTGAAAATGGCTAGTTTGCCCTGTTTCACCCATTTGAACCCCAAATTAGCCTCATCTACACAAACGGCCCACACTAGGCCGCTCCCAAGCCTCCCTGGCATGCCTCGGTCAATTTTGGACCCTAAAGATACCTGATCCATGGGCCCACCCCTGGGCTCGTAGGCGGCGGTACACGAGCCTGGCCTGAAAATGGCCAATTCACCCCGTTTCACCCGTTTGAACCCTAAATTAGCCTCATCCACACAAACAGGACACACTAGGTCGGTCCCAAGCCTTCCAGGCATGCCTCAGTTAATTTTTTGGCCCAAAAAATACCCGAGCCATGGGCCCACCCCCGGGCTTGTAGGCGGAAGGTACACGACCACAGCGTGAAAATGGCTAGTTTGCCTCATTTTGCCTGTTTGAACCCTAAATTAGCCTCACCCATACAAACGGCCCACACTAGGCCACTCCCAAGCCTCCCTGGCATGCCTCAGTCGATTTTGGCCTAAAAGACACCCGAGCCATGGGCCCACCCCCAGGGTCGTAGGCGGCGGTACATGAGCCTGGCCTAAAAATGGGCAGTTCACCCTATTTCGCCTATTTGAACCCAAAATTAGCCTCATCCACACAAACGGCCCACACTAGGCAGCTTCCAAGCCTCCCTAGCACACCTTGGTCAATTTTAGACTGAAATAATGCCTGAGCTATGGGCCCACCCTCGGGCTCGTAGGCGGGGGTACACAAGCCTGGCTTTAAAATGGCTAGTTTGCCCTATTTCGCCCGTTTGAACACCAAATTTGCCTCATCCACACAAACGGCCCATACTAGACTGCTTCTAAGGTCGATTTGGGGCTAAAAAAAACTAAACCACAGGCCCACCCACAGGCTCATAGGCGGTGGTATATGAGCCCGACCTAAAAATGGCCAGTTGGCCTCTTTTTGCCCATTTGAACCCCAAATTGGCCTCATTCACATAAATGGCCCACACTAGGCCATTCCCAAGTCTCTCTTTCTTTCCCTAATCAATTTTGGGCCTAAATGATGCCTGAGCCATGGGCCCAGCCACGAGCTCATAGGCAGCGGTACACGACCACAGCCTAAAAATGGCCAGTTCGCCCCGTTTTACACGTTTGAATGCTAAATTAGCCTCATCCATACAAACAGCCCACACTAGGCCGCTCCAAAGCCTTCCTGGCATACCTCAATCGATTTTAGGCTAAAAAAACACACGAGCCACGGGCGCACCTCTGGGCTCCTAGACGGTGGTACACGACCCCAGCTTGAAAATGGCCAGTACGCCCCGTTTCGCTTGTTTAAGCCCTAAATTGGCCCCATACACACAAACAGCCCACACTAGGCAATTCCCAAGCTTTCCTAGCATGCCTCGATAGATTTTGGGCTTAAAAGACACCCGATCCAAAGGCCCACCCTAGGCTCATATGCGGCGATACACAACTCTAGCCTGAAAATGACCAGTTTGCCCTGTTTTGCTCGTTTGAACCCTAAATTTTCCTCATCCACACAAACGGCCCAAAATAGGCCACTCGCAAACCTCCCTAGCAAGACTCAATCGATTTTAGGCCTAAACGAGGCCTGAGCCATGGGCCCACCCCGAGCTTGTAGGCGGCAATACACGACCCTGGCTTAAAAATAGACAGTTTGCCACGTTTAGCCCATTTGAACCCCAAATTTACCTCATCGACATAAAAGTCCTACACTAGGCCACTTCCAAGCCTCCCTGGCATGCCTCAGTCAATTTTGGGCCCAAATGATACCTGATCCACAGGCCCACACCTAGACTCGTAGGCGGCGGTACACGACCCCAGCCTAAAAATGGCTATTTCACCCCATTTCTCCTATTCAAACCCCAAATTTGCCTCATACACACAAACGACCCACACTAGGATGCTTCTAAGCCTCCCTGGCATGCCTCGGTTGATTTTGTGCCTAAAAGACTCTCGAGCCATAGGATCACCCCCGATCTCTCAGGCAGCGGTACACGAACCTAACCTAAAAATGGCTAGTTTATCCCATTTCGCTCGTTTGAACCCCAAATTAGCCTCATCCATACAAACGCCCCATACAAGGCTGCTCTTAAGCCTCACTGGAATGCCTCGAGCGATTTTGGGCACAAAAAATGCCCAAGCCATGGGCCCACCCCCGGGCTCGTAGGTAGCGGTACACAACCTCGTCCTAAAAATGGCTTGTTCAGCCCGTTTCACCCATTTGAACCCCAAATTGGCCTCATCCACACAAATAGCCCACACTAGGCCACTTCCAAGCCTCCCTGGCACGCCTCGGTAGATTTTGGGCCCAAAAGATTCCTGAGCCATGGGCCCACCTCCAAGCTCGTTGATTAGAGCCAGAACAACTACTCCAAGAGCACTCATCCATAAACCGGTTACTGCTACAAAATTGATTACGTGTCTATGACTTCATTTCTCGGGAAATCCGTACATCGGAAGATCCTAAATTTGAGACTTTCTATACTAAAAATATTCTCTTAAATGAAGGTATTCGTGCTTGGATGGTGGCTCAAGATCATCCTCATGAAAACCTTATATTTTTTGAGGAGTTTTACCACGTGGAAATGCTCTTTAATAGAACTTTCTCTTTAGTCGAGGTCATGATCAAGATGCCGATTTCGCTTGGTGGGCTGGGAATGCCTGACAACTCAATTTATCCAGGAAAATATTGGGAGCTCATGTAGCTTATGCTGGATTAATTGTATTCTGGGATAGAGTAATGAACCTATTTGAAGTGGCTAATTTCATACCGAAGAAGCCAATGTATGAACAAAGATTCATTTTACTTCACCATCTAGCTACTCTAGGTTGGGGGTAGGTCCTGGTGGGGAAGTTAGAGACATTTTTCCATATTTTGTATCTGGCGTACTTCACTTAATTTCCTCTACAGTATTGGGCTTTGGTGGTATTTATCATGCACTTTTGGGTCCTGAGACTCTTGAAGAATCTTTTCCATTTTTTGGTTATTTACTAAATCCCCCCTTTGGAGGGGAAAGATGGATTGTTAGTGTGGATGATTTAGAAGATATAATTGGATGTCACGTATGGTTAGGTTCCATTTGTATACTTGGGAGAATCTGGCATATCTTAACCAAACCCTTTGCGCGGGCTCACCGTACGGTGTGCTTGTATGGTCTGGAGAGGCTTACTTGTCTTATAGTTTGTTTGAGTGCTTTATTTGTTTTTGGTTTCATTGCTTATTACTTTGTCTAGTTCAATAATACCATGTATGCTAGTGAATTTTATGGGCCTACTGGACCAGAAGCTTCTCAAGCTCAAGCATTTACTTTTCTAGTTAGAGACCAACAGCTTAGGGCTCTTCTTATCTCTTTCATTAACGAGTTTAGTACATACAAATCTAACGGTAGTTCATCTCCTTCCGAGCTCACATTCATTTTTCAGTGTATGCTTCCCATCTCTATCTTTCTACCGGCAGGCACATCTGTCCTTTGCATCATCGATAATGAATGAAAGTCAGTCTCACCCCCTTGTTACTTAAAGGGAAAGCCAGAGAAGGGCAATTCAACTAAGGAAAGAATAACAATAACAAGAATTGCTTAAGTAAAGTAGTCCCATTTCTTTTTTTCGGTATACCGCTCTGCGAGCAGAGCTAATGAACAAAAATATTTCCAAGTATCATGGAAGTTTTGAGGAAGATATGGCTATCTATTCTCCATTTTTTTAACCGTAGTAATGAAGAAAGCAAAGGGTCCGCGTATGTAAATGAGGAGGTCTCTCAAATCAAAAAAAAAGCCCATGGTTGAGTGAGCATAAAGCTCTGCCCTTTTCTTTCCTTTTGAAGCTGCTTTCCCTCCTTACCAACCTGAGGGTAGTATTATATAAGCAAAAGAGTAGGCAAATAGGGAAAAGTGAAATAAGGGGATAGAGGCAGTCAATCGGTAGAAGGCAAGCAACTCTCGTAAGAGGTTTTTTATGCTGGTTCCCCCCGCAGTTGTGCCCCAACTCTACTCCTTGATGAAGTTCATCAATTTCTGCGTTTTCCGTTTGTACTTTACTAAAAGTCTAGTTATATGATTAAGTAGGAAATAATGTAGGTAAAGTAAAAGGGTCAATTACGCTCTATCAGTCTTGGAAGGAGTTCATGGAGTATGCATTCCCGTTTTTGAAATCATAGAGCTCAAGTTTTTTCCCTCTCCTAATCTGAATCGACTCTAATCATAAAAGGGGCATTAGATCGAGGAAATATTGGCGGTCTATCTGCCATATCGTTTATTCTTTCTCGGGCCAATGCTTCATTCTCTGCTTTTTGTACTAGTTTGATAAGATAAAATGAAGAAAACTCTTATCCCCAACGAACTGATTTATGTTTGACGACAGGCTTCTTGACTCCACTGCTACCCACTCGGAGTCGACTATTGATCCGTCTCCCGAGCCCCTTTTCCTTTCGTCCTTGCTTGAACCCTAAACCCTAAACCCAAAAACCCTCTTTCTCTCTCTTCTCTGGTGATTTTTTTCTTCTCCCTGTGCTTCTCCTTGGCAGCCCTTTCATGGATGCTCAGGCCACTGGGCAGCCTCCTTCTGAGGGTGTCCATCCTACCCCCGCCCTAAATTATGCACAAATTCTACAACCCACCACACAAAATCCACCAAAACAGTCCATCCCGGCAATCTCTATAAAACCTATTATTTTCCATCATGGAGAACCCACAGTGCAGTGGAGTTTGGATGAAGTGCAGCGCATGATAATTCATGAAAATCTCCAATATGCAATTGTTGGAAAATTTTCTTATAGCTGGCCAGAAATACATGCTTTACAGAAGCTGATCCCAAGCCAATGTGAAACAAAAGGAGACTGCAATATTTGCTTTCTTTGCAACCGTCATGTGCTAATCAGATGTATGCAACTTGAAGATTATATTCAATTGCTATCTAAACCAGCATACTACATCAAGGATAAGCATATGTATCATCAGATGAGACCGCTAAAGTGGGACCTTTGGTTTGATCCGATGGAAGAGACGTCAGTTGCGATGGCATGGATTTCTTTTCCTACTTTACCACCTCATTATTTTGTGAAGGAGGCACTTTTTTCTTTAGCTTCTTCCGTAGGGAAGCCACTCCAAGTTGATTTAGCTACAAAAAATAAAACGCCACCAAGTTGTGCACGTGTAAATGTGGGAAGTTGATTTGCTGGCAGATCACCCAAAGAGAGTCCAAATCCAATGTATTAATCCTTCTACTGGAGAAATAAGGGCCAAGTGGATAAAAATTAAATATGATTTTATGCAAAGTATTGCAAACATTGTTGTTTGCAGAGACATGACGAAGAGGGGTGTAGAGTTCTTCACCCTGAACACATTTCGAATGATAAGAAACAAGAAGATGGTGATAGTGTCGAGCAAACTGATCAACATGCTGCTGCTGGACACATTGATCAAGTGACAAAAAAAATCAACCAATTACTGGTGCAAATCCAAATCGAGGTTCAGGACAACCTGTTATGAACGGGAAAAATTCTAATGTTCCAATTAGAATCTTATCGAGCGACAAGGTTGTTGGGAATATTCAAAATACCTGGCAATGGAGTAAAGGCCAAAATCGACCCACTTTGGTTGATAATAGCAAAAATCAAAATTTAGAAAGTGGAAACAGTGTAGTTACAGGAAAGGAACTGGAAGTTGGTAAGGAACCAGGTGCACCCCTTCAAATTTCAAATAAATATGCAGCTTTAGAGAATAGTGATGGAGAGAATAATCAACTGGATAAGGTGCCACATGAAATTGTTGTAGCTGAAGCAGGTCACACTACTAACTCAAGTAATGTGGATAAGAATTTAAATGCAAATGCCCCTATGTTTAAGCCAAGAAATACCACTGGTTCTCCTGCTAAGGAGAAGAGCACTAAAGAGTGGGTGACTTCTGCCTTTTCCAAAGAGAATGGGGGTCAATTGGTTACTACTAACCAGTCTTGCCAAGAAATCCCATCTCAAACGTATGAGACGACCACAAAGGAAGGATACAGGGAAATAGAAGAAAGTGAAATACATGATTGCAATGTTGATGAACATGGCGATGATCGGAATCAAATAAATAGTCAAGTTCAAGGTGTTTATACCAGCCACAAAATGCCATAAGCAGCAGCGTTAGTTTCAGGGAGACAGTGAAAGAACCTAAAATAATTTCCAAGGAAGATGCAGGTGTGAATCCGATAGTGCAGCAAGGTGATATAACCGTTAGTACGAATGCGTCTGGGCATAAGAATGAGAAAGAAGTAGAGATGACTACTTTTAATAACGTTGCTGAAGTGCGACCAGATGCGCCAGATTGTGAGGATCCTCAGTTTGCGAAGCGAGATTCTAAAAATTCAAATAAGAAGGGGAAGAGGAAAAATAGCAATAACAACAACCAGGAGCAGTCAGGGGCACAACAGAATCGACAAAACAATACCAAAGAATCTCAGGGATAGCTTGTTGTGCCTAACGTTACTCTTCTAGTTGTTGCTTAGAGTGCAAGGCCAGGAGATAAAGATAACGAATTTACCGGCATTGATCGAGATGAGGAATCCACCACTCAAAATTTTCAAAATATTGCGAGGGAAGGGGATTTATCCCCGAGGAAAATATAGAAAGGAAAATCTGGTGGTAAAAAAAGAAAAAAAAAACAAAGGGACAACAGCGTGCCAACTTCAGGTATGCAAACGAGGAGAAGTGCGTCTAAATCCAATAGGTAGCTATGAATAATGCTCTTATCTGGAATATTAGATCAGTTTACACTAAGAAAGCTTTTAAAAGGATTTTGTCAATGCATAAAAAGCACCAGTTTTATCTGATTGGCTTGTCAGAACCTTTTCAACATGCCCATAAAATTGAGAAGTATAGGAGGAGGTTGGGGATGCCTACTGCTTTGTCAAATATTAATGGGAAAATATGCATTTTTATGGATGAGAATTGCGAGGTGACAGTGCTCATAGATACGGAACAATAACTTTCTTTGAAGTTATTCAATAATGAACTCGGCAAGTAGATAATAATTACACTTGTTTATGCAAAGTGTGATTTGGTGGAGCGGGTTGCTTTGTGGGATTCAATGCATTTGAGTGATCCTTGGCTAGTCACAGGTGATTTTAATGTCATTGTTGACGAGGAGGAAAAATATAAAGGGCTTCCAGTATCCATCAGTGAAGCAGAAGATTTCAGGCACTGCATTCAAACATGTAATTTATCTGATTTGGGCTTCAAGGGAAGCATTTTTTCATGGTGGAATGGTCTAACGGACGAAGCTTGTATTTTTAAGAGATTGGACAGGTGCCTGGGCAGTTTTGAATTCCAATAGATGTTTCTGGGATGCAATGTGACTTATTTAATTAGATTTGGCTTGGATCATTCTCTGTTATTGCTTGAGTGCAAGGTTGACAGTCCACAAATTAAGAAATCATTCAAATTTCTAAATTTTTGGACAACTCAGGAGAGCTTTCTGGATGTGGTGCATCAAAACTGGAATTCTGAGTTTGCGGGTAATCCTTTTGTTCAGTTTAATCTGAAGTTGAAGAAGATGAAGAAAATTTTATCAAGTTGGAGCAAAGCAACTTACGGAGACATTTTTCAGAAAATTGCTAATATGGAGGAAGTGATCAAGGTCCTGGAAGTTCAATTCGAACTCGATCTTTCGCAGTAGAACAGACAGAGTTTATTAAAAGCCCAGGCAGAATTGACAAGAGTGATGCATATTAAAGAGGAATTTTGGAAGCAAAAAGCAAATATGAGTTGGTTTTAAGAGGGCGATAGGAATTCTAGACTCTTTCATACACGGATGAATGACAGAAGAAGGAGGATGCAGATAAGGAGGATCCAACAAGATGGTCAGTGGTTAGAATCAACTGAGGAAGTAGCCAATACTGCTGTGAATTTTTTCCAAAAACAATTCACAGAAGAAAGTGTTCCATCAAAGTTTTATATTCTAAAACATGTCCCTAGTATGATCAACATGGAGCAAAATAAAGAGCTGGTTGCCTGGCCAATGAAAGAAGAAGTCAAGAATGCAGTTTTTGGCTTGAATGGTGATAGCGCTGGAGGTCCCGATGGTTAGACTGGAAAATTTTTCCAATTTTGCTGGGAAATAGTAGGAGACGATGTGTGCACAATGGTTATAGAATTTTTTGGAGGTCGACAGCTACCTAGATTTATTACTCACACGAATTTTGTGTTGCTACCAAAGAAGAAGGAGGTGATCACATTCTCTGACATGAGGCCGATAAGCCTAAGCAACTTCGTCAACAAAATCTTTTCAAGAGTAATTCATGATAGATTAGTTGGCATTTTGCCCGAGTTGATATCTTCCAATCAAGATGGCTTTGTGAAGGGCAGAAGCATTGTAGAGAACATCTTACTTGCCCAAGAGATAGTCACCGACATCAGATTGAGGACAAAGGCAGGGCCTAATGTAGTCATAAAGCTTGACATGCAGAAAGCCTACGACAGATTATCATGGTTTTTCTTAACGAAAGTTCTAAGAAAGATGGGGTTCAGCGAGAGGTTTATCAGAATGATTTGTGATATAGTGAATAACAACTGGTACTCGGTTTTGGTAAATGGGCAGCCGTATGGTTTCTTTAAATCTTCCAGGAGAGTAAAGCAGGGGGATCTGCTGTCTCCCACTTTATTTATTTTGGCTGTGGAGGTGATGTCCAGGGGTCTGAATTCTCTGCACAGTGATTTGTATTTTTGCGGCTTTGGTCTTCCTAAATGGATTCCAAAAATTAATCACCTAGCTTATGCAGACGACACCATCATTTTTTGTCTTCGTGCCCTATTTCCTTATAGTTGATTATGGAGGTGCTCACAGATTATGAGAAGGCATCTGGACAGAAAGTCAATAAGGAGAAAACCGCAGTATATATGCATCACTTGGCGGATCCTGTATTGATGGAAAGGGTGCAGCTTGTTACCGGGATTAGTAGAGATGAATTTCCTTGGAAATACTTAGGATGTCCGATCTTTTATAGCAAGCGGAATATGTCATTTTACTTGGACCTCATTCAGAAAGTGTTGGGTAGATTGCAATCCTGGAAAGGGAAATTACTTTCTCACGGGGGAAGAGCAGTTCTTATTTCTCATGTGTTACAAAGCATGCCGATTCACTTGTTATCGGCTGTCGACCCTCCTGATTATGTAATTAAAAAATTACATAAGATTTTTGCTCAATTCTTTTGGAGCAACTTTGTGGGCGATAGAAGCAGGCATTGGGAAAAATGGTTGGAGCTGTGTTTGCCACAGGATGAAGGTGTCTTGGGGTTCAGGTCCATGTTCGATGTGTCCAAGGCTTTATTTACTTGTGGTGGAACTTTAGGACAAAACCATCCTTGTGGAGCGCTTTCATGAGCAACAAATACTCTAAGAAGATTAATTCGGTTATTGTATTATGGAAGGAAGGGTCACACGTTTGGAGGAAAATGTTCGAAGCCAGGGATTTGATTGAGCATCAAATTTACTGGAAGCCTAGGATGGGATCTTCTCAATTTTGGTTTGATAATTGGACGGGTCTTGGAGCATTATATCAAGTCACTCTAGCTGATTTTTATTGTGATGAGTCGATTCTTAATGTGGCTAATATCGTTAGTGATAACAGGTGGACAAACAATTGTTGAGGAACATTTTACCTGCTAATTTAGCTGAATACATAATAGAAAATATCCAAGTTCCATCACAGTTGCAGGAAATGGATACACCCTACTGGATACTCGAGACTACCGGAGAATTCTCTGTAAAATCTGCTTGGGATTATATTAGATTGATGATAACGCTCAAATTACACTCTTGAATGGGCGTAAGTGATCGATATCAATATAAAACCCAACTAGGTTGGGGTTGAATCCCACAGGGAATAGGGTGTGAACGTCAATTTGTTTACGAAATACTTTACTGGTAGTTCATCGTTTCTGAAAGTTGGGGGTTTAAAGTTCACAATGTATCAATCTTCACTTTCTGAATTTGTAGATTTATTATCAATATAAACGGGAAACCAGGGTTATGATCATCAAAGGTTTTGGGTATTGACAGATACCAGGTAATGTTAGAGATTCTCGGAATGAGTAAAACAACAGAATATCCATGACTATGATACTATCTGACTTATCTCTTGACCTCACCAGACAATTTATTATTTAATTCTCTCAAACTTAGATAATTTATCTATATCCAATCGGATGTTATCTCAAGTAGATTAATCCAGTTATGGCATTAATCATTAAACAGAAGGTTGGTAGCTTCCGAGTCCCTGTTCATAATTCTCGTCCTCTAGTCTATTTCTCCGTTTAAAATCTAAGGCATAATCTAATGTTTGCAACCACTAGATTTCAGTTAAAACCACAGAATTTCAAGATGTTCTACTACTCTTTGAATCCGTTAAACACCTAGCATCATATCAAACCCTAATCCTTGGATCCTATAACCCCGGCTAATGAAATTAGCCGCTCATGATTTGACGAAGAAAATCACAAGTTGAATTCATGATGATAATGATAAACTTACGTATAGATGGAAAACAACAAATAATTTCTTCAGTTAAATCCCAAGTTAGAAACCCAAGAATAGTTGGTAAGAAAGAAACTAAAAATAATTGGCAAAAGAAAACAATGTTCGTATTTCTCCCTCCAAAATTCTTGTTCAGAATAATGAAAACTTCCTTCTTTAAAAACTCTAAAAACTACTATTTATACTAAAGCGTAATTAAGGAAATGAAATAACAAAATCATAGCTGGGCTCGGATTTAGGTGGCGCCATATTGGTGTTGGTCGTCAGTCTTCTGACGGCGTCTCAAATATGTCGTCAGAATTCATTCCATCTTGACCTATTTTGCCTCACTCTGACGATGTCCTATGACGGCTTACCACACTTGTAACGGCGTGTAGCAAATGTCGTCAGACCTACAGCTTATTTCACCATGTTCTGCCTCACTCTGACAGCATATTCTGACGGCTTACCATACTTGTGACGACATATTGAGAATGTTGTCACTCTCATCCAGTAACTCTTATCCACTGTTCTTCTTGACGCCTTTTTTTGGTAGCTTATCATATCTCTGACGGCAAGCAAGAAATGCCGTCAGACTCATATCAGCTCAGTTGTACCAGATTTTATTTATTTTGTTCATCTTTCCAATGTTTTCCTCTCATCCTTGCTACAACTGCAATATCACAAGAAAACGATCAAAAACAATCAAAAGTTGCTTAAGACTTTGCAATTATTTAGAGTTAAAAACCTCAAATGTGTTAGCATCTGCTCACACATCAACAAGCACTGTGTGATTTAGGAGCAAGTGTTAACCTGATGCCATTGACTATCTATAAGCTATTGGGTCTGGGAAATCCCACACCGACCAACATGAGGCTGGTAATGGCCGATAGATTAGTAAAGCGACATTAACTTACATTAAAAAAAATATATCAAATATAACATTCAAATTATGTACAACGTAATGTTTATCTTTTACTAATGTTTCAATTTATAAAATAAATATTTTCCTTTATACATACGTTAAATGACCTTAAACATGCATAATCTTTATATAATGAATACGTGTGTATATATATCATACCGTTGGGATAGACCATTGAAAATTGCTATATACGTATTTGAAAGCTGAAAACTGATGTTTATAGTACGTATTTGAAAGGTGATGTTTATAGTACGTATTTACAGTAATAATAATGTAATATATAATCGATAATTCATTAGAATATAACGAACGTGTTCTATTATAAGGTAATATACTTATGGATGTGATATAAATAGTACGAATTCAAGAGTTTATATATATATATAGAGAGAGAGAGAGAGAGAGATGGATGGATGGATGGATGGATGGGTAGGTAGGTAGGTAGGTAGGTAGGCAGGTAGGTAGGTAGGTAGGTAGGTAGACAGATAGACAGATAGACTGATAGACAGAGACAGATAGACAGATAGACAGATAGATAGATATGATGTAGTGATCGATTGATGAACAATGTAGTAGGTATATTAATGACATAAAATAATGTAATCTATAATTCATTTGAGTATTTGTGAAATAAGTTGTATATTATTATTATGGGGTAGTAAAATCGTGTATGTGATGTTTATAGTACGTATTTTAAAACTGATAGACAATTGAATATATGTATATATACGTATATCTCGTGTAGTGACGTATGTAGTAATCGAAAGCTAGATAACCGAATCTAAATATCAAAATATTTTGATTGATACGTTGATATATATCAAAATATTGAGATAGTAGATATACTATTTCGGGTCAATGTAGACACGCATATGTTTTTGAAGTTGTAATAACGTAAGACTAGTATTACGAGGTATATGAGAGGGGGAGGAAAGAAGAAGGGGAAGGGGAGACAGAAAATTGAACGACCGCGCCAAATAACGTAACACAAATAATCGATAATTGATTTGATTAAGACGTTGTATTATGAGCGAGGTATATGTATATATCAATGAATTTTGCAAATTACGATAAATTTTTGGCTAATTATCTTTTAATTACGATATTATATATATATATATATATATATATATATATATATATATTTATAATATAAATCATAATTCGCAAAATTCATTGATATTATTATATTATTGAGAAATATACTACTCCTGTTAATGTGTTGATAAAATAACCAACTATCTGATTTGTACATATACGCATTGCGCTAATATGATGAAAACATAATTAATTATAGGATTTAATATTTTTATTAAAATTGAGTACATGTGATTGTTTTTCTATAATAACTATTGTAAAACTAACTCAAACACTTATATTTTACTTTGTGATCATTTTTGTAAAATTTTAATTAACTTAATTTATTAATATTTTTTAAAACTAATTAATAATTTTTTATTTTAACTAATTAAAATATTTTTTTTACTAATTTACGAAGAACGACCACTTGTGTCAGTTTTTCAAAAAAATTCCATAAAACCGACCACTTGTGGTTGGTTTTATGGAAATTTTTTGGGAAAACCGACCACAAGTGGCCGGTTTTCATAAATTAGTTAAAAAAAATTAATTAAATAAACCCAACCCCACAAGGCCCAACCCGCCCCATCGGTTTTTAATAATTTTAAAACAAATAAACCCCAAATCAACCCCCACCCCCGACCCCCCCCGCACACACACAAAATCCCCAAATCCTCAAATCTACCCTATTACCGTCGTTTCCTGCCGCCTCAAGCCCTGATAAGTTCCAAGAACTTCAACTCTTTGTTTTTCTGGTTAGATACTAACTAAAGGGTTTATTATGCTTTGGTACTAATTTTAGTTAGCTCAAAGTAAAAAATGTATTTTTTCTATAAAGCATTTGTTCTAGTTATTATGCTTCATTACATAATTTTAGTTAGTTGAAAGTAAAAAAAGTAATGGAAATTTCGTTTTAGTTAGATCAAGATTCAATTTTAGTTCAAGAAATTTCCTTTTAGTTAGTTGAAGATTCAATTTTAGCTATAAGTTCCCCTCTTTGTGTGTTATAGCAAGTAAATTAGGGTTTATTTATATTGATACTCCATTGTAGTTTTAGTACGTTGGTGGTTTGTTGATGGTGATTTTAAGCTAAAATACAAGAAAATAAGGATGCCAAAAATTTTATTATTTTGAGTAATGATCCAGTTTTGTTAATTCTACTTGCCTAATGGGTTGCTTAGAATTTGATGCTACCGTTTGACAGAATCCGAATTCAGAAAAAGGATTGCTTTGCTATTTTTCCATTGACCGCTTATCTCTTTCACTTTAATTTAGGCCAAGCTAAGGTAAGTTGACTTTCCTCTAATTTGTTATAATGAAGTATTGTTATTTTTCATATTGAAGTTTAGTGAAGCCATGTGTGGCCATGTTCGATTCACTAGCATTGTTGTTATCTTCTTGTTATTGTTCATATTAAAGTCTTGTGACGCCGTGTGTGGCCTTGTTCGATTCACTAGCATTGTTGTTGACATCTTGTTGATCTTGTTGTTGCTTGTTTCTTGTATTGTGAACTTGAACTTGTATCATTTGTATTGTGAACTTGAACTTGTATCATTTGTATTGTGAACTTGAACTTGACTTTAAAGGTGATTTTTTTGTTTAGAATGTGACTTATTTGGTGGCTTAGTTACTTGAAAATAGTTAAGTGTAGGGACTTTAGAGGTGATTTTTTTGTTTAGAACGTGACTTGTTTGGTGACTTAGTTACTTGAAAATGGTTAAGTGTAGGGACTTTAGAGGTGATTTCTTTGTTTTGTATGTGGTTCGATTGGTGACTTAGTTACTTGAAAATAGTTAAGTGTAGGGACTTTAGAGGTGATTTTTTTGTTTTAGATGTGGTTTGATTGGTGACTTAGTTACTTGAAAATGGTTAAGTATAGGGACTTTAAAGGTGATTTTTTCAAAAATGTGACTTGATTGGTGACTTTGTTGGTTGAAAATGATTAAGTATAGGGACTTTAAAGGTGATTTTTTTGTTTAGAATATGACTTGTTCGGTTTAGTTACTTGAAAATGGTTAAGTGTAGGGACTTTAAAGGTGATTTTTTGGTTTAGAATGTGACTTGTTTGGTGACTTAGTGTAATACCCCGATTATGGTAACCGGAACGCTACATGGTGCTAACAATCCCGAAGGACCACTAGCTAACCCATGACTGATATTTGTACTTGTACACTGCATAATATAGAGTATAAATGTGGAATACATAAAACTGTAAGGCCATAAGGTTCAAATCTGATAAAATGTAACATCTAATGGGGTATGAAATACCCAAAACAACTTAAGTAAACTGTCTGAAACATGATAGCCTGGAAAGCCTCTAAAACATGATTTGTCTGAATAAGGAGTTGATGGGACATGTCCCCAACTAACTCCAACTATTGAAGTAAACTAAAATCTGAACTACTGAAATGATAAGGCATCCTGGAATGATGAGGACTCACTACTAGTTTGTCTGTTGATGATCTGAAATCCTACTGCTGCTCTGAGGCTCATGCTTCTAAACCTATGGCGTAAAGTAAAATGTCATAGCACAAATGCGTCAGTACGATGGAATGTACTGAGTATGCATGTGAGGTATGCTAATGCATGGGGTTCATATGCATGAACAATACTAGCTTACTGAACAACATGAACGTGAGAGTACATGCATGAATACATAATAATTAAGATCGTGGAAACATGATAACTGAATCTGAATACTGATATACTTATAACATGAATTTACTGATAACATGAATGACTGTAGCTGACAGTCTTGAATCTGATAGAACTATCTGAGTTCTGTACTGTATCTGAGTTGACTGTATCTGACAGTCCTGATATTCTGAAGAATTATCTGAGTTCTTTTACTGAGACTGAGTAAATGCGCTATAATAGCTGAGCTGGGGTCCAATCTGTGCCTTGATTGGAAGGGTATCAATACCGCGCCACTAGTAAGGACAAACTGTGAGTACCCTAATCTGGCAGGTACTCTAATGAGAATGGTGGGAACCCTAATCTAACACGTTATGCGACCTTATCTACTCTCAACTAGCAGGTATGATGTCTCGACCTACGCTAACTATGTAGTTCTGGAACGCAAGGATCGCTACTAAGAATCATACCCTAATCTGACAGGTGAGTTCCCATCCTTGGGTTCACTCGATGCTAATTACTATTCCCATCTAAATGGACACTAAATATGATTAACTGAACTGTATGTGGACTGAGTTTACTGAATTCTGTTGACTGATAGAATGTTACCAAATTCTGATAATTGACTGAGTTCATGAGATTACTGAGATGTTCCTGAGTCATAAGACTGACTGAAGTCTAAGGATCATGGCTTGACTGTAGGTATCGTGAAAACATGACTTGGATCTAGGCACACAGCTATATTTTTTGGGTACAAGTACCCCCAGGACTTGATAGAAGGAGACTTGACACTTCTTGACATTCTTGAATACATGATCAATCTCAACTATTTATAATAAAATAAGTTGGGGATTTCATGAAGTACATGGTTAACATAATCTTTTATATGGTAGGAATTCATATAATCAAGATCATAATTTCATACCCTAACATCATGGCATTCCAACAACACATTCATTGTTCAATAATAGCGTGGAAACCATTCAAGCATAAGGTTAATAGAACGAATTCATCTTTTATGCCATAATAATTCATAATACATGTTTCTTGTTTCTCTTAAACATTTAACCAAACACCTTACATGCACCATTTAGGTCATAGGCCTAAGGACCAAATTAACACATCATAAACAACAAATTTTACATGTTTTCAACTCACATGATGTCATAGCTTCATAATAACCCATAAAAATCCCAACTTGAAACCATACAACAACAAAATATTTACAACACATGATTTTTAAAACGTGATTCTTGGGCTCCACGGATGAAAGGAATCCATGGATGAACACTATGCATACCTGGGTTGAGTTTTCTTGAAGTTCTTGAACTTGAAGGATTTGAATCTCTGAGTTCTTGGAGAAGATTTAGATTTTATTCTTGGGGATTAATCTTAGAGAGAAAACCCTAATTTTGTTGTTGTGAAAGAATAATGAACAAATGAGCTGAGGTTAGATATAACTGGGTATATATAATCGGATAGTAAAAGACCAAAAAACTCCTGTTAAAACGACTTAAAATTTTCGATTGGGATATGCGACGGTGGGTGGCGACATTCCGTCGCATGGTCGATGGTCCATTGGACTGACCGTCGCACAGAAATAGAACTGGGACTCACTACCTTTTGGCGATGGTGGGGTGCGATGGTCCGTCGCATGGTCGACGGTCCGTCGGACCTCTCCGTCGCACTCAACTAGAGAGTGGACTCACTGCCTCAATGGAACAGTCGTGGTGACGGTCCATCGCTAGTCCGACGGTACATCGGCCTGCACTGTCGCACCTGGGCGATTTTACTGCCTTCTGTATTTCGGCCATAACTCTCGCATTCGATTTAGGATTTGGACGAAATAGGTATCGATGGAAAGCTTATTCAGTTTTCCACATGACAAAAAAGTGAAAATATTAAAAATTTCACATATATAAAAGTGGATTCATCTTTCAAAGTAAGTTTCTAACATTCTTGGGACGATTTGAAGCTAGGTAGAAGTACAGGGTATTACACTTAGTTACTTAAAAATGGTTTAAGTGTAGGAACTTTAGAGGTGATATTTTTGTTTTGGATGTGGTTTGATTGGTGACTTAGTTACTTGAAAATGGTTAAGTGTAGGGACTTTAAAGGTGATTTTTTTATTTAGATTGTGGTTTGGTTGGTGACTTACTTACTTGAAAATAGTTAAGTGTAGGGACTTTAGAGGTGATTTTTTTGTTTAGAATGTGACTTGTTTGGTGACTTAGTTACTTGAAAATGGTTAAGTGTAGGTACTTTAGAGGTGATTTTTTTGTTTAGAATGTGACTTGTTTGGTGACTTAGTTACTTGAAAATGGTTAAGTGTAGGGACTTTAGAGGTGATTTTTTTGTTTTGGATGTGGTTTGATTGGTGACTTAGTTACTTGAAAATGGTTAAGTGTAGGGAGTTTAAAGGTGATTTTTTTGTTTAGAATGTGACTTGATTGGTGACTTAGTTACTTGAATGTTTGGTGACTTAGTTACTTGAAAATGGTTAAGTGTAGGGAGTTTAAAGGTGATTTTTTTGTTTAGAATGTGACTTGATTGGTGACTTAGTTACTTGAATGTTTGGTGACTTAGTTACTTGAAAATGGTTAAGTGTAGGGAGTTTAAAGGTGATTTTTTTGTTTAGAATGTGACTTGATTGGTGACTTAGTTACTTGAATGTTTGGTGACTTAGTTACTTGAAAATGGTTAAGTGTAGGGACTTTAGAGGTGATTTTTTTTTTGGATGTGGTTTGATTGGTGACTTAGTTACTTGAAAATGGTTAAGTGTAGGGACTTTAAAGGGGATTTTTTTTTTTGAATACGGTTTGGTTGTTAACTTAGTTGGTTGAAAATGGTTAAGTTGAGGGACTTTAAAGGGGACTTTTTTTATTTTTAATGTGGCTATGTTTGGTAATAATTAAAATTTTGTGACTTGATCTAATTAGTTGAATCTGATTGATTGCGTAGATGGAACCTGATTATAACTGGATATATCAATGGAACAATGATAATAAAATGGGTATTAGGGAGGAATTTGTTGAAGGTGTGAAAAGTTTTGTTGAACATGCTAAGACACTTGATGTTTGGACACAATTTTGGGTTATTCGTTGTCCTTGTGTTAGATGTGATGGTATAAATCTTATAAATGAAGAAGATGTAAAGGAATATCTTTATAGAAGGGGATTTCAGGAGGACTTTTTAAGATTGCGCGGTGTTCATGGTGATGTTGCACAAAATAACTTTGTTGTTGGAGAAAGTAGTACGTCTGTAGGGCATAATGAATATCAAGATACTAGAATGACAGAAATGGTGCACGATGCTTTTGGGATGCAACACGGGGATGACTTTAGGAAAAATGTCGAACATGTTCCGAATAGCGAAGCGGGCAAATTCTATGAACAATTGCATGCTGCTAGTCATTCTTTGTTTGACGGGTGTTCGCACTCTCGTTTATTTGTTGCTGTTAGATTATGAAGTATCAAATCTGACTGGAATATTGTTGAAGGAGGAATGGACTCAATGATAGACCTTATTAAAGAGTTAGTTGACCCCAGCTTAGAGGCTCCTGATTCTTTCTATAAGGCGAAAAGATTGGTGTCAAAGTTAGGTCTCTCATCGATTAGAATTGATTGTTATGAAAATGGTTGCATGTTATACTTTAAGGAATATGCTAACCTAGAGTCCTGTAAGTTTTGTCAGCACCATCGATATAAGCGTAGTTCTAGTGGAAATCCAATTGCTATTAAGGCAATGCATTATTTATCTCTAATACCAAGGTTGAAGAGGTTGTATGCTTCTAACAGATCAGCTGCTCATATGAGATGGCACAGTGAAAATAGAAGGCCTACTGGTGTTATGTGTCATCCATCTAATGGAGAGGCTTGGAAGCATTTTGATTCAACTTATTCAGATTTTGCAGCTGAGCCACGAAATATTCTTTTGGGATTATGTACGGATGAATTCTCTTTTTTTTAGTAGATGCTGCGCCATATTCATGTTGGCCTGTATTTGTCATCCCTTATAATCTTCCTCTTGAAATACTGATGACTAGTCCCTATATATTTCTGAATTATGTTTTCCTGGCCTGTGTAATCCAAAAAGCAGAATAGATTTCTACTTGCAACCTTTGATCGATGAACTTCAAATTTTGTGGCATGAAGGGGTTAAAACTTGAGACATCTCAGTTAAACAGAATTTCAATCTGTGAGCATATATAATGTGCACAGATCTCATCGATCATTTTCCAAAGCCGAAGCCAAAGACAAAGCCGAGCGAGCGACGACGGCGGTGTGAGACATCTCTTATATTTTCAGAGTGTTATTTCACTGACAATTATTTATATTTATCACCTGCTTGTGTTTCCTCTACAGTTTGCGCAAGGGTGCATTCAAGACTGTGTATGTTCCTAAACTCAATTGCTGATTTTTTATTGTTCTTTTCTATAGCACTAATTGTGTATTCATAGCATAAAGCATTTTGTCTTTTTAAAAAAAATGTGTTTCAACTACAAGGCATTTGACTTACATGATGGTATTGAAGGTGCATGGAGCCGAGTGAAAGTCGAGGACGTTTTGCAGTCACTTGATAAGTTGGGAAAGTTATATTCAGAGATGCATCTTCTTAGAAAATTGAAGCATGGGAATATAATGAAGTTCTGTGATTCATGGGTTGATGACAAGAAGAGAACAGTTAACATGATCACTGAACTCTTCACATCTGGGAACCTGAGGCAATGAGTTTCTCATAGTTCCTCATTTTCTTTGCTTACAAATTGTGTTGTCATACAATAAATATGGAAATTGTACTTATCAGATACCGCAAGAAGTATAGAAGTGTTGATACGAAGGCAATAAAGAATTGAGTAAATAGGCACTTCAAGGGTTAGATTATCTTCACAGTTACAACCCTCCTATCATTCATAGGGACTTGAAGTGTGGCAACATATTTGTCGATGGAAATACTGGAGAAATTAAGATTGGGGACCTTGGATTGGCTACCATTTTGGAGCAGCCTTCTTTTAAGAGTATTGTTACAGATACTTCTTGTATCGATATACATTGAAATAATGTCCCCTCTTCTAAAACACTAACTTTATCTATTCCTCTGAAGGGACCCCAGAATTTATGGCCCCAGAGTTTTACAAAGAAGAATACAATGAACTGGTTGACATATATTCCTTCGGCATGTGTATGTTGGAACTAGTAACCTTTGAAGATCCTTATAGTGAATGCAAAAATCCTGCTCAAATTTTTAAGAAAGTTAGCTCGGTAAGTTTGATAAAGTTGCTTCTTTAAGTTGTGTAGGCATTACATGTTTTAGTGAATCGAAGCAATTTTATTTATTCTCAGGGTGTTAAACCTACTTCCCTCGGCAAAGTTACTGATCCCCAAATCAAAGCATTCATCGAGAAATGCATGGTTCCTGCTTCGCTGAGGTTGCCTACCCAGGACCTTCTCAAAGATCCATTTCATCAGATTGAGAAATTAAATGAGCCAACCCATAGTCTGTTTCTAGCTTTCACCTTACCAAAGTCCAAGATCATTAAGTTCATTGAAATCTGCACCTCATTCAATGGATGTAGATTTCGAGTATAATCAATCATTTTATACAGACTCCCATTTTGGAAGTCCTTGTGCTCCGACATTGGAATTTTAGAGGTTTCATCAGAATAGTGAATTTAAATTGACGGGTAAGAAGAAAGATGAGAACTCAGTTTCATTGACCTTGTGAATTAAAAGCCATTTAGGTATGTAGATGCGTTCTAATTCATTATTATTTTTATTATTTTGGCATTTTGGAATGAAATTGTCTCTTTGTTTATTTAAAGCCTTCGAATTTTTCAGGTAGAGTAAGGAATATACACTTCAATTTTTATCTTTATACTGACATTACACTCTTAGTTGCGGCTGAGATGGTTGAACACTTGGAACTAGATGATCATGATGTAGATTTTATTGATGACTTCATTAATTATATAATAATGAAAATTTTGCCTAGTTGGAAGCCTTCCGATTATTTTTCTAGTGGAGGGAGAAGTCAAAGACAAAAAGCTATAGAGAATTACCTAACCTTGTCGCCCATCACTACCACATCTAATGCTCGGCAAGATAATATTCCAGTTCTCAATATTAATAACCAAATTGGTAGTACTCATCGAGCTGATGAAGATAAATTGTATACAAATTCAAGTTGCACTTCTTGTCACGTTACTTTTGCTTCCCCATCACATTTGGAAAATATGTGATAGATGGAGAGTGTCAAGGTTCAGCTGCTACTGAATTTTTGGAAAAAGATTATTTTAACTACTAATCCAAGCTCAAAGTATGATCTCAAGATATGATACACACTGTACAGAACCACACTACACTAACTGTTCCATTGGATGGAAGGTTCTGGAAGCTTCTCGATTGTTAGTCAGTAAGCAATAACAAGTTGTTAGAGGTTGTTAGGCAAGTGGTTAATCAGTTATGATGAGCTGTCACTAAGTTGGAAATGAGCTCACTATCTTAGCTCAAGTATATAAATAGCTGCAATGCTGTAATGTACAGATGATGAAGAATAAAATTCTCAACTACACTCTCTCCTTTGTTCTTCCTTGTTCATGGATTATCAAGCTGTAATGCTTGAATTTCACATGGTATCAAAAACACGAGCTCAATACTGAGAGTATTTCAATCCTTTTTCCTCATATTCTCAAAGAATTCTAAAGACCTCTATATGTTCTCTATTTTTTGTTCTTTTATCTCTGCAAGTTTGGTCGATTTTGCAGTTCAATTTCTTCATTCATGGCACCTAAAATTGATCAAAGAGATCCACTCTTCATTAGTGCTTTGGATAGTTCAAGCACTGTACTCGTTCCAATCAAATTAACTGGTTCAGAAAACTATAGTCTTTGGAGTCGATCTATGCGAATTGCTCTCTTAGGGAAGAGAAAGTATGACTTTGTCACTGGATCTTGCAACAAGGAGTCATACAGAGAGGAACTCCATGAACAGTGGGAAAGATGCAATGCTATTGTCCTCTCATGGATCATGAACACTGTGAGTGAAAGCTTGTTATCTGGGATCGTGTATGCTACAAATGTTTGTGCTGTCTGGGATGATTTGAAGGAAAGATATGACAAAGTGAATCGTATGCGCATATATCAATTGCATCATGAAATCAATATGCATTCTCAAGGTACTAATTCAATCTCAGCTTATTTTACTAAGTTGAAAACCTTGTGGAGTGAGTATGATGTTCTGGTTCCTAATCCTAGCTGTGATTGCCCTAAGTCCAAAGAGTACTCAGATCATATGTGTCAACTGAAACTTCTACAATTTTTGAGTGGATTGAATGAGTCCTACGATCAAGCTAGGAGATAAATCTTACTTTCAAGCTAGGAGATAAATCTTACTTAAGGTAGTAACTCCTACTCTCAATCAAGCTTATGCCATGCTCATAGAGGATGAGATACAACACTCAGCATGTATGCTTGCTATGCACGATAGATCAGAACCTCTTGCTATGCAGGTGAATCACAATTGTGGTTATGGACAGGGGAACACAAATTACAAGAGTAGAAAGTGTGACTACTGTCACCTCTCAGGTCATATAAAAAAAAACTACTACAAATTGATAGGGTATCCAAATGATTGGAAGAACAAGAAGAAACAAGGTTATATTCCTCCAAATTTCAGGTCACATAATGCTGGTGGTAACAATTTCACACCACATAATAGGGGTAATAACTATATTAGCATTGGTATCAAGTCTTCCCAAACTGCAAGCATGGTAGTAGGACCAGGTGATGCTGCCAGTTCCAGTCATGATGTAAATTCTGCACCACTGGCAAAACCTCATACATTCACAAATGAAGAGTACACTTAAATCATGAACATGTTGAAGAAGGATACTAAGGATATGAAACAAGTCCATATGACATGTTTACCACTTGTTTTTTATCCGAGGCTTGTCCTGACAGTTGGATTGTAGATTCAGGAGTTACACATCATGTGTCTGCCCATAGACACTTGTTCAAAGATAGCACCAGTCTGGTTCCAAGATAGCACCTGCCCATAAAGCTTTTAACTAAAAATAAATAAAAATTTATTCTAAAGGATGACCCTTCTATTTTTTTTAATTTATCAAATTTTATAAAATAATAAGTCACTTACCTTACTCTACATGAATCGATAAATTATATAGTTGTTTAAATATATAATGACTTGAGAATTTATTATTTATTACGATAAAATATTTTTTATTGTTATTAGGAATACTTAAAAGGGACTTGTGAAATGTCATTTTTTATTAAAAATAAACTTTGATTTGTCGTATCTAAAATTAGTAAAGTCGGTTTTCCAAATTAGCAATAATACGCCTATCTACCACAAATTTATATTTAAAGGATTTCCAAATTATTACCTAATAAGAAACTAATATTATTCTAAAGATAACCTACTATTTCGTATTAGAGAAGTATTAAAAGGATTCTAACAAACTTGGTCATTATTGTAAAGATATCTTTTAACCTACAAATTTTAAAACTTTTAATGATGTAAATTAAATGTCGAAGTCTAGTGATTATGCTAAGTCTAAAATCTAACGGGCGAAGAGGGAATGATAAAAATTCGCTACACGAAATCACATAAGAACATATAAAAACACAACTTTTAAATAATAGTGCACGAAATATTAAATAAAGAAAAGAAATAATAATAACAGATTTCTACAGAAGAAGAGTAAAGCTTGAAAAGAGGAAAGGATGCACTAGACTGTTAGAAGGAGATACGTAATGCAATTTGCTCGCTTCTCTGATTTGAACAGAGATGGAGTCATGCCATGAGACTCCAAACACACTCCCTAGTGTACATGAAAAAATAAGAAAAATATAGATTAGGAGCCAAACTAATTGTAAGGAAAATGAACGGAAAGAAATACGTGCCACATGAATATTCGAATATTAAATTTTAATGAAACCGTGAAAATAAATCAGCATATACCTATTAGGAACAAACATTTGGGAATAAATATTTTGGGATGTAAACAGCTTTTGTCTCATATAATAGGCAACTCAATCCAAATGAACATGAAAAAGAAAGTAAATTAACAAGACTTCTAACAATTCATCGGGGGAAAACATATACTTAAATCCTTGTCAAGGAACACGTGAACCAACCTCATAAAAAAAAACCTCATATCATAATATTCAAACCTGTTATCCGTCAAACTCCACAACAACAACAACAAAAAAAAAAAAAAATCATTGTATTCCCACAATGATAAACATAATGAGTTTTGGACAAAATTAACTAAAATACCCTTTTCTTTAAAAACCTTTCATAGCATAACTTTTAATAGAACATTTTTCCTTCTATCTCCTACATTTTATAACAATATAATAATACTTTAATTAAGCATAATCCTTTCTCGTTAAATATTTCAAATAAAGAAGAACACTAGTTTACGGCAAAGCTATTCAACATTTGTTATCTTATGAAAAGAAAGAAAGAAAGAAGTTAGACTTTTAAAAAAAAAATTCCATTAAAAAAAATCAATAAAGCTTTAAAATTAATTGATAAAGAAATGACATCCCTTTTAATGCAAAAAGATAAAGTAAAGCAATTATTTGTTTTTTTTTCTTTCAACACCCCTTTTAATAATAAAAAAAAAAAAGATGCAACTATTTGCCCTTTCCTTTCATGCACCTCTGGTGCCATAAACGGAATTAGCCGGTAACGCACGTATCAATTTTCGAAAAAAATAATATGAGTATAATTAATATTTTCTTCATTTTTTATTTTTACTTGACCCTCTTTTTATTTAAAAAAATAATTTGTTTCACATTACTTGTACAATTGTAAAATCAAGATTATTTTACACATATTTTTTCATTCTACTCATATAATTAAATGACTAAACAAATATAAATACTCAAAGTTATGTTTTTTTTAAAGCATAATTAATAAGGCTAATTTGATAAAAATAAATTCTATTAATTATTCCTTAATGGGAGTACTAAGTTCACAGGGCCAACTAAAATAAAACGGAGAGAGTATTTAGTATTGATGATAGCATTGAAGATATATTTAAAATTTCCGCAATACCAAAATAAAATCTCAGGATCATAACAACAACATACCAAGTAAGGCCTAAAATTAATTAATTCATAAAAAAAGATCAAAACGAGGCAATCTTACTAAAATAAGAACAACAGCAACAAGGACACCAAATAGACTCTAAATACAAAACTAAAACATAGATATTGGATGAGTTAACCAAAAAAATAAATAAATTTAAATAACATTAATTCTTATCAACCATTTTCACGCATAGCCATAAAAGAAATAGAATAAGCAAACGGATCCAGATAGGCAGAGTTGAGATAAATGACAAGAAACTATAAACAATCGTATTTTATTTCTAAAAAAAAAAACTGAAACAAAAAATGTGAAGATGAAGGCGATTACTGACCTTGTGTGGAGAAACGAACTAGGGCTTCAACTCAAAGACTCTCAAGTATCACAAAATTCAAATTTCAAATCAAACGAAAAAAAGAGGAAGAAGGAAAATGAGCACCAAAGTTTTTCTTTTCAAAGATTATGGGCTCTGCAAAAGTTAAAATTTTCGGTGGACTTTTCGTGATTGAAGTGTGTTTGGTTGAATTTCACGTGAAGAGAGGATTTTTAGGATTGTGTTGGTCATATTGTTGATGTTGCTGTTGTTTGATGTTGTAAGGTGAGCTGGGCTAGGGGGTTTGGTTTGGGCTAGTAAAATGAGTTTTGGGGCTGGTCTTCCAACATTTTAAAGGGCTAAATTTAATTAAAGAATTTGGCCTAATCGGATCAAAGTTAATATGCTAACACGTGTTTGTTTATTCATTTTTTAAAAAATAAAATAAAATAGTGAAATG